>NC_083605.1:7924136-8236279 GCF_029168945.1 Cannabis sativa
TTTTCCAGGTTGCACAATGTTTTGACTACATGTTTATGTAATGCATCTAACTTATCCAATTCTAATTCCTTCCCGCACAGCCTATTAAAGAAAATGCAAACATGTGTCAAACACTCTCGAACATTTTTTGGCAAGACTGATCTAATGGCAATTGGAAGTAGATGTTGCATTAACGCATGACAATCATGTGATTTCAGACCCATTAGTTTCAATTCAGTCTCATTCACCAAGTTTTTGATGTTAGACGAGTAACCATCAGGTACTTTCATATTTGCAAGTGATTTGCAAACTGTTTGTTTCTCTTTTTTGGACAAAGTGAAACAAGCAGGAGGCAAATATAAACGTTCACCTTTCTTCTCAGGTGCCAGAGATTGTCGTATACCCATTTCAACAAGATCTAAACGACTATTTAGACCGTCCTTAGTTTTGCCGGGAATATCAAGTAAGGTACCAATAATACTCTCACACACATTTTTTTCAATATGCATGACATCCAAACAATGTCGAACTAGTAGACTTTTCCAATATGGAAGACGAAAGAAGATTGACTTTCTTTGAAAACAACCATTAGTTTTTTTATTTTTTTTGCGTCTTTCCATACTTAAAATCTACAAGTTGAACTTGTTGGAGAATTTGTTCCCCAGACAGTGGCAAAGGAGCCATATCACCCTCTTCAGTACCATCGAATGCTTTCTTCTTCCGTCTATCAGGATGATTTGCAGGCAAGTACCGTCTGTGACCCATATAACACATCTTGTGTCCATTTGCCAAGCGACGAGCCGATGTGTTAGTGCAACAAATCGGACAACCTTCGTAACCTTTTGTGCTTAAGCCTGATAAATTACTATAAGCAGGGGAATCACTAACAGTCCACAACAACACAACTTTCAGATTAAAAAATTCTTTTTTAAAACCATCATAGACCTGAACCCCGTTCTCATACAATTCTATTAAATCGTCAATCAATGGTTCCAAGTATACATCGATATTATGTCCAGGTTGTTGCGGGCCTGATATCATTAAAGAAAGCATGTTAAATTTCCTCTTCATCACTTACCAGGGAGGAAGATTGTACATAACTAGGAAGACAGGCCATGAACTATGACGACTACTTAGAGATCTATGTGGATTTACTCCATCCGCAGACAGGCCGAGACGAATGTGTCTTGGTTCAGATTTGAATTCAGGATTTATGTAGTTTACTTTTTTCCAAGCTTGGGAATCTGCAGGATGTCTGAGTTTTCCATCTTTCACTCTCTTGGTCTCATGCCAAATCAAATTTTCAGAATGTTCTGCACTACGATATAATCGTTTCAGTCGCGGAATCAAAGGCATGTACCACATCACTTTTTGGGGGATAAGTTTCCTATTCTCCTTACTCTTGTTTACTTTATGGCGGGATAAACCGCAAGTCGCGCAAGTCGGGCAATAATTCATGTCTGCATATTCCTTACGATATAAAATGCAATCGTTCGGACATGCATGAATTTTTTCATACTTCAATCCTATAGAATTTAACGTTTTTTTCACTTCATAAGTAGATTCCGGGAAGTAGTTGGCAAATGGTAAGATATCTTTAAAAGCAGCTAAAAATTGAGTAAAACATTTATCGCTCACTCCATTTTCTGCTTTTATGTTGTAAAACTTTACCATTGTTGGTAATCTTAGTTTTTAACAACCATCGATCAGAGGTTTATCAGCATCACTAAGAAAATTATCGAATTTCTCAGGATCATTAAGAAATTCCTCCTGTGCTTCGTTAAGCAAGTGCAATGGATAATCATCGAAATCATTACCCTCGATATCATCTACCCTCCGCTTTCCTAATGGATATGGATCATTAGGTAAATGTTCGCCATGGTAATACCAATTAGTATAACTTCTATTGAAACCTCGTAAATACACATGGTCCTTAATCATTGTAATATTCCCTTTAGATACATTACAACAATCTACACACGGACAATGAATACGATCGTGATTTTTAGAATTCTTTAAGGCAAACTCTAAAAATGCATCGAACCCTACTTGAAATCGCAGTGTGTCTCTCTCCTCACGCATCCATGATTTATCCATAACAAAAATCCTATCCAAAAAAATTCAGTATTTAGTAACTAATTATAGCTAGTTACTAATTACACAATGTAACTAACTAAGTTTCTCACAATTTATTCATATTAATTTATAAATTACTCAAATTCTCGTTTTAGATTAGTTCATATTATTAGGTTGTTTTGTTGATTAGAATGTTGGTAAAATGTTAAATATTTTTAATAAAAAAAGTTGAGGGGAAAAATTTTTGGTAAAGCAATAAGGGTATTAACTAATATTTTCCCCTTTTAATTAACTTTTGCTCTTTATTTTCTTTGAAAAATAAAAATCCACATTGAACCTCTCAAATGAAAGAAAAAAAAAAATAAAAAAAGAAGGATTTTATATGTTTATTTTGTTAATGTATTTAGTAACTAATTATAGCTAGTTACTAATTACACAATATAACTAACTAAGTTTCTCACACAATTTATTCATATTAATTTATAAATTACTCAAATTTTCGTTTTAGATTAGTTCATGTTATTAGGTTGTTTACTTGATTAGAATGTTGGTAAAATTAAAAAGTTTACATAAATGTGAATATTATTATTTTTTATGTGACTTAACTTCTTATCACTATGTTATAATTAACTACTTATTTGTATTATGTAAATATTATGAATGGTTTTAGTAAGATTTATCCTAATTCTACCGAAATTTCGGCAGCATAACGGCTGTAATTGGACGTTCCCAAAAATTTTACAAGTGCCTAAAATAACAAACAAAACAGATAAACAATACAAAATTAATCCACCCATCCGACCGCAGTACATGTATTCGCAGAACCTACTTCACTACGGATGAATATTTAAGATATTCAAACTCAACTAACATGCATTGATAATTAATTATATAAGGGAAATTTGAATTTCCATGCTTAAATAACCCATAAATTATTCCCCTAAACTAATACTATCCATAATTAATTTTATATGACACTTTTTTGTATTTTTCCCATAATACCTCCCCACCTACATCTACCCACTCCAACCTTTTTCTCATCAATTCAACAAACAAAATCCCCACCCGAAAGCTTCCACAACCACCAAAAACTTTTTTCTTCTCTTCACTCATCACTAAAAGCTACAACCTTCCACACTACAAGCTACCACACTAATCCACCACATTAGAAGCAAGAACTCATACAAGCTCCATCAATGGGTAAGTAATTAATTTTTTTTTTTTCTAAATCTTGTTTGTTGTTGTCATATTTAATTAAGAATGTTGTGTTTGATGATTGATCTGTGGATTGTTGTTGTTATTTTGCTATTTTTTCTGTTATAATATTTGCTGCATGTGAAAACTGGGATTTTGCTGTTTTTCTGCATTTTTTTTCGTCGGGTCCGATGGGGCCCGATGCTGGCCCGATGGGTGGCCCGATGTGGGAAAAAATTTGTTGACAGGGGTGAAGACCCGATGGGTCCGATGGTCCATCACTGGGTCCGATGGTCGGACCCTCCTCGGGTCCGATGTTTTTTTCTTATTTTTTTTATATTTTTTGGAACACGGGTCCGATGGTCCCCATAGGGGTCCGATGGTCCGACCATCGGACCCATCAGACCCAATTTTTTTTTGAATTTTTTTATTTTATTTTTAAAATTTTTTAATATATGGTCCGATCCTTGTGGGGTCCGATGGTCGGACCAATCAGACCAATCGGACCCTACGGGATTTTTTTTTATTTTTTTAATCTATTATTATTTTTTATTTATTATTATTAATTTATTTTATATTGATTTATTATTTGTGTTATTAGTTATTTTTTTATTAATCATTATTAGTTATTAATTATTATTTTAGTTAATGTTTTAAGAATTATTTTTTTTTAGTTATTTTATTAACTATAAATTATGAATTATTATTAATTATTGTTTATTTTTTATGGTTTGAGTAATAATTATTAATTATATTTTATTATCAATTAATAATTATTTTTTAATTATTAAATTTTTTTTATTATGAATTATTAATTATTGTTTTATTATGAATTATGAATTATTATTTTATTATCAATTAATTATTATTGTTTTGTTATTAATGATTAATAAAGATTTTTTTTCGGTGAGATTTTTGTTGTAAATTATAACTGTGTTTTTTTAAATATATGTGATAGGTTCAACTGTTAATGCGTGTGTTATGTATAATGGTGTTTGGGAGTTTGATGGTAGAGATTGGGTTTATAAACGGGGCGACAATTTGACATTTGACATTGATCCAAACCTAAGCTACTCAGGTTTGGTTGATGTTTTGTACGAAGAACTGGATGTCGACAAAGTGGAGTATGACTTGAAATTGGAAGTACATTACAAGTACAAGAAAGGCTTTGAGTATCGCCTTGAAGTTATTGGAAATGATAAGCGTACAAGGTACTTTTTATCTACACTTGCAAAGAAGCCAGATGAATTTACTCCTTTGTTTGTGACTTTGTTAAAGAAGAATGTTTGCGTCGATCCTAGTCCCACACCAAGTTTTGTTAAGGATAATCGTAGCGAGGTTGGGAGTTTTGTTGGTCCAGAAACAAATCCAGAGGTGTTGGTTGCAGATGTATTACCTGAATTAAATAATATGATGCCGAGTGCTGATATTGTAGCACAAATGCCGTTCATCGATGGTTTTTTTAATGGTCCAGACCCTGAATGTTATGTTGAGGGCAATGATGGCGTAAGAGACGACCAAGGTACAGAGGCCCCTGCTCCTGTACCTTTGAACTTGACTCCACTATCGTACCAAATACCACCGAGGCCACCGACACGGAAAAGAATGCCCCGTAAAGAAAATTTCCAAACACCTGGTACTAGTAGTAGTCGTCCAGGCGAAACCAATCATGCTAGAGGAACTACTGACAGTACAGGTCCTAATAATGGTAGAGAGACCAATGATATTAGTGGTCCTACTGATGCTCGAGGTACCAATGTGACTGGATGGAGCGATCCATTTTCTTCTTTGACAAGTTACGGTAAATTCAAGGAGAAAATGTATACAAGAGAAGACATCAAGGATCATAGTCATTATATATCTACGGGTGGCACACCGGGCGGGGAGTTACATGTGGGAAAGTTTTTTAGAAACAAAGAGCATTTAAAGATGGTTGTTGGCCTGTATGCAATGAAGAAAGGGTTTGACTACTACGTTAGGAAGTCCGGTACTTATATTTGGTACGTCACATGTAAGGATACAGATTGTGGGTGGAGATTAAGAGCGAAGAAGAACGTACTTTCTAACATGTTTGAGGTGAGTACATTTCATAATGTACATACATGTTCCCTTGATCTTCGAGGAAAAGATAACCGTCAAGCATCACCTGTAATAGTTGCCCATCTAATTAAGGATAAGTTCACAACTGACGGCTCGGATCAGTTGCCCACTGATATAAGAAAAATTATGCACAAGGATTACGGGATCCAAATGAGTTACGAAAAGGCATGGAGGTGCAGAGAGAAGGCAATACACCTGTCTCGGGGTACACCTGAAGATTCTTACTCTTTATTACCTAGTTACTTGCACATGCTACAGTTGCGGAATCCAGGTACCATCACGGATTTTGTGGTAGAAGATGGTCGCTTCAAGTATTGTTTCTTCTCTCTGGGTCCTTCTATTCGGGGGTTTAAGTTTTGTCGACCTGTTATATGTGTTGATGGGTCTTTCTTGAAGACTAGGTATGGTGGGCAAATGTTGTGTGCAGTGGCTTTGGATGCAGGGAGTCATATCTTTCCGATAGCTTTTGCTATAGTTGACAGTGAAAACCACAATTCCTGGACCTATTTTATGGGAAAATTGAAAGAAACGATTGGTGATGTTGAGAACTTAGCTTTTGTTTCGGATAGGCATCAAAGCATTGTTCGTGCTTTGGATATCGTGTTCCCTGATGCACACCACGGTGCATGCTACCACCACATTATTATGAACGTCAACCACAAGTTCAAGACTGACGTCTTCACGAATCACATTTATACGTGTGCATACACGTATTCAAGATCAGAGTTTCACAGAGAATTTGAGAACATTCGGGCCATGAATCCAGCGGTTGCAAAATATCTTGAGGAAATCGGATTTGAAAAATGGGTCC
This sequence comes from Cannabis sativa, assembly GCF_029168945.1. Taxonomy (NCBI): domain Eukaryota; kingdom Viridiplantae; phylum Streptophyta; class Magnoliopsida; order Rosales; family Cannabaceae; genus Cannabis; species Cannabis sativa. Next base: position 7,930,297 of record NC_083605.1, read on the forward strand.
GGTCGTACTTTCCAGGGGTACGTTACAATGTAATGACGAGCAACTGGGCTGAGAGCTTCAACAACACAACTAAGGATGCAAGAGGCTTCCCGATCACTGCTGTTGTAGCATTCCTGAGGTCCAAAGTCCAGAAGTGGTGTGCTTCACGAAAAGAAAAAGCTGACAAGTGGACGAAACCCCTAGCACCAGAAATGGAGGAGGACTTGACATTGCATTTTGAAAAAGGTCGGTATTTGAAGGTTGACTCATGCGGGCCTTACACGTTGCAGGTTCACCCTGGAGGAACAGTTATGACCGGTGGCGTAATGGACTTGCAGGAACATACTTGCACTTGCGGCTTGTTCCAGTGCATGAAGTTTCCTTGTCCTCATGCATGTGCTGCATCTCATGAGCGAAGTATTAGCGCGTACACACTATGCTCGCCATATTACACAACTGAATATTGGAGGAGGACATATGAAGGAACAATTATGCCAGTTGGTGACAAGGATGATTGGGAATTGCCTGATGACATCAAGAAGATGAGAGTTGGAGTGCCTGTTGAGAAGCAACCAGTAGGGCGACCCAAGAAGCAAAAGGCTGGAAGAATTAAGAACAACCGAACTGCTTGTAACGGTGAAAGGATTATCAAATCGCGAAATTGTAGCATGTGCGGTGCCAAGGGGCACAACAGAAGCACTTGCAACTACCGAGGTTAAAAATGTTATTTTAGTTTATTTGTATCGTGATGGGTTGGACTATTATGTATTGTTATTGAATTAATGTTGGACTATTTTAAACATTAGAATTTGTGATATTTTATGTTTACATAATTATTATAATTTGTTGCACGAAAGAAAGGCGTAAAATTTGTATGAACTCTTGAAAAAACATAAACATACCAATAAAAAAAAACATTTGTTCATGCTAAATTCTGGTAAAACAAATCTACACACCACCGCTCTCTAAATTTCTTCATATTCTCATCGTGCACATTATCAAACGTAGTCTCCAGCATACTATGCTCGATGTGCTCTATCACGTACATCCCGCCGATTCTGCATTTGTATGAGACAATAAAAAGTAAATGACTAAATGTATGCAAATTAAATTCAAGTTAAATAACAAAAAAATCAATTGTAATTAAGTTACCTTGTCTTTGTCTGTGGAACAACGGCCCGATCCATGACTTTTGAAGTGAAATTTCTGACCTGGCTCTCTGAGGCGGTAAGTTGAGGTAAGAGGATCATGTCATGACTCTCGAATAGGCCAGCCTGCAGCAACAAATTTGGTAGTAATTTTTCCCACATTGCCAGGTGACGGTTCAATTCGTTCGGGGAAATCGATCCGAGGCTGGAGTCAAATATGTTCAACAACCAATGATCCAGATCTATCTCTAATGCCACCCAATGCTTTGCTCCATCGAAGTAGAGGGCCATATATATTCTCTCCTTGTTCTTCCAACTGGCCAAGAATTGACTTTCATCCCCTCGAATCAAATCTAATATGCTCTCGTCCCACTGATAGTTAGCCTGGTCATCACCCGCAGCTTCCCACCGAGCAATAACTCCTGCTGGGAAAATACACGGCATTATGACACATCTATTCGGGTAGGACTCGGGATAAAAGTGTTGCCGCCTCCTCATCAAATGGAATGCCGCATCCAAATGCTAAAACATGAAAATTAAATATGTCAGAGTTAAATAAAAAAGAGTTAGATAAAGTCTTTAAAAGCAAAAGCAGTAAAAAAGTCTTAAAAACTTACATCGTTCCCAAGCCAAAATTTCGGAGTATGCAGTTCGAGGAACCAAGACGAAGGGTATCGACCGGTGAAGCACTCTCTCGGGTAATTGTTCCCAATCTGGCCGAGTACCCAATTGTGAAAAGTCTTGAGCAGCTTCCGATCAACCACTCTAAGTGGGTCCGCATTCACGAGTGTCGAAGTAGCCCTAGCCTTCTTCTTCATTTCAGTGTACTCAGCGAACCACCTAGGCCGCCGTCTCTTCCTCCGGTTATCCATGACTTCTGGAGCTGTCTCTAACACCTGCACCTCAGAATCCTGAGTATCCCCGATGCTGGTGATATTCGTCTTCTCAGGTTTACAGAACATGTCATCATCATCCGGTTGGTAATCATTTGGGAGAATGAAGTCATCTTCCGGTGTCCGAGCCTCCTCTTCCGGTTGTGGCTGTGGCTGTGGCTGTGGCTGTGGCTGTGGCTGTGAATCTGCTGCCGGCCTTCCAAGATCTTGCAGGAGCGTCATTATGGTCTTCAACTGATCCATAATCGCTGTTTGTCCTCTTAGCAGAGCGGCCTGCCCCCTCTCCACAGTCTCCAACCTTGCCAAAATGGCAGGGTATACTGGATCGTGAGCCTCCGAGGTGCTGGGAATAGAAGCTGTCGGGGGAATAGGAGGATCCTGTGATGCTGGAAGTGGGTCAACACCAGACCCATCGTGAATCGAAGGCCGCGGATGGGTCAACACCGGACCCATCGGGAACTAAAGGCCGGAGATGGGTCAACACCGGACCCATGCAGGCTGCAGGCGGTGCATGTGGAGGAGACGGTGGAGGTGGTGTAGAGTCTTTAAATATTCGGGCTGCCTCCGCTCGTTCTTCCAATGTGGAGGCAAGCTTTTCGGCCTGGCTTCGCAAAGCATCCTGTGTTGGTTGCCCATCCTCACCCAACACAAGTTCCTCCAAGTCAACAAATAACGGAGGCTGACCCCCGGTTATGTAACTCACAAACTTAATCTCGTTCGGCCGAGGACATAACACGGAGTACACTGTCAACTGAAAAATATAACAAATATATTAATATAATATATGGAAATTAACATGAATTCAAAAATAAAGCGTAACAAACTTACATTTTTAGCAAATAATCTGGTCACTTCATCCTTCCCGAGTGTAGTGTTCAGCTTACTCTCCCAGTTGACCATTCTCGGAAAGCCATGCGACCTCCTCACTGCATACTCGTTGCCCAGCTGTAATATGGCCTCGTATGCCCAATACTGCAACGCTGCAGCATAGCCGTAGGCTGAGTATTTTGCCTCCTTCTGAGTTACTCCCTTCTCAATCTTTTTCAACATCTTATTCTTCACATCCAAGTAATCCTTGTTACAAGTTTCCATCAGCTTGGTGTAAGAAATCTTTCCCCAGGGATACTCGTAGAAGAATGGAAGGTTATCAACCATTCTTATCACAAAAGGAGGAACGACATTCTTCTCCTCCTTACCAGTGAGGACGCCTATAACAAACAAGGCCATCCCCAACTTGTAGACATCATCAGCTTCTGTGCAGCTCTCAAAAACTCTGCGCAGTTGGCCGAAGGTGATCGAAGCACTACCGTTGAAATATTCCTGAATCAACCGGTCAGAGCTTCCATTTTGTTTGATGTCTTCCTCAGTAGGGCCGGGCAATAAGTTTAACCCGGTGACCAAGCCGAACTCCACCCTCCCAAATCTACATCTCCTCCTTCCCAAGTAGAAATGCACCTCGTCCGGCTTGTCAGATTTTATTTTGTGAAGCATCAACTGATGAAAAAATGCTCCAGAAAATTGTATGGGCGCTCTCTCGAAAAACTGTTTGAAAGGGGATTCCCTCACCCTGTCCAATAGGTTGAATTCTTCAAATTTAGCCTTAATCTTCGCGCCCCATGTAACACGGCCAGTGTAATGGTCCGACACTGGAATTATAAGATGTGCAGTTCCCTGAAAAAAAAAACCAACAACGATAATTAATAATTAATAATAAAACATAACCAATAATGAATAAAACAATAAAAAATAAAACAATAATTCATAATTAATAATTAATAATTAAATAATAATTAATAAAACAATAAAAATTAAAAAAAAATAATCAATAATTTATACTAAAACAATAATTCATAAGTAATAAAACAATAAAAGAAAAAACCATAATTAATAATTAATTAAACAATAATTAATTATAAATAAAACAATAAAAAATAAAACAATAATTACAAATTAGTAAAATAATAAAAAAATAATACAACAATTAATAATAAAACAATAATTAATAAAAAAACAATAATTAATAAAAAAACAATAATTAATAAAACAATAAAAAAAATAATATAACAATAATTAATAATTAATAAAACAATAAAAAATAATACAATAATTAATCATTACTAATAAAACAATAATCAATAAATAATAAAATTAAAAAGACAATAAAAATTAATACAAAAGTTAATAATTAATACTAAAACAATAATTAATAATTAATAATTAATAGTTATTAAAAAATAATAATTAATAAAACAATACAAATTAATACAATAATTAATAATTAATAATAAAACAATAATCAATAAATAATAAAAAATTAATAAGACAATAAAAATTAATACAAAAATTAATAATTAATAATAAAACAATAATTAATAAATAATACAAATTAATAATTAATAATTAGTAAAAAAATAATAATTAATAAAACAATACAAATTAATACAATAGTTAATAATTAATAATAAACATTAATTAATAATTAACAAAAATTAATAATTAATAACTACAAATTAGTAAAAAATTAATAAATAATAAAACAATAAAAAATAATACAATAATTAATCATTAATAATAAAACAATAATCAATAAATAATAAAAAATTAATAAGACAATAAAAATTAATACAAAAATTAATAATTAATAATAAAACAATAATTAATAAATAATAAAAATTAATAATTAATAATTAGTACAAAAATAATTATTAATAAAACAATACAAATTAATACAATAATTAATAATTAATAATAAAACATTAATTAATAAAAAACAATAATCAATAAAAAAATAAAAAATAATACAATAATTAATTAATAATAAAACAAAATACAATAATTAATTATTAATAATAACACAATAATTAATTAAACAATACTTAAAAAATCAATACAAATAAAATAATACATAACAAAATAACTAAATCATTAATATTAAGAAAAAAAAAAAAAGAACAATCGGGTCCGATGGGTCCGATATGCCCGATAGGGTACCAATCGGACCCATCGGTCCAATCGGACCCATCGGTCCTCTCTGTGTAACACACTCCCCACCCAGCAATCGGACCCCCCCTATAATTGACCCATCGGACCCGAGCCAAAGGACAATCGGACCCATCGGTCCAATCTGTCCTCTAACACACCCCACCCCAGCCATCGGACCCCTATAATCTACCCATCGGACCCGAGCCAATTGACCCATCGGGCCATAATCGGACCATCGGACCGAACATCGGTCCGATCATCTTCCCCAAATCCATTTTCACCATTTTAACCATTTTCAGTCCATTTTCACGGATCCGATAACCATTATCACAACAAAATTTTTAAATCTAACCAATAATATTTCACAAACAATCCCAAACAAAATATATCTTTAAACCCTTTCTAAAAAAAACCAAAAAAAAACCACATACCTTTGACATGGTCGGCGTTGAGCGTTCGGCCGGGGTTCAGAGTTGGTCGGGGTTGAGCGTTCGGCCGGGGTTCAGTTCGACGAAGGAATGCTCGGGCTCATGGTCGGGGTTGAGGGTTGGTTCGTTGAGTGATGGTTCGGCTGGCTGGGTTTTTGAGAGAGGGGGTTCGGCTGAGAGACGAAGAGAGAGGAAGAGAGAGGCTGATTCAAATGAGGGGGGTAGTTTAGGAAAATTAGAAAAGTAGTCATACATAACCAATTTTAATAACTTTGGATTTAGGAAAAAAATTATAGGTATTAGTAAGTATATTAATTCAAATTTCCCTTATATAATAAGAAAAAGTTAGTTAAAGTATATACCTATAATTGCAAGCCCAAATACGCTACACACAAAATTATGCCGAACCCCTATAATATAAAGAAATACAACGAAATTACAAAATTAATTATTTCATAACTTATAACTAGTTATAAAAAATTGTAACAAGTTACTTAGTTACTAAATTATACATACATATATATAATCAATTATATCTCACACTATTATCTCAAAAAAATAAAATTATATCACACACTAATTCAATTTTAAAATTTTTATTTCTAAACTAAAGAAATCCCCCCAATGTCATTTTATTCACAATAAATATATATTACAAAAAATATATAAAATACAATTACAAAATTTATTTCCATAAAAAAATATACACACACTATATACACACACAATATATACATACATTATATACAAATATTCAATAAAATATACAAATACATATATATATATTATACATTGAGGTATAAATTATTACCTAATAACCGCAATCCGACGACCACCGTAAAAAATTCCGGCACTATACACATAAAACACAATAATATTACTAATAAAATAAAAAAACTCAAATAATAATTTAAAAATAAAACAATATACATAATACAATAAGAATAGAAACAATATTTATACCTTAAACGAGGTTGAGATTCAAAGATTTCTCAAGAAAAATGGGTGGCCGGATTTCACACCCAAACTTTACTATTTGGGTTCGGATGACACTCAAAGAGGGTAAAAAATCAAAACTTTTTAGGTGTATGTTATTAAGTATCGAAAATGGAGGATTTTTAAAAAAAAATGGGCTCAAATGGTTGAGAAATGGGGGAGCTAGGGTGGGGAGAAGGTGGGTCGGCAAGGGTTTGGGCTGGTGTTTTTCTCTCTGGTTTTTGGTGGGTGTTGAGTGAAATGAAGGAGGAAGACGAAGCCATAGGGTATATACAGAGGTCGACCCTATGGCGTCGGTTCCTTCATAGGGACCGACGGCATAGGGTACACGTGTCAGGATATCCTGTACCCTATGCCGTCGGTTCCTATGCAGGAACCGACGGCATAGGGTAGTTCAGAAAAAAAAAAATTAATTTCCATCCGCCTCTAAATGGTATAATGCAATTTTATACCTACGGTTTTTATCAAAAAACTGCCTCTAAATGTCAATTTCGAACATAGCGGGTATTTTCACACCCTTTAGCTTCCCTTTTTATAAATGGGGTTGAAAAAACTGCCTCTAAAGGCTAACATTGTAGTAGTGAGGTTATGTTCTTCCTGGGCAGGAAAAGAAAGTTTACAAATTAAATAGGTCTATCTATGGACTTAAGCAAGCTTCTCGCTCATGGAACAAAAGGTTTGATGAAATTATCAAGACCTACGGCTTTCTTCAGAATGAAGATGAACCTTGTGTTTACCAACTCAAGGAAGACCAAGTAGTAGTATTCCTGGTCCTTTATGTTGATGACATTTTGATCATTGGAAACAATGTCAAGAAAATGACTCACATCAAGGAATGGCTCAACACTCAATTCGATATGAAAGATTTGGGTGAAGCAGCCTATGTTCTTGGTATTCAGATTATCAGAAACCGGAAGAACAGATCTCTTGCTCTCTCTCAAACAACCTACATAGAAAAAGTCTTAGAGAGATTCTCCATTAACAACACCAATGGGGCAAACATGCCTTCTAGATATGGTATTCGTCTATCTAAGGAACAGTCTCCGACTGATCCTCAAGAGATAGAGGACATGGCGAAAATTCCCTATGCCTCTGCAGTTGGAAGTCTAATGTATGCAATGTTATGCACTAGACCTGACATCTGTTATGCAGTTGGAATCGTGAGCAGGTATCAGTCTAATCCAGGACATGAACATTGGAATGCAGTTAAGTATATTCTGAAATAGTTAAAGCGTACAAGGAATCTTGTGTTAGTCTACAAGGGTGGTGCTTCAAATCCCATAGGCTACACTGATTCAGATTTCCAGGCAAGTCTTGAAGACAGGAAATCTACATCTGGGATGGTGTTTACTCTTCGGGGTGGAGCAGTGGTTTGGAGAAGTGCAAAACAAACTGCGATATCAGACTCGACTATGGAAGCTGAATACATAGGCACGTAGAAGCTGCTAAAGAACTTGTCTGGCTAAGAAAGTTCTTCACCAGTATAGGTGTCGTTCCTGGAATGGAAAAGCCTCTGGTCCTACTTTGTGATAACAATGGAGCAATAGCAAACAGTAAAGAACCTCGAAGCCACAAGAGAAGCAAACACATTGAAAGGAAGTATCACATTATCAGAGAATACGTGGCAAGAGGGGATGTACTAGTTGAGAAAGTTGACACAGAGGACAACCTAGCTGATCCATTTACCAAAGTCTTGGCCGTGACAGCATTTAAAAAGCACCGTCAAAATTTAGGATTAATTGATATGTACTAATTAGTTTTATATTAGTGCAAGTGGGAGTTTGTTGGGTTTTATGCCCTAAATAAAACTCCATTTCAATGTAATCTATTTTATTTAACATCAATAATGAAACAGAAGTATTTTTCATTCATTTGTGTATGTTTTGGTTCACGTAATCAATTGCTTGTCTATTTGATTTATAAATTCATCTTAAACCCTTTTCACATACTTGATCCTGTTTATTGTGTTGTCATCACTTTGGAAAGTAAACATGACTATGTGAATAAAGTTTCCTAGATTTATCAGACACAGGGTTTTACTGATATGATAATCTACAACAAGAGTTTACTTGCATTTGGAGAAATGCTATGTTCTTTCCAGAACATTGGTTAAAGTAAAGCTCAGGTTGGATGCATGGAGTACGCATCGGAAGGGACCGATATTGAACTTTGACTTAGATTTATTAAACTTACCGTAAAATCTATTCAAGTCAATATCGCCTAGTTGATCCTAGATCAAATGTTCTTAATCCTGTTATGATTAGGCTCAATCTTGAAAGGTTATTCGTGTTCTTTGATTTGTTAGTTAAGCATACTTTTAGGTCAGGGTGATACGTACATTTTGGGAACACGGTAGTGCAATTGAGTGGGAGCGTTAACATAAACATGGAATCTATAGCTTCTATCTGGCGAATAGTAAGCAAAGGATGATCTCCTTCGAGCTTGACCAAACGAACATAAATGGTGGAGTACTCATTTCACATAAGCTGAAATATCCTTTATACGGGGTCAAGTGTTTTAAGGATAATTCATATAGAGGATCATTGATCAAATTAGGATTATAACAATGGATAACTAATGATGTGTCTATATGGTGGAACATATAGAGCATTCTATATACTGAGAGTGCAATTCTAAGTTCTATGCGTGGATTCAACGAAGAATTAATAAGTTAGTAAATTTTAGTGATAAATTCTTGATCTACTGATTGGAAGCTCGGTTATATAGACCCATGGTCCCCACACTAGTTGAGATAATATTGCTTGTAAGACTCATGTAATTGGTTTTGATTAATCGATTATAATTCTCAAATTAGACTATGTCTATTTGTAAATTTTTCACTAAGTAAGGGCGAAATTGTAAGGAAAGAGTTATTAGGGGCATATTTGTTAATTATGATACTCTGTATGGTTCAATTAATAAATATGATAATTGACAATATTATTTAATAATTATTTATAGTTATTAAATAGTTAGAATTGGCATTTAAATGGTTGAATTAGAAAATTGGCGTTTTTGAGAAAATCAGATACAAAAGTGATAAAACTGCAAAATTGCAAAAAGTGAGGCCCGAATCCAATAAGCCATGGCCGGCCACTTTTATAGGGTTTTACCTCTGATATTTTCATTATTTTAATGCCAAATAATTCAAACCTAACCCTAGTGGAATGCTATAAATAGGTAGTGAAGGCTTCAGGAAAATTACACTTTTCATTCAGAAAAACCTGAGCCTCTCTCTCTACCTTTGGCCGCCACTCTCTCTCTCTCTCTTCTTTCTTAGTATTTCGAAACCCCTTAGTGATTAGAGTAGTGCCCACACACAGCAAGCAATACCTCAATCATAGTGAGGAAGATCGTGAAGAAAGATTTTTAGCAAAAGGAGTTTCAGCATCAAAGATTCAGAGAAAGAGATCCAGGTTCAGATCTTGATAATATTCTGCGACAGAAAGGATACAATGGTTAGAGATCTGAACGGAAGCAGTCATTTAGTTCCGCTGCACCCAATGTAAGGTTTCCTTAACTTTATATGTGTTTATTTATCGTTTTAGAAAGTTCATATTTAGGGTGTTAATCAACATACTTGTGAGTAGATCTAAGATCCTGGTAAAATAATTTCCAACAGATTATATATAAAAAAAACTTTCTCTCCAGTGTAATCAAAAGATTCTATGAAAAAAATTAAGTCACGTTTAGGTCATCTTGACTTAGAGTTACACTGATGGATATTAAGACAATTTTTCTCATTGGTGACATAGAGAAAACTATATATAATGCAACTGGAAAATTTTGTGTCAAGCGATCCAAATTCTATGAATGTAAACTCAAGATCTATCTATGGTCTTAAGAAAGTTTCCCGTTAATAGTATCACAATTTCATCATTACAGCATTGTCTCATATGAATTTAAAGTCAATGTTGTTGACCGTTGTGTATGTCACAAGCTCAGTTAGAGTAAATTAACCTGACTCTTATGGAAAAATGAGACAAGTTTAGTCTCAAAGATTGCCCCAATAATGAAATTTAAAGAATGAAGATGCAAGAAAATTCCTTATACTTCGACTATTGGAAGTCTTATGTATGCTCACGTATGTACACATCTAGTTTCGACGTATAGTGACTATGCTGGATAGATACTTAGGTGACCCTGGTATGGATCATTGGAAGGCAACCAAATGGATCATGAGGTATTTATGAAAAACAAATGATTATATGCTCTCTTGTCAAAAGTCTAAAAATTTGGAGATAATCAGGTATTCTGACTATGATGTTATGGATTGCCAATAAAATAAAAGATCCACTTCTGACTATGTCTACTTGTTGTCTAAAGAGCTATATCATGCAAAAGTGCTACGCAGACACTCATAACTCATCCTATCATGGCAACAGAATTCATAACTTGTTATGGGACAACCAATAATGCAACATGACTGTAAAATTGTATCACTTGGTTGCCGGTTGTGTAAGGAATTGAAAGACCGCTAAAGGTATATTGTGACAATGTATGAGCAGTTCTATATTTAGATATCAATAGAAGCTTAGCAAAGTCTAAACACATAAACATGAAGTTTATATTTGTTCAAGATATAGTTCAAAGTAAAGATAGTGTATATTGAGTATATAGGAACAAACTCATTGCTAGTACACCCACTAACTAAAGTTTTGACATTTAAGGTCTTTCATGAGTATATTGGTTACATGGGTGTTATTTTATTTGATGATGTGTATTGTTTAGTGAGAGTTTATTTTCAATAGTAGTTACTTTGTTGATTGACACTATTACACTACTTTAAGTAGTTTTAGTTTTCTACATAATAAAATTGATAGTTTTATTATTATATTTTATTGCTTTGAATGTGTTATCTTTCATTGTGGTCTGACATAAAGTTTGAAAGACTAAGGATTGTTGATCACACTAAGGAATAAAGGATCAATTGGGAAAAAACATGATTAAGATCACATTGCATGTAATTTCCAAGTACATATTCATATTTGATCTATGTTATTAAATATATTTGATATGGTGATCATTGATAGGTCCAGTTACGATAAAGTAACGAAGGCCGCTTTGGCCTCGTATTGGTATATGAGATGGATCTGATTGTCTACAGAAGATGTTTTGAGAATAATTAGCAAGTTTGTGCGCACATAAGGTTATCCAATGTAATTTTCATTAGAAATAATTTGTAGCCTAAGTGGGGGATTGTTGAGTTATTTTTTATAATCCAATATGTGGGCTAGCTTACATATTAAGACAATTTATTTGAGTTAATATTCTAAATTAGACTAAATAAGTGATCTAATTAAATGATGAACACAATAAACATCTTATTTGGTATGGGCTTTGTAATGTGTAATATCTAATAGTAAACATAATTAAGATTTATAACACTCTAATTAGTTTGCTATATAAATACTAACGTAAAAGTTTAGTCCCCAAGGCTAATCTCAACAACTCTTCTCCTCCAACCTCATCAATTGAATGAGAACTCACAGAGAAAGATTAGTCTATGAAAGACTATATACTTATCATCTCATCTCATATCTAATAACATAAAATTAAAAATATCTTCCATCTTATTGATTGATAGAGTAACATGAAATTTAGGACTGAACATTTCGAGCGGGTTCGACCCGAACCCGAACTGGTGAACCCGCAATTTTTTGTTAAAAAAAATGTTTGGGCGGGTCGGGTTCAACCTCGTACCCTTGGGGCGGGTTCGCAGGTTGAGTTTTTAGGAGCACTGGATTTTGGGTTGAACCCGCCAACCCGCCCGCTAACCCTCAATTTAAATATATTATATGTATATTTAGTTTTTTTTATTACAGTTTATATATATTAAATTATTAATTAAAAAATAAAAATTCTAGAATTTTTTTAAAATTTAAACTCTCAGATTTTTCTTTTTTTATTTTTTATAAATTTATTTTCTATTAAATATATTTTTTTATTAAAAATTTATATATATTATATAAAATAATTTATATTCAGAAATATATAATAATTTTAATAATATATATTAATTTTATTTTAATTTATTGTTATTTTTATTAGTTTTGAATAAAAAATTAATTTTTTTTAAAGAGTTGACCGAGTTGACCGGGTCAACCTGCCAACTCGGTCAACCCGGCCAACCCCTTACCCGCCAACCCGTGCCCTATTCGGATCCGTGTTCGATTTTATTTTTTTAACCTGAAACCCGCGAACCCAAAACCCAGTAAACCCTCCCGATGTTTAGCCCTAACGTGAATAATTTAACATGAGTTAACATCATATTTTAGATCTATTTTCTAACACAGGCGACACCTATATATGTCACATGAAAATGCTCATATAAAGGGGTGGTCTGGTGTTGCCGATGGTGTGTTTAAGAAGAGAAATAAAATAGAGTGAGTGAGGAATTGTCGGCCATGTGATGAGGATTCGGGAGTGAGAAAGACACATGGGCAACCCAGGTGGGTCCTATACTCACCGGCTTTGAGAAAGTAATAAAAAAAAATGTTGTTTCTTTAAGTATATATGTAGTTCGTCGACAAATATCATCTTCGTTATAAATTATTATTAATATTATTATTATTATTATCTCGGTAGGAAATGATTAAGAAGCTTTGTTATATATGTATATACATGCAGAGCTAGTGACTAGTGAGCTACGAACGTACAGCTATTTGAGTGAACTGAATGCCAATAAAGCTTGGTAATGCATCCAAAAGGCTACTTGACAAAAACTTAAATATGAGAATGTGTGAGAGACCGACATCCAACCCCAACAGTGGGCTCGTGAACTAATAATAGGACCATATTATTATTATTATTATTATTATTATTATTATTATTATTATTATTATTCATTTCAACTACTTCCAATCACGTCTCACTACAAATATCTCTTCAAATTGACTATTTTGCCACCTGAAATATAAAGATATATAGAATAATTTTATTGCCGTAGCTATTGTTTTATCTTGATATTATACTTACTCTTTTTTTTTTAGATGGAATATCAACTTCATTAAATCATTTAGCATTCTGAATACAAAAAATGTAAAAGTTCATCAGAAATAAAAATATCAAAAATGCTACAATCAGATTGATACCGAGAATGTCTAGCAACATAATGTGCTACTCGATTTATTGATCGTCTAATGAAAATTAAATTAATATTTAAGAGGATAGATAACAAAAGTTGGCAGTCTTTGATTAAAAGGCCGAAAGTGGACCTCATTGCTTAGTTGCTTCGAATAGCTTGTACTGAAACAAGACTGTCCGTCTCAATTTGAACATGTTGCCAATTATTGGTCTTTACCCAACTGAGTGCTTCTTTAATCCCCATGACTTTAATGACGTCAGCTGCATATCTTCCGCCATGGCAATCGACCCGTGCTGCAACAAGGTGACCAAGATGGTTTCGGGCAACAATTTTAAAACCATACTTATTGTCGCTATCAAAGAGTGCTGCATCTACATTAATCTTGATTGTGTTTTCTGCGGGTCGAGTCCATGACTCAGCGCCATCACCGATGCTTTCCAAACAGATTGATGACAACGAAATTTTATCCAGAGCTTTATTCCATTGATCTAGAGCTACTTGTGCAGAAGTAAGCACGTCATTAACAGAGGAGTGTTTCTTTTTCCAAACAACCTTGTTCCTAGCTTTCCAGATTGCCCAGCCATACATGGCCATAAGACAAATCATATCAGCTTCAGCTTGCTTAAAGATGGCCTCCAACCAATTGCCGAAAGAACCGCCAGGATCAAAAACTACTGGAGTTGCACATTGGCTCGAGCAATCAAATGCAAACGAGCAAGAGATGAGGGCATGGCTGATGGTTTCAGGTTGTAGATTACAAACGGGGCAAGTGATTGAAATATCAACATGCTTGATCACTAGTTGGACACAAGTTGGTAATGTACCTATAATGGCTCTCCACAAAAAGTTTTTGACTTTCGGGGGAACCTTCAATTGCCATAGTTGCCACCAGAAGTCTAAGTTTGCAACCATCTCTTCGGTGCACTTTTGTTGTTGGAGCATGTTATATGCACTTTTGACCAAGAACTCGCCCGTTCTTTCCCCCTCCTGAGACCATGTATCAATGGAGACATTTGAGCTTAGTGGGATGCCCAAAATAATATCAGCATCTCGATTATTGAACATATCTCGTACAAGGTCATAGTCCCAAGAGCGGTTATGCACATGAAAAAGGGAGCTAACATGTTGGTTCATTAAATCAGGGTGTATTGTTGAAACATATGGGTTATCATGTATAGGTAGCCACGGGTGGTTTAGTATGCTTACTGTGTCCCCTGATCCGATTATTCTTCTGACACCCGAACAGAGTAGAGATTGGGTAGTCCAAATATCTCTCCAGACAAAGCTTGGTCTAACTTCCTAGCTCTGCTGACAAGAAATCAGAGTGGGGAAAGTATCTAGATTTATAGACTTTTCCAACAAGAGTATCTGGATTGTAAAGTAGACGCCAACCTTGTTTAGCGTGCATGGCAATGTTGAAATCATGCAAGTGCCGAAAACCCATGCCACCATCGTATTTATGAGCAGCCATATGATCCCAAGACCTCCAAATAATACCTTTCCCTTTACTAGAAGATGACTTCCATCAAAATTGGGCCATAAGTTTTTCAATTTCATTACATGTACCAAGTGGAAGGAGGAAAACACTCATAGCATATGTGGGGAGCGATTGGACAACAGTTTTCAAGAGATATTTCTTTTCCGGCACGAGAAAGAAGTTTTCCATCCCAACTGTTAATTCTGGCAATTACCTTGGTCTTCAGAAGTCCTAGTACAACATTTTTGTTTCTCCCAATAATGTTTGGAAGTCCGAGATAGAGGCTTCCTTCAGAGGCTTCAGGCATATGGAGAATATCACAAATCTGGACACGGGTTGCAGGACACGTATTAGGACTGAAGAACACAGTAGACTTAGAGAAGTTCACCTTTTATCCAGATGCAGTTTCAAATTGATTGAGCAAGTTGAGACACTGCCAGCAACACTAGTAGTTGATTGACAAAACAAATAGCTATCGTCTACAAAGAGCATATGAGTGATAGGTGGTGCCCCATGAGCCACCTTGCATTCTTGTAGAAGTCGTTGAGATTCAAACTTCTTGTTAAGTGAAGAAAGACATTCGGCACAGATGATGAAAAGATATGTCGAAAGAGGGTCACCCTGCCGAATACCTCTCGAAGGAATGATTGGACCCATAGTATGGCTTCCATGAATAATAGTATAAGTGACTGAAGAGACACATGACATAATTAGATTAATCCACCTCTCAACGAAACCCATACGAGCCATAACGAGCCTAAGATAATCCCACTCCACACAGTCATAGGCCTTGCTCATATCTAGCTTGAGAGCAATAAAACCTTTTTTGCCTTTCGTCTTCCTCTTAAGATAATGCATCACTTCAAACGCCACCATAACATTATCTAAAATGAAACGTCCAGGAATGAAAGCGCTTTGGGTGTCAGAAATAACAAGGTCTATAAGGCTTCTCTATACGGTTAGCAAGAACTTTTGAAAGCACCTTATAAGCAACATTACAAAGAGCAATTGGTCGTAGATCAGATATGGAGGTGAAATTCTTCTTCGTAGGGATCAATACCAGATTTGTTTGATTCAACTCCCGCGGAAAACAGCCGGTATCAAAGAAATCAGTAACAAGCTTAACCAAATCTACTTTCACAATGTCCCAATGTTTTTGAAAAAATCCCGGACCCATGCCATCAGGGCCAGGTGCTTTGTCTGGATGCATTTGGAATAGGGCAGTTTTAATTTCTTCTTCGGCAACTGGTTTCAAAAGTTCTTCGTTTTGAGCATTGGTTGCAGAGCATCTGACATCAGTGGCAACAATATTTTGCAAGGAACAATTAGCAGTAAATAAATCTGAAAAGTATGAGGTGATAACCTGATCAAGACCATTTCCCCAATCGGTCCAAGCTCCATTAGAATTTTTTAAGTGCAAGATTTGATTGTTCCTTTTCTTGGCACTAGCAGTGGCATGAAAGTATTAGGTGTTTCTGTCCCCGTTGTGTAACCAAAATTGCTTCGACCTCTGTTTCCAATAGATCTCTTGTTGGGCTAAAAGTTCAAAGTAATTATTTTATTCATTAACAAACTCGACATTTAGGGGAAAATTATGGTGCTGCTTCAGTTGTGCCATTTTCTTTTTACTGGTAGAAATACGACCCTTGAAATTACCAGTGAGATCCGAACCCCACTTTGTCAAATTATCCTCTCAAATTTTTATTTTATCAAAGAGGGTTAGGTGCATGTTCATATCCTAACAATCTTTTACAATCTGTGCACAAATGGGCTCTTGAGACCACGCGTTCTCATAACGAAAACGAGGAGCAGTGATAGTATTATGATAGGCATCAGGTTGTAAAAAGATGGAAGTATGATCGGAACTAGAAAAACCAATATTGATGAGAGTAGCTTCAGTAAAAGTGTCTAACCAACTAAAAGAGACAATTGCTTTATCGAGTGGAATTTCTACACAATGGTCTATACCTCGTCCACGATCCTAGGTGAAAGGATAACCACGAAGGTCAAGATCAATAAGGTTGCAATCATCAAGAACCGACTGGAAACCATCAATAAGAAAAGTTGGATACAGACGCCCGCCTCTCTTGTCAGATTGGGTTGAAATATTGTTAAAATCACTGATGATACACCATGGGAGAGACGACTTACTGTGCAATGAACGAAGAAGAGTCCATGTTCGATCCCGTTGTCTTCTGTTTGGTTCACCGTAGAAGCCAGTTAGGCGCCATGTCGACATGCCCCTTATACAAACTTCAACATCAATATGATTTGGTGAAAAACTGAGTAGATTATTAGCTTCTTCTGAAATTTTCCAAAACAGAGCCAAGCCTCCTTTCCTTCCTGAAGCATCGACCGAAAAACCACCTTCAAACCCAAGTTTGACCCTCAAACGCTCTACCAAATCTTTTTTACAAAGTGTCTCACATAAAAACAAGAATTCGGGCTTCTTTTGACTACACATGTCTTGTAGGAAATGAACAGCCCGTGGGTTCCCAAGCCCACAGCAGTTCCAACTAATTGTACTCATGGTGATTGGTGGGCCTGAGCACCAGAACCCACCAATTTGTCGTTTTTTGAAAGCCCATCAGAACACACAATATCTTTACTATCTTGGTCTATCACCTCAGTTATATCATCAAACCCACCATTTAAGGTTAGGCCCACCCATCGCCTTTTCAATTTTGAAATAGATAATTCTATATCAGAGGAAAACTTTTTATTTTTTCCTTTAAAAAGACAGCTGGCTCATTTATGTCAAGGGTTGACTGCATGGCAACATTTTGTTGATTATCTTGGTCACATAAATCGTGCCTAGATTTATGGTGAATATCTTCCATGATTTTCTCACCAATTATAGGCTAGAAATCAGAGTTTGCATTAACTGTATCAGAAAGAACATGATTCGTCACTGGTATGCTAGGGACGTCAGTCGGACCTTGTCGGAGCCATGGAGATGCTGTAAGAAAATTTTTTCCTTTCGGTGGTGCTTTCATAAACAATCCATAGGGTTTTATAATGGCTTCTGGAGGCGTATCATAGAGTTTATCACAAAAAGTCTCAGAGTGGCCCATAATGCCGCAGATAAAGCAAAAAGTCGGAACTCGTTCATACTTGAAATTTGCCCAAAAAGCAACTCCGTCGCATTTTCGAAACTTCATTATTCTCTTCAGAGGAGTATTTAGGGGAACGGACACCCTAACTCTGAGATAATCACACCAAACTCCATTAAAGTTATTGGGATCCGATTTAAGAAACCTACCGATGTAATGACCAACTTTTTGAACCACTTGCTCTGTCTTGAACCCTGCTTGTAAAGTTATTGGGAACGTACACTTTTATAATTATTCATTTATATAATTTTTGAAAGCTAACATTCTTTAACATATAATTATATGTAATATATTAAATTTTTAATTTTCAAAAATAAAAAAAATCTGACACCAATATAAAGAAAGTTAAAAGTACTTATATGGATTATTGAAATAAAACTAAACCAAAATAAACCTTATATATGTTGGAAAAAAAAAAAAGACTTTAAATATTTTTCACAATCTTCGTCGGATTTCTCTATTATTCCATATCCATTCCCATTTCCTCCATTTTCCCATTATCCCCCATTATTTCACTGAATTTGTGCAGATTTAATGAAT
Organism: Cannabis sativa; assembly: GCF_029168945.1. NCBI lineage: Eukaryota > Viridiplantae > Streptophyta > Magnoliopsida > Rosales > Cannabaceae > Cannabis > Cannabis sativa. Next base: position 7,948,940 of record NC_083605.1, read on the forward strand.
TGATTAAGTTTATATAATTTATTTAAAAATATTTTTGATTAGATTCTTTTAATAGCCACCACAACACACTACAAATTTTTTTACTTTTAGTCACAATAAAATTTGTGACTAAAAGTTAAAAAGTCGTGACTAATTATAAATTATTATTCTTATGTTGTGACTAAAAGGTCCATGGCTAAAGATATTAGTCATAAAAATTACAATTTGTTATAACTAAATGTGTGTTTAGTCACAATACTTGTTGTCACTAAAACTAAATTAGTGACAACTTGTGTCTAAACGGTATGTTGTAGTCACAAATAATTTTTTGTTGTGATTAAAAATTACATTTAGTTACAAAAAATTTATGTTGTAACTAAAAATTTATCACTGAAAGTTGCAATTTTTGTAGTGACCAACCACAATATCAATTAAATTTATTTAGAAAATATTGTAATTATGATTTAATTAATAAGTTATGAAATGTACGAATTATAATTTTTAAAAAATGGTCATAAAATAAAAAGAAAATAGTGAAAGCAACTTAATTGGTAAGTTAAAATAAAAACTGTTACATGCAAAAATTACAAACTAAACATAGATCAATTTTTTTTTTAAAAAAAAATCACATTATCATAAATAATAAATTCGGAGTGAATACATAACACTATATGTCATTTAAATCTATTAAGTCTTTTAACAATTAAAAATATTGACTCAGTAATAGATAAGTGGCGAACGATATGATATAAAAGATGTTGTGTCTAAAGCCACTAAGGCTAGCTTAGTAGTGAGAGAGGGATGGGAAAAAGAAGAGGTCATGGGTTTGAACTCAAAACCTTAATTATTAATGTTGGAGTAAACCTCCACTTACACTGATATTAGACTTAATACAAAGGACAGAAAAGTAATTACAAGAAAAACCCTAATTTGGCCTTCGGCCTCTAGAATCCCTAACAGAAATTAGTTAGAATGGATTTGGTTAATCCACACCTAACTAATTTCTGTAACTACTCTAATTAACAATGTACAGAAGCAAACCAGAAGCCCTAGATCTATATATACCTGCATCAAAGCCCAGATCTAAATGGTTGAGAGTATTCTTCAAGATCTAGAGTGAGAGAACTTGAAGAAGGAGAACCAAAGCTCGTACATGCACAAAGAAAACAACAGAGAGTTAGTTATTGAGAGAGAGAGAGGGATTAAACACAAAATACTTGTATTAAACTTGAGATTACCAGTCAAAAATTTACCTGTGACTTGGAATCTCCTCTGATGTACTTCTGAACAGCAAGAATTAGTGGAATCGAGCTCTCATCTTTGAGGAGCAGCTCAAACGGAGACGTAGCCAATTTATTGGTGAACTTCAGCAAAAATTTTGGTATTTTCTAACCCTAATCTATTTCTGTTTGTGTGTGTGTATGTGGTTAGATCAGATCTTGATAGATCTGATCTTTGGCTTTGTGTTTGTGTTGGGATTTCTGGGTTTCTTAGGGTTTGGGTACGAGTTTCTCAGAGAGAAACTCTCTGCTAGGGTTTCGAGGAAAACCTAAGGAAGAGATAAAGTGTTTGAGAAGATTCTCGAGCCTTGGGGTTTTGTTCAAACACAAAACGAAGTCGTTTTGTTGTGCTGACTTTGAAAAGTCAAGGAAACAGGGAAAGGTCGAAATTGACCTTGGAAAATTGATTTGTTTGTTTTGTTGGTGTAGGGTAAAATTGTAAAAGGCAATTTAAAATTCCTACAATGGTATCAGAGCTTGGTTAAAGCTGGAGAAAGATCAACATTCAAACTAATCAAGAAGGAAGAAAACTCAAGTAAAGAAATCAAGAAACACAAACAAGAAATTCAAGAACTCAACCAGATCAATCTGAAATCTTTGACAAAGGATTTCTGGGACTTTCTCTCATAATCTTTATAACTAAATTGCTTATTATTACTTATCTTTATTTGATCTTATTTAAATTCATTAATTATGAGCAATTTAAAGGTTGACATTGACAAATTTGGTGGTTATAGTGATTACAGGATTTGGAGGAGAAAGATTAAGTCACTCTTGGCTCAACAGAAACTATTAAGAGTGCTTAATGACCCTATAGAATGGCCAGAAGGGACTACCAAGATTCAACAAGAAGAATACTTGGAAACTGCAACAGGCATCATGATATTCAACTTATCAGATGCCATTATCAGACTAATAGACAAGGAAGAAACTCCTGCCCAGATTTGGAAGAAACTGGAAGAACAGTTTCAACAAAAATCCTTAACCAACAAGATTTTCTTGAAGAAAAGGATTTTTGGTTTTAAGATGAGTTCATCCAAATCTCTTGATCAAAATTTGGATGAATTCTTAAGGATGCATATTGAACTTGCAAATTCTGGGGAAAATGAGGCTCTAAGTGATGAAAACCAGGCTATAATTATCTTAAACTCTCTACCTGAATCCTATAGGGAAGTTAAAACTGCTATAAAGTATGGAAGGACATCTATAACCCTAGAGGAGGTGGTTTCTGCACTCAAATCTAAAGATTTAGAGATGAGAACAGAGAAAGGTGGAAACTCAAATGGTGAAGTTAATTTGAGTAGAGGCAGACCAGGTCCAAGAAAACCTTGGAATAACAGAGGTAGAAGCCAAGGCAGAGGCTCAAACAAACAAGGAGGATATCAAAGAGGCAGATCTAACTCTAACACTAGAAATCCCGATGAAACTAATGGTTGTTACAATTGTGGTAAACATGAGCACTTTAAAAGAGACTGTTATTTCTTGAAAATAAATAACAAGCAAAAACCACATGGACATGGAGATTCTAAATACTCAAACTCTAAAAATAAACCTGATATGCATGATGCTAATGTAACTGATGGATATGAAAGTGGTGAAGTGTACCAAGTTGGACCATCCATCAAAGATGAATGGATCCTTGACTCTGGTTGCACTTTCCACATGACTAATAATAAAAATTTTATGTTTGATTTCAGGAAATCCAATGGTGGTAGAGTTATACTTGGAAACAACCAAACATGAGACATACAAGGATCAGGCTCTATCAGTTTTAAGATGTATGATGGAATGGTCAGAACACTAAGTGAAGTTAGATATGTTCCTAATCTAGCCAGGAACCTAATTTCACTAAGTGTTCTAGATGACAAAGGAATTGTGAGCAAGATTGAATCTGGCCAAATGAAAATAAGCAAAGGGGCTCTAACTATCATGAAAGGACACAAAGATGGAGGCTTATATTACTTAAAAGGCACACCAGTAGTACCTTGTAACTACACTGCACACAGCAACAGTGATGACTCAAATGCCATAACTTGGCACAGAAGGCTAGGGCATATCAGTGAGAAGGGTTTGCTACTTATGAGTGAACAGAAACTGCTAGGTAAGGACAAGGTTAGTAAACTTGATTTTTGTGAGTGTTCTGTGCTTGGGAAACATCATAGACTAAAATTTTCCACTGGCACACACAGCACTAAGAAAATCCTAGAGTATGTTCACTCTGATCTGTGGGGACCAGAGAAAACAAGTACTCATGGAGGCTGTGTCTATTTTCTATCTATTGTTGATGATTTTTCAACGAAAGTCTGGATTTTTCTTTTAAAACATAAAAATGAGGCTTTTTCTAAGTTTTCACAGTGGACAACACTTGTGGAAAATTTAACAAATGAAAAACTAAAAACTCTAAGGACTGACAATGGATTGGAATTTTGTAATGAAGAGTTTAACAATTATTGTAAAGAAAATGGCATACAGAGACACAGGACAGTTAGAATTACACCCCAACAGAATGGAGTTGCAGAGAGAATGAACAGAACCATTCTCAACAAAGTGAGATGCTTACTGTTGCAATCAGGATTGTCACAAGGATTCTGGGGAGAAGCAGTTTTAACAGTTGTTTATTTAATCAACAGAAGTCCATCGAGTGCAAATGGATTCAAGACTCCTGAAGAAAAATGGTCTCGTAAACCTCCTAATCTTTCTAATCTTAGAGTATTTGGTTGTGCAGCATATGCACACCAAAGTGTTGGGAAATTAGAACCTAGAGCTATGAAATGTGTTTTTCTAGGATATCCAGAAGGAGTTAAAGGCTATAGGCTTTGGGTTTGCGAACAAAGAGGTTTCAAAACCATTAATAGCAGGGATGTAATATTTAAAAAAGATATTTTTCCATGTTTGCCTATTACATCTAACCCTAGTGCAGGTACAAAAGACACTGAAAATGCAGGAAACAATGCAGAGGAAAGAACTGGATCTATTCAGGTGGAACAAACAGGGAACACACCTGAACAGAAACCAGGGAGATCAGGTTCAGGTGGAACCTGGGGACTAGGTTCAGGTGGAACCTGATGATGACAATAATGGCATCATTCATGAAGGGACTCAAGATGACTTGGGGGATTACCAATTGGTAAGAGACAGAGGCAGAAGAGTACCAAAACCTAATCCTAAGTATAGCTTTAATATTTGGGATGAAGACATTGCATATGCCTTCATGAGTGAATTGGAAATGGTCAATAATGAGCCTCAGTCTTATGAAGAGGCCATTAAAGGACCAAATTCCAGGAAATGGAAAGGGGCAATGGATGAAGAGATGGAATCTCTTAAGAAACATAAAACCTGGATTGTGGTGCCTAAACCTAAAGACAAGAGTATAGTTGATTGCAAATGGCTATTCAAAGAAAAAGAAGGCAGAACTAAGGATGAACCTATAAGATATAAGGCCAGGTTAGTGGCCAAGGGATTTACACAGAAGGAAGGCATTGATTTCAATGAAGTATTTGCACCAGTTGCAAAATACAAGACTATAAGGATAATGCTAAGTCTAGCAACTCAGTACAACATGGAAATAGACCAAATGGATGTTACTACAGCTTTCCTACATGGTGAACTTGAGGAAGAGATCTACATGAGGCAACCTAAAGGTTATACAGAAAAGGGAAAGGAAAACTATGTCTGCAAGCTAGTAAAGTCTTTATATGGGTTGAAACAGTCACCTAGGCAATGGAATAAAAGGTTTGATGGATTTATGCTACAACTGGGATTTTCTAGAAGCTACTATGACCACTGTTTGTACTACAAGGGGACTGATATTAATAAAGTCATATATCTACTTCTATATGTAGATGATATGCTTATAATCAGTAAAGAAAGAGCCAGAGTAAACACAATGAACGGCCTACTCAAGACTGAGTTTGAAATGAAGGACCTAGGGGAAGCAACTAAAATTCTGGGGATTACTATTAAAAGAAACAGAGCAGAAGGGACACTTAGCCTAACTCAGGAAGACTACATTCATAAGATAATTGAGAAATTCACAATGAAAGGATCTAAAATTCCTAGCCAACCTTTAACTACTCAGTACACATTATCAAAAAAGCAATGCCCTGAGAGCAAAGCAGAGAAGGAGGAAATGAGTAAGATACCCTATGCTAATGCTATTGGATTTGTTATGTACCTAATGGTAAGCACTAGACCAGACCTTGCTTATGCTATTAGTGTACTTAGCAGATTTATGACAAATCCTGGTAAGACACACTGCCTTGCTATGAAATGGCTTCTAAGGTACTTAATTGGGACAACTAAGCTAGGACTCAAATACAAACAACAACAAGGAAGAACAACAATAGAATGCTTCAGTGATGCAGACTATGCTGGGGATAGAGATAGTAGAAAATCTACATCAGCATACATATTACTAATGGGGGGAAATTGTGTGAGTTGGAAAGTACAACTACAACCAGTTGTGGCATTATCCACAACTGAATCAGAATATATTGCAACTACAGAAGCTATTAAGGAAAGTATTTGGGTGAAAGGAGTTCTAGAAGAGCTTAAATTACTAGACTCAAAACATGTGATTTACTCTGATAGCCAGAGTTGTGTGCACTTATGCAAAAACCCTATGTTCCATGACAGAACTAAGCACATAGAGATAAAGTATCACTTTATCAGGGACAAAGTGACACAGGGACACATAACTATCGACAAGGTGCCTACAGAAGAGAATCCTGCAGACATGGGAACTAAAGTGATCACCCTATCTAAGTTTAAACATTGTTTAAACTTAATAGGGTTGGATCAAGGATAATGTGATCCTTGGATCACAGAGCTATGACCCTCAGATTTGACTCGACCACTACAATATCAGCTCAGTTAAGGTTTAGGTGGAAATTGTTGGAGTAAACCTCCACTTACACTGATATTAGACTTAATACAAAGGACAGAAAAATAATTACAAGAAAAACCCTAATTTGGCCTTCGGCCTCTAAAATCCCTAACAAAAATTAGTTAGAATGGATTTGGTTAATCCACACCTAACTAATTTCTGTAACTACTCTAACTAAAAATGTACATAAGCAAACTAGAAGCCCTAGATCTATATATACCTGCATCAAAGCCCAGATCTAAATGGTTGAGAGTATTCTTCAAGATCTAGAGTGAGAGAACTTGAAGAAGGAGAACCAAAGCTAGTACATGCACAAAGAAAACAACAGAGAGTTAGTTATTGAGAGAGAGAGGGATTAAACACAAAATACTTGTATTAAACTTGAGATTACCAGTCAAAAATTTACCTGTGACTTGGAATCTCCTCTCATGTACTTCTGAATAGTAAGAATTAGTGGAATCGAGCTCTCATCTTTGAGGAGCAGCTCAAACGGAGACGTAGCCAATTTATTGGTGAACTTCGGCAAAATTTTTGTTGTTTTCTAACCCTAATCTATTTCTGTTTGTGTGTGTATGTGGTTAGATCAGATCTTGATAGATCTGATCTTTGGCTTTGTGTTTGTGTTGGGATTTCTGGGTTTCTTAGGGTTTGGGTTCGAGTTTCTCAGAGAGAAACTCTCTGCTAGGGTTTCGAGGAAAACCTAAGGAAGAGAGAAAGTGTTTGAGAAGATTCTCGAGCCTTGGGGTTTTGTTCAAACACAAAACGAAGTCGTTTTGTTGTGCTGACTTTGAAAAGTCAGGGAAACAGGGAAAGGTCGAAATTGACCTTGGAAAATTGATTTGTTTGTTTTGTTGGTGTAGGGTAAAATTGTAAAAGGCAATTTAAAATTCCTACAATTAAGCAATTATATGATTGTAAAATACCATTACGCTACACTCAAAAAAATGTTGTATCTAATTTTAGTCTTGAAAATTTGAATGGGGAACCAATAACAAACCAGTGTGCTTCTACAAGAATCAAAAATTGATGATTGTACGCAGGCGGTGGATGAGAGTAGAATCAAATTCGTTAGATTTAGAATGTTTAATATTGATCCACAAGTGTTGACAAGGGATGACATGGTTGGTCATGAATTTGATTCATTGGAGTTGGCAGAAGAATTTATCACTCTTTATGCTAGTGTTGTTGAATTTCGCTTAAGGAAAGGATATTTGAAACCTTATTCAGTTGGACAATGGTTCAAATCATGTTCTCATCCAAGTGTTGAGCCATCTCAAGCCCCAAACGAATCGATAAACTATGAACCTCAAGAGCAGTGCAGAAGGTAACAATAGTCGAAGCAGTGCGGTAGGTGGATGGAAAAATCGTAGGTCCTCCGATCTAAGCTTTGCATGGTCACTATGGATTTTAGAATCGAGGGTTCAATGAAAGAACAAATAATAGGAGTAAGAGAGAGAGAGAGAGAGAGAGAGAGAGAGAGAGAGAGAGAGAGAGAGAGAGAGAGAGAGAGAGAGAGAGAGAGAGAGAGAGAGAGAGAGAGAGAGAGAGAGAGAGAGAGAGAGAGAGAGAGAGAGAGAGAGAGAGAGAGATGCTAAATAAATAGATGAATTAATTGGAGAATATCAAAATATAATAATAATCTATTTAAAGAATTATTATTTAATTTAAAAATATTATTAAAAAATAAATTTATAAATAATTTGATATATTCTGAATATTAAACACTTATATAAACTCATTAATTTATCACCATTAGATTAAATATCTATGGCTATAAAAATATCCCTACCATAAGGACAAAACTAAGTTGCTTACTGTAGACATGTCCTATATAAATATATGAATGAGGTTTCAATTGTTACATCAAATATGTAACCATTATAGTTACATTTATTTTTAGTCATTAAATCACTATTAAATGGTTGTGATTAATTTAAAAATTAAAATAAAATTAATAAATTAATAACTTGTAACCTGATAGTAACATAATACTTTATTTTCTTATAAAATCTTAATTAAAATAAATTATATTTAAAATTAAATTACTAATAATTATCAATTAATTTTTTTGCAATTTGTTACTAAATAAGAATCTTTTGAAAATTAATTTTTTTTACTTAAATTATTGAAATATTTGTAATAAAACTCCTTATAATTTAAAATTAAACGAATAGTTGGTTTACGTTATAGGGAAAAATATGTATATATATGTAATATTATATATTAACTAAGTATATATAAACTAAAAATACATCTTATTTGGACTACTAGTGTTTTCTAGGAATTTAAGATAAAGTCTTTCTTTTTTGTCTATTATTTTGATTTAAATATTAAATGAAGTGAAATCACGAATTAAAGAACAAAGAATTCAAAGAATGATTCTGAAGAAAAAAGAAAAAAGAATGAAATGGAAGATCATGGAGTGACACTCATAACCTTAATTAACAAAAAATAGTAAGAATGACCTCTAATTAAATGTAATTTTATATTCAATCTTATTATCAATACTTTAAGTGTTAAATAAGTGTGTCAGTCTATGATCGGTTCAAGTGTTTTAGGTTATTTTTTAAAAAAAATAAAAATTTAAATATAATAATAAAAAAAAAATTAAAGATTTGATTGCCGCACTCGACACATTTGTACTTCATTCCATGCACCTTCAGTCATGAAATTATATTTTCTCGAAGAAACGAAATTGATTTATTCTTCCTTCTTTAGAGTTCTAAATATACTGAATATGTATTAATTAATCAGAGTGAAATCATACAAAAAAAATATGAAAACATTGTAAAAGTTTGAAAATTATTAATCGTTATTGGTTTTTGATCTTGATCAATATACTTTTTTTTGAGTTAAATATGCTAATATATTTAAACCATAAGTTAAAATACAATACGCATAAAAGGCAAAGGCATTTCCTCAAACCTAGTATTTTACCAGCAAGTCAGCGGCATTATTAGCAGATCTATAAACATGTGATATCTGTGCTCCAGAAAAATCACAGACTAAAAGAAAAATGTTACTTAATAAACAATGAAAATTAGAAATTGGTTGTTGGGTTGAGAGCAATCCTTTAACCACCAATAGTGAATTCGTTTCGATGAAGTGAACAGGTAGCTTAATCTCTTGAAGCCATTGTAGACTATGCATAAGAGCTAGAGCTTTCATTATTTCAGGTTTAAAGCTTCCTTGGAACGGTATTGATCTAGCAACAACTACATCTCCTGCACTATTCGTAAGATTGCACCAAAATCAGATTTTTGATTCCTTATGTCGACTGCGGCATCAATATTAAGCTTCAGCCTACCAGATGGGGGTTCAGCTGAATTTTCGGGCATTAGACAAATTAGTTGAATTTTCCTGTGAAGATCCTTTGTGAGTGTCTGTCCTAACAGTATGATATTCATCCAAATATGAGAGAGCAAAGTAAAGAAGCACATCTGCTGGTTTAGGCTTTGAACCATGTGTCTCTTTGTTTCGTTCATTCCAGATACTCCAAAGAATGGTAGAAAATTGCTCCAACTGCACGGATGACAATTCTGTAGAAAATTGCAGCAGTAAAGCCTTAAGATCCAAACAATTTGACAGATGATATTCAAGGCGGAAAGTTGATTGCAGCCACTTTTCGAGCACGTTTTTTTTAAAAAAAAGAGCAAGCATTATTGTCTCGTTTTCTCGGTTGCAGACTGAGCAAATTGCAGAGTTACTAATATGTCTTTTATGGAGGATATTAGCCACAAGAAGACAATCGTGTATTGCACGCCATAGAAATATTCTTACCTTCGAAGGTAAAGATATTTTCCAAAACTTCTTCCACCATTGTTGAGCTTGTACACCACTGGCAGCAGGTGATTGATCTTCCAAAGACATCGCTAATGCATAACCATACTTCACCGAGTACATACCATTGGACTCATGATGCCACATGAGTGAGTCATCCTGATCTAACAGAGTGAGAGGGATACTAAGAATTTTTTCAACATCAATTTCCAAGAAAAGGCTTCTTAAAAATGTTGGATCCCACTGTCGAGAATTAAATAGCAGATCAGAGACTTTCATTGTTGTACTTGACCTCAAAAAATCAATGGTTTGAATGAAGTAAAACTAGGGAGCCAAGGATCGGAAGCACACAGTATGTTAAAACCATTCCTAACCCTCCAACGGGGACCTTTAGCAAGCAATTCTTTACCCCAAATAATGCCTCTCCAAGTCAAAGATGGATAAGAATCCAAATCAACTTCAAGGAGAGAAGAATTTTCGAAATACCTTGGTTTAAGAGTTCGGCAAAGTAAAGAAGTAGGATTGGAGAAAATTCTCCATGATTGCTTCGTTAAAAGGGCCTAAGTAAAATGTACAAAGTTCTTAAACCCCGTTCCACCTTCAAATTTTGACTTGCATAAAGCTTTCTAAGTTTTCCAATTAATGTCGTTGTATGATGAATTAAAGCCCCACCAAAATTTATTCATCATTGTTTCAATTTGGTTGACTAAGGATTTTGAGAGACGATAGCAACTCATTGCATAAGTAGGAATTGACTGTGCAACAACTTTCAAAGGGATTTCCTTGCCACCAATTGAAAATAATTTTTCTTGCCAAGTAGAAAGGAGATTCCACAACTTTTCTTTAATTTCCCCAAAGAGAATTTTTTTTATCTCGACCAGAATAAGAGGGGAACCAAGGTATCTTTCATGGCATGTTTTTATCGGCATCTGCAATACTTGGTGTATGCGAGTTTGAATGGCAGCTAAAGTGTTTGGCGAGAAAGATAAGACAGACTTATCTGCATTGAGAAGCTGTCTAGATGCTCGGCAATAAGTGTCAATGGATCTTTTGATTACAGAGGCTGATCTATGATTAGCGCAATAAAGAACAAGACTATCATCTGTGAAGAATAGATGTGAAACAGTTGGAGCACCACGGGCAACACGTAATCCTTGCAAATTACCTATGTTTTTCTCATGTTGCAGAAGCCTAGAGAAGCCTTCAGCACAAATAAGAAATAGGTACGGGGACGAAAGGTCGCCTTGGCAAAATCTACGACTAGGAATGACATGACCTTGGACCTTACCATTAATAGAGAAGGAGCAATTAACACTGCTTAAGCATCAGGTAATTAGATCCACAACAGCCACATCAAAACCCATAGCCAACATCATATTTTGTAAAAAATGCCATTCTACCCTATCAAGCATAATGGTTGCATATCCTTCTTTTCCTCTTTTTAAATGTTTTAGTGAATGAAGTAATTCGAAGGCCACCAACACACTGTCCGTGATAAGCCTAGATTGAAGAAATCGCGATTCCAATATCACCAAGGATAGAAAAGGCTTCAAACGAACCACAATTGATTTGGAAACTAAATTGTAAAGAACATTGCATAGGCTAATGGGACGCAGCTAGACATTATATTTGGCTTCTTCACTTTCAGAATTAATGTGATCAATGTTTGGTTGAGACAAGTTGGGTCACCACCTTCATTAAGGACTCTAAGGACAGTTGTAGTGACTAAATCCCAAACTATATGCCAATAGTTTGTATAAAACATAATCGACATGCCATCTGAACTAAAGCTGCTATCATCTCTCATGGAAACAAGGGCGTCATAAATATCAACAACAATGTATGGTTTAGTGAGTTCAACATTCATATCAGCAGTAATAGAGCAAGGCACATTTGTAATCACCTCTTGAACAGCCACAACGTTGAATCCATCAGTGGAAAAGATGTTATGAAAATAATGTTCAATGATACTACTAATACCAGCCTGTGATGTTTGTTCGAAACCTTTAACATCAAGCAGAGATTTTATTGTGTTACTCGTGCGCCCGCTGCTTGCTTTTTGATGGAAGTACCGCGTGTTCGAATAATCACTTGACTTCAATCATGAAGTACGAGAACGCTGCTGCCAATATTCTTCTTCTTGTGCAAGCAATTCATCTAAAACATTTTCACTTCTTTTAAGTTCTTCAAAATGAGTAGGACTAACATCATATGAGTTGTGGAGAGCTGCCACTTTTTCTTGAGATATCTTAATCTTCTTAGGACGATCTCCAAACTTAGTACGGTGCCAATGTTGAAGCTGAGTAGAGCAAGCTGAAATGTTATGAAGAAGTTGTGCAGTTGGATTAGCAGTAGTCCTTCTCCAATTTGTTGCAATGATTATTGATCTTGAATATAGAATTTTGAAATATGTGAAAGTTATTAATATTATCGGTTATTGATCTTGAATACGTGTTATTAAAAAAGTTTAAAAGTTAATAATTGTTATTGGTTATTAATCTTAAATGTGTATTATTAAAAATTTAAAAGTTATTAATTGTTATTACTTATGGATCTTGAACTTATAAACTTAGTAAGAAGAAGTGGAAGTTTAATTTTTATAAAATATTAGAATTTTATTGTAAATATTATTATAATTAAATGACTAATTAACAGTTAAAAAAATTATAATGGAAACTCCAATATAAAAAATAAAATTATTAATAGTAATTTTAACAAAAAAATTATTAAATATTTAAATTAAAGATTAATTTAAGAAAATAATTAATTATAGTTATTTTAATTCTAAAAAAAAAATTACATGTTGGTAATAACTATTACAGTCTATAACGTTAACAAAAATATTTAAATAATTTATATTTGTTATGATGTAAAATTTACACCACAATAAATGTACTATTTTTTTATTTGCATTTATCTTATTTCTATTATTTTATTAATATATTTAACTATCACATTAAATTATGAAATATTTATATTATTTTTTTATTGTTTTACATATTAAAATAATAATAAAATTATTAGATTTTATTTTTTTAATAAAACATTAATTAGATATTAAATTTTGGGGTAAGTTGAAAAATACCTCTTTTATTCATCAATTAATCAAATTTACCTCTAATTTTATGTTTATTTGAAACATACCTCTTTTTATATGTATTGTACCCAAAATACCCTTACATAAGAGAATCACATGGAGAGTATCTTGAAGTGATAGGGGTAAAATTGGTACAATGTTTAAAAAAAGAGATAAAAATGTTAGATTTTAAAAAAGAAGGTAAAAATAAAAGAGGACAATATAAAAAGGGTATAGAGTGTAATTTCCTCTTAAATTTTACATTAAAATTTTATAATTGCGCATTGAAGTACAAAGCTAAAATTTGATGTAAATTTACCACAAAATTACTTTTTGTGCTAAATATAACACAATTTGACATCTCCCAAAGATAGTCTAAGGAGTACTCATCCATATTTTAACATTTTCTTTATTAGTTTGCTCGTGACAAAATACAACTAGTTTTTCTGTTAATAAAATCCAAGTCAAGATATTATAGGAAATAAACCCCATATGTTGTTTTTATTCTTACATCATTTGTCGTAGGGTCCCTTCTTCTTATCCTCTTAACCAACTAATAATAATGTAAGTAAACTTAATCTTCCTTAATAAACACCTTCAATACTCTCTCCTCTCCTCTCTTGAACCAAACCTCTCCTCTCTCTTTCTCTCCCTCTTCTCCTCCTCATTCTTCCTCCATGGAATCCCAATCTCACTCCCCACCATTGCCATCACCACCAGTCAAAACCTACGAACTAACAGCCTCATCAATCTCCTACACAAAGTCAACAACAGGTACCATAACATCACTCCCACCCTTGGATCTCATCTTCAAATCATGCACCAAAACCCCACCAACCCACATACTCAGAGATATCTCCTTTACCGCCACACATTCCGAAATCCTAGCCGTTGTCGGTCCAAGCGGTGCCGGAAAATCCACTCTTCTAGACATTTTAGCAGCCAGGACATCCCCAACAAAGGGCACCCTTTTCCTCAACTCTTCACCTCTCAACCCTTCATCTTTCCGCAAGCTCTCATCCTACGTACCTCAACACGACGCCTGTCTACCTCTCCTAACCGTCTCCGAAACATTCGCCTTCGCCGCCCGCCTCCTCTTCCCCAAGACCACCGACGTAAACGACATCATTTCCTCCATCCTCACCGATCTAAAGCTCAGCCATCTGGCCGATGTTTTGCTCGGACACGGCCTCTCGGGTGGCGAAAGGCGGCGCGTTTCGATAGGGTTGAGTCTTCTTCATGACCCTGCTGTTTTGATCCTAGACGAGCCAACCTCTGGTCTTGATAGTACCTCGGCTTTCAACGTTATGCAAATCCTTAAGTCCATCTGCGTTTCGCGTTACAGGACTGTCGTTTTGTCTATTCACCAACCGAGTTTTAAGATACTCTCTTCTATTGATAAAATTCTTTTGTTGTCTAAAGGAAGTGTTGTTCATCATGGCACACTTTCTTCTCTTCAGTCTTTCTTGCTCTCTAATGGTTTCTCTGTTCCTTCACAGCTCAATGCCTTAGAATATGCAATGGAAATACTTGGCCAACTTCATGAGTTAAAACCGGAGATAACTACTACTCCATCTCCAAATAATAATAATAATATAAATTATAGTACTCATAACTCAAATATGGTGAGGTATAAGAGTTCAAGAATACATGAAGTAGTGACTTTGTACTACAGGTTTTGGAGGATCATTTACAGAACAAGACAGCTTCTATTAACCAACACATTGGAGGCTCTCATTGTTGGCCTTGTCTTAGGAACCATTTACATAAACATAGGCTTCAACAAAGAAGGCATCGAAAAAAGGTTTGGTCTTTTTGCTTTTACTCTCACTTTCCTTCTCTCTTCCACAACCGAAACACTTCCCATATTCATAAATGAAAGGCCAATAATTATAAGGGAAACATCAAGTGGGGTTTATAGACTCTCATCTTATCTCATAGCCAATACCCTTGTTTTCTTGCCTTACTTGTTTGCCATAGCCGTCATTTACTCAATCTCGATCTATTTTTTAGTTGGTCTTTGTGCAACATGGCAAGCCTTTGGTTACTTTGTCTTAGTCATTTGGGTTATTGTTCTTATGGCAAACTCTTTCGTCCTTTTCTTAAGTTCATTGGCCCCAAATTACATTGCTGGAACATCACTAGTGACTATACTTTTAGGGGCTTTTTTTCTCTTTTCAGGCTATTTTATTTCACAAGAAAGTATGCCTAAGTATTGGCTCTTCATGCACTTTTTCTCAATGTACAAATATGCCCTTGATGCCCTTCTTATAAATGAATATGGTTGCCTTGTGTCAACGTGTTTGATGTGGTATGAAGAAGATAAGAAAGAATGTATGGTTACTGGAGCCGACGTTTTACAGCAGAGAGGGCTCGATGAGAGGCAAAGGTGGACTAATATTTACATCTTGATTGGGTTTTTTGTGCTTTATCGAGTGCTTTGTTTGCTGGTTTTGATCAGAAGGGTTTCAAGGTCAAAAAAGTGAAATATCTCTTCATGGATATAAGAAAATTTCAAGATTATTATATATTATACATATTAATGTCAAACTTTTTGTAATTTTTTTTTTCTTCTTTTCATTGGTTTTAAGAGCTAAACCAATTCCTGTGATATATATATAAAAATGATTACTCTGCCTTTTTTTTAGTTTTTTTTTTGTTGATCATCATACTGTGTCCTGAAGTGAAAAAGGTAGCTTGAAAAAGACAAAACAGAGTCATTATACAAAAGAAATGTTAAAGGATTAAGGTTATCTTATAAATGGACAAATAAATTAAGAGAAATACTAAAAGACACTACTTGTTACTGGTGTAATTAATTATCAGGTCTCATATATTTTAAGAAAATAATTTTTAAAAAATCTTACTAACTAATATTTAGTATCAAATAATAATGCTAATAAATTAGATGTTGCATCACTACTATTGCCTAATTTTAATAAGAACGCACATAGAGATGCCTAATAACAATAGTCTCACTCTTGTTATTGTTATATAATTATTTGACTGTAGTGCATGGGATGTGGGCTGCCTAGCTACGTACCAATCAATCACAATCACGGGTTGATTTAGATGAACAATACAAAAAATGAGAGAGGTCCTATATGATATCTTTGTCGGGTTATTACCGATTAAGCTTAAAACGTACGCCAATATTATTTATTTGAGGAGACTTATTGTTTGTTATGTTCACGGGTTGCTCTTTAATTAATTCTTCTGTTTTCGCCCGTGAACTATTCTACTATTATATATTAAGCTTCTCTCTACTATTCTACAAAGATGGCAGCGTCCGTGATCTAGACAGAATATCTTTTTGGCATAATCTGGGCGTTAAAATCTGTGTGTTCTAATTATATATTTTATTAAATTAGGAGGCGTTTGGTTGGGAGGAATGAAAATATAGGAATAGGAATGGGAATGGAAATAGGAATAGGAATGGAATGGAATAAAATTTAAAATGCATAAAATAAATGATAAAAAAATAATTAATTTTTTTTCCTTGTTACATTGGAATGGTCATTCCTTCATTTTTAAAATGGAATAGCCATTCCACCAAAATGGTGGAAAGAGCATTCCATTGGAATACCATTCCAATACTTTAAAATGCAACCAAACAAAGGAGTGGAATGAAAATTATTTCCTTTCCATTCCATTCCATTTCATTACCTCCAACCAAACGCCACCTAGATGTTACGTGTCAACTCATGTTAATTTTATTTTAGTTTTTAGTTTTTTTAATATTATAATTTTAAAATTAATAATATTCAATGTAGTGATAATCATTGAAATTTAAAGGTATAATTTAAATAAAAACAAATATTACTATTATACTTTGTAATAGTAATTAAAAAAAATTATTATTCGTCCTAAATTTATCTTCGCAAGTAATGAAAATGTTCATCTGTTAAACTATCAAAGCATTCTAAATATTAAAATTTAAAAATAATTTTTAATAAAAAAAAACAATATGAACAAATTTATTATTAATTGCAACACTTTAGTGAATTAATTATATTTAGGTTTAACTAAGATGTTGACCCTTTACGTGGCAACATCTAATAATTTGTTATGTTTTTTTTATTTTTTTTTAAAAAAATACCCAATAATTTCTAATAAACCAAGAATTCTGTTATATAGCCACATTTTATATAGAATAGATAATTGTTAAAAAATAAAATTATGGGAATTACTTCATATACCATTTTTTTTTTCAAATTTATGGTTTGAGTTGCTCCGATAATTTTTATGTGAGCTGTTATATAGATTTTAGTTGCGATTTAAGTTGCTGTTGAAGTATTAAACTTGATTTAATATAGTTAATTACTATAATTTTCTTGTTGCTACTAAAGTTTTTAGATTATTTTTTATATTTACTAAAGTGTCTAGAATTTTCCTGTTTATTTGAGTACTTTTGAACTTTTTAGAATTATTTTTCATTTGTGTTAGTAGTAGGAATTGTGTAGAAAAATGTAGAAGCTAATCATTTAATAATGTTTCTAGATTAGTCCATAAAGTCCTATAAATAGAGATGCAATCCCGTCATTTTGTACCAAGTCACAAATCACACAAGTTGAGTTATAATATATAGCCTCTTCCATTAAAGTATTCTCTCCAAAATTCTTTTTATTTTTCAACAAAGTGGTACCAGCTAAGTGTTGGGTTTTATGCCCTAAATAAAACTCTATTTCAATGTAATCCGGATTATTCAATATCAATAAAGAAACAGAAGTATTTTTTCATTCATTTGTGTATGTTTTGGTTCACCTTATCAATTATTTGTCTATTTGATTTATAAATTCATCCAAACCCTTTTTCACATACTTGATCTTGTTTATTTGTGTTGTCAACACAGTGGAAAGTAAACATGACTATGTGATTTAAGATTCCTAGATTTATCAGAACGCTGGGGTTTTACTGATATGACAATCTACAATAAAGTTTACTTGCATTTGGAGAAATGCTATGTTCTTTCCAGAGCATAGGTTAAAGTAAGGCTTGGGTTGGATGCATGGAGTATGCATCGGAATGGACCGATATTGAATTTTGACATAGATTAATTAAACTTACCGTAATATCTATTCAATTCAATATCACCTAGTTGATCCTAGATCAAATGATCTTAATCCTGATATGATTAGGTTCAATCTCAAGAGTGTTATTCGTGTTCTTTGATTTGTTAGTTAAGCCTACTTTTGGGTCAGGGTGACACGCACATTTTGGGAACACGGTAGTGCAATTGAGTGGGAGCACTAACATAAATATGTAACCTATAGCTTCTATCTTGCGAATAGAAAGTAAAGGATGATTTCCTTCGAGCTTAACCAAACGAAAATAAATGGTGGAGTACTCATTTCACTTAGCTGAAATATCATTTATACGAGATTAAGTGTTTTAAGGATAAAATACATTGTAGGGTGTTACGGTAATTTAATCCCTTTATAGTGTAGATCATCTATATAGAGGATCATTGATCAAATTAGGATTATAACAATGGATAATTAATAGCGTGCCTATATGGTGGAACATATAGAGCGTTCTATATAGCTGAGAGTGCAATTCTAAGTTCTATGCGTGGATTCAACGAAGAATTAATAAGTCAGTGAATTTAAGAGGTAAATTCTTGATCTGCTTATTAGAAGCTCAGATATATAGGCCCATGCATGGTCCCCACACTAGTTGAGACAATACTACTTGTAAGAATCATTTAATTAGTTTTGATTAGTCAATTATAATTCTTAAGTTAGACTATATCTATTTGTGAATTTATCACTTATTAAGGGCGAAACTCTAAAGAAAGAGTTTATAGGGTATATTTGTTAATTAAGAGACTTTGGTTAGTCTAATTAATAAATATAATAAATGGCAATATTATTTAATAATTAATTGTAGTTATCAAATAGTTAAAATTGACATTTAAATGGTTGAATATGAAAATTGGCAATTTTGAGAAAATGGGATACTAAAATGATAAAACAGGAAAGTTGCAAAAGTGAGGCCCATTTCCACAAGCCTTGGCCGGCCACATGCATAGGTTTTATCATTTAATATTTTTATTATTTTAATGCTAAGTAATTCAACCCTAACCCTATGTGGTATTCTATAAATAGAAAGTAATGGCTTTAGGAAAGTATCACAATTGCATCTCATTCCTTTCAGAGAAAATCCTAAGCCATAGCCGCCACCTCTCTCTCTCTCTTTCTTCTTCTTCTTTGTTTCAAAATACCTAAGTGATAGAGTAGTGCCCACACACAGCAAGTAGTACCTCAATCATAGTGTGGAAGATTGTGAAGAATCCAGATTCAACAAAAAAGCACATTCGGGCTCAGATCCTGATAATACTCTGCAACAGAAAGGGTACAAGGGTTAGAGATCTGAGTGGAACGAGACATATTATTCCGCTGCACCCAATGTAAGGTTTCTCATACTTTATATGTGTTTACTTATAATCGTTTTAGAAGTTCATATTTAGGGTGTTAATCAACATACTTGTGAGTAGATTTAAGATCCTGGTAAAATAATTCCAACACTAAGGCCAAGTTTGTGAAGAAAAATGACAAGTAGAGGAATGATCCACTTCCAAGTTCCAATGCTTACCTAGAGCATGTTAGATTTTTTATTTGGGCTTACATTAAATTTTATTGGTTTTATTAAAACTTGAGTTGATTGGATAGTTCTTTGTTGTATTAGCCCATATTGTTGGTGATCAATAGTTAATAGGCTTATATCATCTGTGTATAAAGTCTAGGTGAAGCAGAATTGTGGGCTTTTCTCGTTAACTGAAGCCTTTGATGAGCAGGCCCAGTCCAACTAGGCTTATGTAGCTAAGTCCCATCCCTAACTCTATAAATACATATTGTCACATAAAAATTATATACTTTTGATAATCAGATAAATAAACTACTTCTGATTTAGAGATCTAGGGAGGAAAACTTAGTTGATAGTATTGTACTATCAAATCAAAATGTGATAATTGTTATGGATCAATCAGGTACGCATACCTAATTATTATATATTATTATTGTGTTCTATGTTATATACAAATTGATCTTGGGTTTACCATTAATTTTTCTAACAGGGCAGCTATGACAATTGGAGTATTAAGATATGAAGCGCTACTAGGAGATCAAGATGTATGAGCTAGATATTGTTGAGAAAGGTCATAAGGAGTAAGACGATGTTGCTCTTTCCCAAGCTCAACGAGATGCCTTAAGAGATTCAAGAAAGAGGGACAAGAAAGCTCTCTACCTCATCTATCAAGCGGTGGATGAAGATGTAGGGGATTATTTTACCAAGATCTAGATTTACTACCATGTATGTTGTTTAACATCATAAACATGAATTTCTAAATAAATGGAATTTAAACACATTTAAAGTTCAAGAAACCTTACGTTGGTTGCAGTGGAATTAAATGACTCACTCCACTCAGATCTCTACCCCTTGTATCCTTTCTGTCGCAGAGTATTATCAAGATCTGAGCCCGACACTCCTTCAGTTGATTGGATTCTTCATAGTCTTACATACTGTGATTGAGTACCAACTTGCTATGTGTGGGCATGTACTCTATCACTATAAGGGACGAAATATTGAAGAGAGAGAGAGAGAGAGAGAGAGAGAGAGAGAGAGAGAGAGAGAGAGAGAGAGAGAGAGAGAGAGAGAGAAGGATTCGAAATAGAGAGAAGAGAGAGAAGGCTCAAATTTGACTGAAAGGCTTAAGTGCATCAATTGTCAGTTTTGAGTCTATCACTATCTATTTATAGTCCTTCTAGGTTTAGGTTTAAATTATTTGGCATCAAAAAATTAATAAATAAATGGTAAAAAGAAGCTTAAGTGGCCGACCATAGGATGTGGGCCCACCACTTGTAATTTTGCCATTTTTGAACTATTTATCCTATTCTTTCACAAATACCATTTTTCCAATTCAACCACTTAAATGTCAAAACTATATGTAATAATTAAAATTAATTATCAAATAATATTGAAATTTAATATATTTATTAATTAGACTTAATAAAGTCTCTTAATTAATAAATAAACCCTAAAATCTCTTTTCTTCACAATGAAGCCCTAGCTTGGTGAAAATTCATAAATAAGACATAGTCTAATTTTAGAATTATAATTGATTAATTAAAATCAATTAACTGAGTCTTACAGCCAGTATTGTCTCAACTAGTATGAAGACTATGGGCCTATATAACCGAGCTTCAAATAAGCATGTCTAAAATTTACCAAGTAAATTCCCTTACTTATTAATTCCTCCTTACACCACTAGAAATTTGGAATTGCACTCTGAATTATATCGAACGCTCTATATGTTCTACGATATAGATATGCTATGAAAATTTAACCATCGTTCTAATCCCAATAATCAAAGATCCTCTATAGATGATTTACATCAAGTAGGGACAAATTTACCGTTTCATCCCTCAATGTATTTTATCCTTAAAACACTTAGCTTCCGATAAATGATATTTCAGTAAACTAATATAATCACTGAAAGAAGAGCTCTTCCATTTATCTCTATTAAGCCAAGCTCGAAGGAAATCATCATTTCACTTCTATGTCCAGATAGAAGTCATAGATTCCATATCTATGATTAGCGCTCCCACTCTATTGTACTATCATGTTCCCAAGTTGTACGTATTACCCGAACCAAATGTTAAGCTTTGACTAACAACTCTAAGAATACAAATAACACTCTTGAGATTGAACCTAACCATGTTAGGATTAAGATCTTTTAATCTAAGATCAACCAGTGATATTGACTTAGAAAGATACAATAGTAAGATTATAATTTCTTTACCAAGATCAATATTGGTCCCAGTCTAATGTATACTCCATATATATGATACTAGCATACTTTGCCAATATCATGGAAAAAACATAACACTTATCCAAGGTGTAAGTAAGCTTTGTCGCTGACTATCACATTAGTGTAAATTAGTGCATTGATGAATCATGGGACATTATCTTTTGAAGCACATAATCACAATTACCTTCCACTGTGTTGACATCATTGTAATTGTGAATAACTATATATTCTGGACTTAACATATTTTTTATATATTAAACCATAAACATGGAAACTACATGTAAACATAAATTATTTTTAATTTTTTATTGATAACAAATTTGATTATATTGAAATGGGTTTAATTTAGGGAATAAAATCCCAACAGAAGATGTGTTCGAGAAGATCTCAAATGCAACAACGGCCAAAGAAGCGTGGGAGAAGCTTTAAGCTTACAACAAAGGAGCAGAGCAAGTGAAAAAGATTTGTCTTCAAGCTCTTAGAGGTGATTTTGAAACTTTATTTATGGAGGATACTGAATCAATTTCTGATTATTTCAGTAGAGTATTATCAATTGTCAATCAGTTAAGAATAAATTAGTGAAGTAAAGGTTATAAAAATAATTCTTTGTACTGTGAGTCCAACCTTTGAGTACATTGCTACAATCATTGAAGATAATAAAGATTTAGGATCCATGACTATTGAGCAACTCATGCGTTCCTTCCAAGCCTAGGAGGAGAAATAAAATAGGAAAAAGAAGCGAAAGGAGAAAATGGAGCAATTACTAAAGCTCACCTTGGAAGAGGAAAATTCTAACAACAGTAAAGATCAAAAAGGAAGAGGACGTGACCAAGGAAGTGCAGATGGATGTGGTTGAGAACAACGAAGAGAAGGGAGGGTGGCTATAATAACAATAATTTCAATAATAGAGAACGAAGTCGAAATTCACAAACACTAAGAGGGCGCGGAAGAGGCAACTCGTTGTCATGAAATGACAAATCTCACATCAAGTGCGACAATTGCAACAAGTACGGTCATTATGACTCCGAATGTAGATCAAAGACGATCAAAGAAAGAGCCAATTTTACCTAAGACAAAGGTGGAGAAGAAGAAACTTTGTTGCTTCCCAGCAAAGACAAAGATGAAGGTTAAGAAAATAAATGGTATCTTGACACCGGTTCTAGTAATCTCATGTGCGAAGAAAGAAGAATTTTTGTATAGCTCAATCAAATGGTAAAAAGGAATGTATCTTTTGGAGATGAATTAAAAATACCCGTAGAAGGCAAAGGTAAGATTCTTATACGCTTAAAAAATAGACGTCGTCAATTCATCTCAAATGTTTACTTTGTGCCCAACATGAAAAATAATATTTTGAGTTTAGGTCAATTACTAGAGAAAGGTTATGATATTCACTTAAAAGAGAATAACCTTTTCTTAAGAGATGATAAAAGTAATTTGATTGCCAAAGTTTCCATGACAAAGAATAGAATGTTTCTCTGTTCCAAAATGTTTAAAGGCCTGCTACAGTGAGTAATCATGGCTTTGGCATCTACGCTTTGGATGTCTCAATTTTGGCGGGCTTAAACTCTTAGAGAAGAAAGAGATGTTGAGAGTGTTCGGTTTTATGCCCTAAATTAAACTCTTTACAATCTGATTAGTTATCAATATAAGAAATTTGAAGTGATTGATGTTTGCGTGAATTTTACATGCTAATGGTTTAATATGTTTATTACATTTACACACAGAATCAGTTAAATCCAGATCATATGTTTATTCACAATTACAGTATCGTCAACACAGTGGAATGTGATTGTGATCATATGAATCAAAAGACTTGGTCCCTGTTTCATCAGTGTTATTGGATTTACACTAATGTGATAATCAGCGATGATGTGTACTTACACTTGGAGTAAGTGTTATGTTCTTTCCAAGACATTAGTAAAGTATACTAGTTTCGAATGTATGGAGTATACATTGGACTGGACCGATATTGCAACTAAGTTAAGATATTACAAACTTACCGTTATGTATATTTTTCCAAGTCAATATCAGTAGTTGATCTTAAGATTAAAAGAATCTAAATCCTGATATGCTTAGGCTCAACTCAGGAGTGCTATTCATGTTCTTTGATTTATTAGTTAAGCCTACTTTTAGGTCAGGGTGATACGTATATTTTGGGAACATGATAGTATGATTGAGTGGGAGTGCTGAACATAAATATGGAATCTATAGCTTCTACTGGTATATAGAAGTCAAGTGATGATTCCCTTCGAGCTTAGCAAATAGAAGTAAATGGATGAGCTCTTGTTTAACTGAGTAATTATTAGATCACTAAACACCATTTACAGGTAGTTAAGTATTTTAAGGGGTAAAATACATTAAGGGGTGACAACGGTAAAGAAATCCCATCTCGATGTAGATCATCTATATAGAGGATCTTTAAATCACAATAAGATTATAACAATGGTTAAATGAGATAGCATATTGATATCGTGAAACATATAATATGCTCTATATAAGTCTGAGAGTGCAATTCTAAGTTCTAAGAGTGGATTCAACGAAGAATTAATAAGTAGGAATTTACTTGGTAAATTTGGTTCACTTATTGGAAGCTCAGCATATAGATCCATGGTCCCCATTCTAGTTGAGAACATTCTGCTTGTAAGACTCATTAATTGATTCGTGATTGATCAATTATATTTCTAAATGCAGACTATGTCTAATTTTATGAATTTTCACTAAGCAGGGGTGAAATTGTAAAGAAAAGAGTTTCTAGGTTTATTTATTTATTAATGGACTTTATATGTCTAATTAATAATTAAATTAAATGACAATATTATTTAATAATCTATTTTAGTTATTAAATAATTAGTTTTGGTATTTAAAAGGTTAGAATTGGAAAATTGGCGATTTTGAGAATATAGAAATAAAATTTGATAAAACTGCAAAATCAAGTGGGGCCCACTACTACACCTTGGCCGGCCACTTATTGTGGAGTTTTAAATTTGATTTTTTCATTATTTTAATGCCAAATAATTCCTAACCTAAACCTAGTAGTTTCCTATAAATAGAAAGTGATGGCTCAGTCAAATCACATGCTTTCATTAGCTTTCTGACAGAAATTTCTCTCTTCAGAAAAACTGAGCCTTCCCCACTTTCTATACTTGGCCAAAACCCTCTCTTCTCTTTTCCCTTCATCAATTTCGACCCTAGTGAAAGAGTAAGTGCCCACACACAGCAAGGAGTAACTCAATCATAGATTGGAAGACTGTGAAGGATCAAACTTGAAGAAGAAGGACATTCGGGCTCAGATCTTGATTATACTCTGCTACAGAAAGGATACAAGGGTTAGAGATCTGAGCGGAAGGAGACATTAATTCCGCTGCATCAATGTAAGGTTTTCTTAACTTTATATGTGTTTAATTTATCGTTTTAGAAAGTTCATATTTAGGGTGTTTAAACAACATATGTGTGAGTAGATCTAAGATCCTGGTAAAATAAAATCCAACAGAGAGGCCTTCCATGCATCAACCAACCAGATCAACTTTGTGAACGATGTTTTCTTGGAAAGCAATCCCGAAGAAATTTTCCAAAGGAGTCACTATCGAGAGCCATAAAGCCACTTGGGCTCGTACACACTGATGTTTGTGGCCCAAATAAACTAAACTCATTTGGTAAGAGTAAATACTTCCTCCTCTTTATTGATGATTTTCAAGAAAAGTATGGGCTTATTTATTAAAGGAGAAATTAGAAGTGTTCGAGAACTTCAAAAAATTCAAAGCTCTAGTTGAAAAAGAAACTGGTCTTCCTATTAAGGCCATGAGATCTGACTGACGAGGAGAGTTCACATCAAATGAGTTCAACAAATACTATGAAGATAATAAAATTCGCCATCCATTAACAGTGCCAAGATCCCCCCAACAAAATGGAGTGGTAGAGAGAAAGAATCGAACCATACTCAACATGGCTCGTAGCATGCTCAAAAGCAAAAGAATGCCAAAGGATTTTTGGGCTAAAGCGATAGCTTGCGCAGTCTACTTGGTGAATCACTCTCCAACAAGAAGTGTACATGAGAAGACACCTCAAGAAGCATTGAGTGGAAGAAAACCTAGAATTTCTCATCTCAAAGTCTTTGGAAGTATTGCTTATGTTCATGTTCCCGATCAAAAGAGAACGAAGCTTGATGACAAAAGTGAGAAGTACATCTTCATCAGCTATGACTCAAGATCGAAAGGCTACAAATTGTTGGGCTTTATACCCTAAATAAAACTCTATTTCAATGTAATCTCTATCATTTGAATATCAATAAAGAAACAAAAGTATTTTCATCACTTATTGTGTGTCATTTGGTTCATGTTATTATTTATTTGTTTATTTGATTTATAAATTCATCCGAACCCTTATCACATTTATGTTCTTATTTGTTGTGTCATCCGCACAGTGGAAAGTAATCAAGATTATGTGATTAAATATATATTCCTAGATTTATCAGTACACAAGGTTTAACTGATATGATAATCTACAACATAGTTTACTTGCACCTTGGATAAGTGCTATGTCCTTTCCAGGGCATTGGTTAAAATAAAGCTTGGGTTGGATGCATGGAGTATGCATCGAAAAGGACCGATATTGAACTTTGAATCAGATGTGTTAAATTTACCGTAATATCTATTTAATTTAATATCACCTAGTTGATCCTAGATCAAATGATCTTAATCGTGACATGGTTAGGTTCGTTCTCAAGAGTATTATACATGTTCTTTGATTTGTTAGTTAAGCCTACTTTTTGGTCAGGGTGATACGTACATTTTGGGAACATCGTAGTGCAATTGAGTGGGAGCGCTAAACATAGATATGGAATCTATAGCTTCTTTCTAGACATAGAAGTGAAATGATGATTTCCTTCGAGCTTGGCTAAACAGAGACAAATTGTTGAGTACTCATTTTAGTGATTATGTTTAGTTCACTAAAATATCATTTATAGGTGGCTAAGTGTTTTAAGGATAAAATACATTGAAGGGTGTAACGGTAATTTAATCCGTATACAATGTAGATCATCTATAGAGGATCATTGATTATTGGGATTATAACAATGGATAACTGATAGCGTATCTATATCGTGAAACATATAGAGCGTTCTATATAGCTGAGAGTGCAATTCCAAGTTCTATGGGTGGATGCAACGAGGAAAATATAAGTCAGTGAATTTACTTGGTAAATTCTAGGTCTGCTTATTGGAAGCTCAGATATATAGTCCCATGGTCCCCATACTAGTTGAGACAATACTACTTGTAAGACTCAATTAATTGATTTTGATAAATCAATTATAATTCTAAAATTATACTGTGTCTAGTTTATGAATTTTCACTAAGCAGGGGCTTAATTGTGAAGAAAGAGTTTCGAGGGTTTATTTGTTAATTAAGAGACTTTGATTAGTCTAATTAATAAATATATTAAATGACAATATTATTTAATAATTAATTTTAGTTATTAAATAATTAGAATTGACATGTAAGTGGTTAAATTGGAAAATTGGCGTTTTTGAGAAAATAAGATGGAAAAATGACAAAATGGCAAAATTTCAAAGTGGGGCCCATTATCCATTCCATGGCGGGCCACTTTGTGTGGATTTTATCATTTATTTTTTCATCATTTTAATATGTCAAATAAATCTAACCTAACCCTATGTGGTTTCCTATAAATAGGTAGTGATGGCTTAAAGGAAAAGATGATGCATCTCATTCCTTCAGATAAAATTTGAGCCTTCTTCCTATACCCTAGCCGAAACCATATTCTCTTTCTCTTCCTCTCTTCTAAACTGAGCCTATAGTGATAGAGTGAGTGCCCACACACATCAAGCAGTACTCAATCATAGTGTGTAAGGCTATGAAGAATCCAGTTTCAAGAGAAGGAGATTCGGGCTTAAATCTTGGTGATACCCTGCTACAGAAAGGATACAAGGGTTAGAGATCTGAGCGGAAGGAGGCATTATATTACGCTGCAACCACTGTAAAGTTTTTTATACTTTATATGTGTTTATTTCATATCGTTTTAGAAGTTCATATTTAGGATGTTAAATAACATACTGGTTAGTAAATCTAAGATCCTGATCAAATAATTCCAACAACTCACCTCAGAGCCATGGTAATTGATTTACTTTCAAGAAATTTGGACTTAAAACGATTTGTGTGTGATTTGGATGATTTCATGTTGATCTGTGTGTTATTTGATGATTAATTGATGCTTGTGAAATTTTTATGAAAAATAATTGAATTTTCGTTCTGAAATTATTTTTGTTTGATAGTTTACAAAAAATTAGGCAATTCACTTTTTTACAAACTTGATTTTGATTTTATTTGAATTAGTTATGATTTTTTGAAGTTTTGAAAAAAGATAGGGGTGGTGACACCCCTTACGCGCGCGGATCCGAGTGATCACCCGGTCACGCGCGCTTCAAGCAAGGATTTGTCCGAGGTTTCTCGGTCGTGTCTCCTGCTGAGTGCGCGCGGATGGTATGCAATGCATACCATCCGTACAACTTGCAATTTTTTTTCAATTTTCATTATTTTTTCATGCTATTTCATGGAATTAATTTCAGATTTTTTTTGTATAGTTTTGTATTTTGATTTTTACTTTTCAAATTTCAAATCTAATTATCAGAATTAAATTATTATTTTTTTAAAATTAATTTAAGATATTAGTGAAATTTGAATTTGAAAATAGGTAAAAATCTATCTTTTTTGCTTAATTAATTATCTTATTTTTAAAATTTGATTATTTTATCTTATTTTTAAATTTAAGGCCAGATATTTATTTTTTTATTATTTTTTTTAATTCATTGACCTTATTTGATATTAAAATAAGATTATTTTAATCATGATATTTTGAATAGAAATAGAATATTATGCTAACTTTTAAATTTTGTTATTTTTTATTTATTTAAATTAAATTATAAAATCAGAAAAAATGAAATTAAATTATCATTTTATTTTATTGAATATTTAATTTTTTAAAATAACATGAAATTTAAAAGGTAGTTAGCATTTTTTTTTTTGAAAAAGATTCTTAGGTTAGTTGAAACCTAATTTTTCAAAATTATAGGTTTATTTTTAAATTATTTTTAATTTATTTATTTATTATTTATTTTATTCCAAAAAAATAATAATTTTATTTATTTATTTATTTTATTTTCAAAATTATTAAATAAATAAATTAATTTAAAATTAAATAAACCCTATATCCAACTATCCAACTTGTTGCAGGTATATGTGTTTTATCTTGTTTGTGTTAACAAGTTTTATAAAACCTATTATTGCTTGATCTAAATTGTCATGATTAACTTGTTGACAGATCCAATGATCTGATTTTAACCCATGGTTTAGTTGTCAATAGGTCAAACCAATAATTTGTAACAGGTAAATTTTACATTCTTCTTTCATCTGTGTATGACCTAGTAACATGATAGGATCCATCCAAATCTGTGTGCCTGTGTGAGCCTATATGTTTACTTTGAGTTTAGATGCATATAGGTAGTTCTTTTTTTTTTTAATTAAAATGGACTAGGTTGCTAAATAAAATGTCACACCATGATAGATTTTATTTATGTCCATTTAGGTTTTGGGCCTATTCAATTAATAACAGTTGTTCATTTTAAGGTTGAATTCCTTTCTTTTAGGCCTTGTGTGAGAGTTAGGGGGCCAATAGCAGTGGGTACGACATATTGAACCCAACCCTCCCTCACATGAACAACCCCAACTGTGAAGGCCCATTTGCCTGATTTGAATAACTATACTAGGTTAATTAAATTAGTTTAACCTAATAAAAATTGATTAGCAACATAATTAATTTCAAGATAAATGGAATTAATTTTCACTCGAATATTTTGAAATTAATTAAAGAAAAACACACTTAGTTTAATGAAATTAATTCAAGATAAACTATATGTATTTTTCTTGTATTTAATTAAATATAGAATTATAACTAATTAGATTCCTTCTGAAGCTTATTTTTTAAAAACTATTTCATTAAATATTCCTATTTAAGTTGTAAATTAGTTATTTCTAACTAATTTTTTTTATCAACTTAAATTTGAATATCTTTTGAATTTTAAAATTAAGTTGAAGAATTCTAGAAATTAGTTATTGAAGATTCTTGGAATATTTTCTTAAGTTGAAAGTTTGTTAAATTTTGGATCAACTTAAAATGGAATATTTTTCAAATTAGGTGGTTAAAACTTAATTTGTTATTTAATTAAATTTTGTTTGAAAATAATTTAAGTTGAAAATTTAGTTATTTTAGAACAACTTAAATTAGGTATTTTTCAAAATTTTATTTTATTATATTTTAATTATTTATTTAATTTTAGATTTTATATTTATATATAATTTTCGAAAATTAAATAATTAGAAATTTAATTAAAGTTGGAAATTTTTTTTTTGGACCAACTTTGATTTAT
Organism: Cannabis sativa; assembly: GCF_029168945.1. Classification (NCBI taxonomy): domain Eukaryota; kingdom Viridiplantae; phylum Streptophyta; class Magnoliopsida; order Rosales; family Cannabaceae; genus Cannabis; species Cannabis sativa. The sequence continues at coordinate 7,979,183 of NC_083605.1, forward strand.
AATTTTTATTATTAAAATATAAATAAAATAAATGATTAAATAAAAATAGATTTTAAATAATGAGCTTTAATCAAGAGACGTTCGATCTCGATTGTTGGTTCTACATAGTTCTTGTTTTAGTGAGTAATCCTCCCTAATGGAGGAACGTTCATTAGCAATTTAACGCTGTAGATTCTCGAAAAATAAGTATTATTTGTAAGTATTTTATTTTCAGTATGGATCACCTTAATGGTGGCGACTATTAGTAAGACATAGAAAAGTATGAAATAATGATGGGGGCTAATGAAATAAGAATGACCTTGACTCTCGCCTAAACGGGACAACGTCGAATTCTCTTTTCGATCGAATAAAAGGTTGCTAGAATGTTTATCATTTTAGATGAGTTGACCACTCTATTCAATGGATGATGCTTTGACTCTCGCCTAAACGGGACACTGTATCAGTTTGTTGAAAACCTTAGAAAATAAAAATATGTAAATTTTTTGTATTTTTATAAACATATTTGTTTCCTTGTTATTTTCTGAATTTTGTGTATGAATTTAATGAACCAAGTGATTTACTTCTGTTTATTGATATTTGTAGTGCCAAATTGAATAACCCATACCCGGACCCACTCCTAGTCAATGCCTTTGCAAATGAACTCTATAGTGTGAAAATGCACCCTGGTAGTTGCATTAACTCGCACCTATTGATGATGAATCTGAAGTTCCAAAAAGCAAATCTACTTGGAATTGAATTATCAAAGGAACAATGGGTTCAGTTCATACTTAATAGTCTTCCTCCAGAGTATAATGGATTTGTTGTATCTTATATGATCAACAATTTTAGCTCTTCCGACATGGATAAGCTAGAAGCGAAATTGTGAGCTCATGAACGGAATCTGATTGCAATGCCACCTCCCAGTTTTGCAAACTTTTGTAAGAGGAAAAGGGTTAAGCATGAAGCTTCTAACAATGCTGCTATTTCAAGTAGAATTGATAGCCATGCTCTTCTATGTTCAAATTGTAATGGGAAGGGACATCAGGAAGAACGATGTCCCAGACTTCTAAAGAATTTGAACGAAGGTAATGCTTTTGTGTTTGAATCATGTGTTTTAGAGAATGACAAATCCTTATGGATTGTTGATTCTGGGACTACTAACCATGTTTGTTCTTTTGCAGCTGCTTAAAACTTGGGATTATCTTAACCCAGAGGAGTTAAAGCTTAAAGTTGGAAATGGCGAGTTAGTATCGGTCCAAACAAAAGGAAGAGCCCGCCTCAAGTTTCGAAAGAAATTTTTAGTTTTAGAAAATATTTTATTTATTCCAAACTTTTGTAGAAACTTGATTAGTGTTTCATGTTTACAAACACAATTTTATAAATTGAATTTTTCGAGTACTGTTTGCACAATTTCTCGTAATGGATTTCAAGTATGTGTTGCTCACATGGAACAAGGGCTTTATGTTTTGAGACTGGATATACAAATCACACTAAACAATGAACTTTTCAATGTTGCTAGACCTAGAAACCTTAAAAGAAAAGAGATTGATAATGATTATCAAACTTATCCATGGCATTTACGTTTAGGTCACATAGGCTATGACAGACTGCATAGATTAACCAAAGACCGTCCATTGAAAAATGTCGTCTTAGGTGAATTACCTGTATGCGAATCTTGCCTAAAAGGAAAGATGACAAAACATTCTTTCTCTGCAAAGGGAGAGCGTGCCAAACAACCCCTTGTGTTAGTACATTCATATGTCTGCGGACCCCTGAATGTCAAAGCCCAAAGTGGTTATGAGTATTTCATCACTTTCATTGACGATTTCTCTAGATATAGTTTCCTTTACCTAATGCAAAAGAAATTTGAAAGGTTTGAAAATTTTCAGGAGTTTCATGCTTTGGCTCAAAACCAATTAGGTAAAACATTAAAGGTCTTGTGAACTGATAGGGGTTGAGAGTATATGGATATGCAGTTCAAAGATCATTTAATTGAACTTGGAATGGAATCCCAATATACTGCCCCTAGCACTCCATCGCAAAATGGAGTAGCAGAGAGAAGAAATCACACTCTTTTAGAAATGGTTACGTCTATGCTGAGTTATTCAACTCTGTCTACGTCCTTCTGGGGATATGCTATACAGATGGCAAACGACATTCTAAATGTTTTTCCATCTAAAGCAGTTCCTAAGACACTCGTCGAACTATGGAATGGTCGTACACCTAGTTTATGCCATTATAGGATTTGGGGGTGCCCTGCTCATGTCTTAAGAAATAAAGAAGGCAAACAGGAATCGCGAACTGAAGTTTGCATGTTTGTCAAAAATTCTAAAGAGACTAGGGGTGGACTATTTTATAGTCACAAGGACAACAAAGTGTTTGTCTCTACAAAGGCTACTTTCCTTGAAGATGACTATATTAAAGACTTCAAACCGAAAAGTAAAGTTGTGTTAGAGGAAATGCTTTTAGGTATAACACCTTCTGATGTTCCATCCTCTTCTACTCAAGTAGAGGATAATCCCACTCCCTCAGTTAAAACAACTGAGAGAACTACCACTAAAGTTCCAGGCAATGACAAGTCCAGAACGGAAACAATGGTCAGCTAGCATGGATTCAGAAATGGATTCCATGAAAAAGAACAAAGTCTAGGAATATGTAGACGCACCCGATGACTATCATCCAATCGGATGTAAGTGGGTCTACAAAAAGAAAAGAGGCGTTACAGGCGAAGTCGAAACTTTTAAAGCTAGACTGGTCGCCAATGGTTACACCCAAAGAGAAGGCGTGGACTATGAGGAAACTTTTAGCCCGGTCGCCATGCTCAAATCCATCAGAATTCTTCTCTCCATAGCAGCCGCTTTCGATTATGAAATCTGGCAGATGGATGTCAAGACAGCCTTCCTTAACGGAATTCTTGAAGAAACCATCTATATGGAGCAACCAGAAGGCTATGTTCTTCTAGGGCTGGAAAAGAAAGTTTGCAAACTCAATAGGTCCATTTATGGACTTAAGCAAGCTTCTCGCTCCTGGAATAAAAGGTTTGATGAAATCATCAAGACCTACGGCTTTCTTCAGAATGATGATGAACCTTGTGTTTACCAACTCAAGAAAAACCAAGTGGTAGTATTCCTGGTCCTTTATGTTGATGACATTTTGATCATTGGCAACAATGTCAAGAAAATGACTGACATCAAGGAATGGCTAGACACTCAATTCGAAATGAAAGATTTGGGTGAAGCTGCCTATGTTCTCGGTATTCAGATTATCAAAAACCGGAAGAACAGATCCCTTGCTCTCTCTCAAACAACTTACATAGATAAGGTTTTAGAGAGATTCTCAATGACCAACACCAAAGAGGCAACTATGCCTTCTATATTTGGTATCCGTCTATCTAAGGAACAGTGTCCTACTGATCCTCAAGAGATAGAGGACATGAGAAGGGTTCCTTATGCTTCAAAAGTTGGGAGTCTAATGTATGCTATGTTATGCACTAGACCCGACATCTGTTATGCAGTAGGAATCGTGAGCAGGTATCAGACAAATCCAGAACAGGAACATTGGAATGTTGTTCAGCATATCTTGAAGTACTTGAAAAGTACAAGGCAATACGTATTAGTCTACAAGGGTGGTGCTTTGAATCTCGTAGGCTATACCGATTCAGATTTCTAGGCATGTCTTAATGACATGAAATCTACTTCTGTGATGGTGTTTACTCTTGGGGGTAGAGCAGTGGTTTGGAGAAGTGCTAAACAAACCGCAATTTCAGACTCTACCATGGAGGCAGAATACATAGTTGCTGCAGAGGCTGCAAAAGAACTTGTCTAGCTTAGAAAGTTCTTCACAGGACTCGGTGTCATCCCTAGAATGGAGAAACCACTGGTTTTTCTTTGTGATAACACTGGAGCCATAGCCAACAGTAAAGAGCCTCGAAGGCACAAGAGTAGCAAGCATATAGAAAGGAAATATCACATCATCAGAGAGTATGCGGCAATAGTGGACGTACTGGTGGAGAAAGTGGACACAAAGGACAACCTAGCTAATCCATTCACCAAAGTTTTGGCAAGAACTGCATTTAAAAAGCACCGTCAGAATTTAGGATAAGTTGAAATGTACTGATTGTTTTATATGAGTGCAAGTGGGAGTTTGTTAGGCTTTATGCCCTAAATAAAACTCTATTTTAATGTAATCTCTATCATTTGAATATCAATGAAGAAACAAAAGTATTTTCAGCACTTATTGTGTGCCATTTGGTTCATGTTATCATTTATTTGTTTATTTGATTTATAAATTCATCCAAACCCTTATCACATTTATGTTCTTGTTTGTTGTGTCGTCAGCACAGTAAAAATAATCAAGATTATGTGATTAAATATATATTCCTAGATTTATCAGTACACAAGGTTTAACTGATATGATAAGCTACAACAGAGTTTACTTGCACCTTGGATAAGTGATATGTCCTTTCAAGGGCATTGGTTAAAGTAAAGCTTGGGTTTGGATGCATGGAGTATGCATCGGAAGGGACCGATATTGAACTTTGAATCAGATATGCTAAATTTACAGTAATATCTATTCAATTCAATATCACCTAGTTAATCCTAGATCAAATGGTCTTAATCCTGACATGGTTAGGTTCGATCTCAAGAGTATTATACATGTTCTTTGATTTGTTAGTTAAGCCTACTTTTTGGTTAGGGTGATACGTACATTTTGGGAACATCGTAGTGCAATTGAGTGGGAGCGCTAAACATAGATATAGAATCTATAGCTTCTTTCTAGACATAGATGTGAAATGATGATTTCCTTCGAGCTTGGCTAAACAGAGATAAATGGTTGAGTACTCATTTCAGTGATTATGTTTAGTTCACTGAAATGTCATTTATAGGTGGCTAAGTATTTTAAGGATAAAATACATTGAAGGGTGTAACGGTAATTTAATCCGTATACAATGTAGATCATCTATAGAGGATCATTGATTATTGGGATTATAACAATGGATAACGGTTGTGAAAATTATACACGCAAGTATACGCAGTCAAACAAGTAATAAAGTGATAAGTAAGATCGTCTCCACAGGTATTGCAAACAAAAATATGTTGTAAAACCAACTAATTACACCTTAAAGTAAAAAAGAAATAACATGAAAGTGAATGAGCAATGATTCAAAATTAAAATAACAATAATTAAACTTGCTAAAATTAATGCTATTGTTGCTAGAAAAATGCTTTCAAAAAGAAAAGAAAATACAATATGGTAAAAGTGACCTTGAATAGCTAATTCCTCCTATGCTGGGTTTTTTTCCCAGTTGCTACAGCATTACCTTAGCATTCCTTCCAGAGAATAAAAAATTTCCTATGTGTTTGTGAGAATTATCGAAAACTCACAATTTAAGTTCTAACACCTAGTTCCATATATTCCTATCTCAAACCAGATTAGAGAACACTATTTATGCATAAATTTTTAAGTTATGCAAGGTAAATGAAATATTCCTATTTCACTTACAAAGAAAAACCTAAATCTAGTTTTTCACTTACTCCATTCAAGTTGAACTACTAGATCTAGCCCTTCCGGAACAAGATCTAGATAATCAAATTGTTATTAATGGCCAAGAAACAACAATTAATTAAAAATTAGAACTAACTTGAATGAACAAAGGCAAAAATACTAACATAAGCTTTAAAATTAACCGTACCCAACATAGGAGTTCATAGCTACTCAAGCCTTAAGAAAATTAGCTCATGTTCAACACAAAAATTACAATCCAAATTCGAAATTTCTCATCCATGGCTGCTGCCCTTTTTACAACGTAACAAGTTTTTGATATTCAAAGATAAGAAAGAAAAGAACAAAATATAAAAGGAAAGGGAAGAGAAATGCAAACAAAAAAAAAAGCTTGTGTCCTTCTCTTCTTTTGCACTTGGGTCCCCCTTCACTTTTCTTCTCTTTGTACTTTCTGCAATTAAAGCTCTTCTTCAGAAAAAAAAAAATGGCAGCTGCACGTTATGGTCAAGATGGTGGTGTACTTCCCTTTTTTTTTTTCTCTTTTTGTTGTTGGATTTTTAGGGTACAAAATTCACACCCTAAAATAGAAGCCCAATCTTTTTCCACTTTGGCCCACTAGGTTTAGTCTCCTTTCTTCCAAAGCATCCAGCTGGTGTATTTTAAGTGACTTGGACGAATTTGCTGATGTGGATAAGTGAAAGTCGTTTTTTAGACTTTTTCTACGTCATTACCCAAACTGCCCAGAATGCTATAGCATTGCTTCAGCATTTCTGCCCAGTTTTCAGTTTTTGCTCAAACTTCTCCTTTGCATCACTTTCTTTTTCTTAGCAAATTAATTCTTCTTTCCCACAACAAATAAGCAACATTTAATTGAAACAAACACAATTAACACCATAATTTTTACAAGACTCAAATGATAGCTTCCTAACTAGAAATTAAAATAATCTACTCAAAATTAAGCAACCAAACACATTTCATTACTCTCCTCACAATATTTTTAGTTTTAAAGCATAAAAAATAACTCTATACCATAGAGTTATCACACCCCAAACTTAGATTATTGCTCGTCCTCGAGTAATGAAAAACAGAAGAACAAAACAAAAAGAACAAAAGAAAGAAAACAATTACAGCAACAATAACACATTTGCAACAGAGAAGATATTGTTCATTCAAGCTAGGTTTAGCGAAGAAATTGCTCTCAGAGTTGAATGGAATGGAAATGTGATGATGGTAGTGAATATGCCTTGAACTTGTGTGTTTCAATTGAGTTTTGCATGCTATCTATGTCCTTAATACTTATCAAGATTAACTCAATCAATAAAGTGTACAAATGCTTCCCACCATGTAACGCCCTAAATAATTAGGCACGCTACCCAAAATGCTTAAGAAACCCTAATCCCCTAATCGGGATTACTAATTAAAAAAAACGCAGAATTTAAACTTTTATATTAAACAGACTGAAAATAAACTTGTAATATATCTAAACTTTTCAAAATAGTTGGGATCCCAAAAATATTTACAAACTTATTACAAGTTCTTTCTTACTAGCCGACCTAAGCGGCAAAACAGAATACAAAAGTCAACACTATTAAACCCATCACCCGCTTGGTCTGAAGTGGTGTGAACATGTACATTCTTCGTCCTGCTCCTGAAACTCATGGCTGATCAGCTAATGCCTTACCCTTTCCTGCACAGTAGAGCACCCGTGAGCCAAGCCCAGCAAGACAGTATAAATCACAATAAATATAATATGCTCATTTACATATGTCTGTATAACACAGACCTAATCACTATATCAACATGCCCATTTATGTCTACGTGGCATAGACCTATGTGTTGCGCTCACACATCTAATTAAATCTACGTGACGTAGAACCACGTGTTGCTCTCACACGTCTAAATACATTAAGGCCTTAGAAGTGGTTCATCTCGGCTATGTGTACCGAGTCCAACCTGATTATGCCTTGAGCGCATAATCCATAAATTTCATTTCAATTAACATGGCATGGCATTTATACACATATTTCACTAGGGTAATAACCCTAGGCTAACAAACCGTTCCTATTAGGGTAATAACCCTAATCCCGGTTACCATAACTCACATATATCATATTCAACATAAGCGCCACTGCGCATACTCTACGTGCAAACTAGTGTCTTACCTGTTGTCCAGCTATAGACGGAGATTCCAAATCCCCGGGTGCTCCTGATTAGGTGCCGGTAATCCTAGTCACACAAATCCCGGATAATTCATACTTAGGGTTAACCCCTGACTTTTAACTAAATAAAATTCAAGCATGGCATTTACATAGATAATCACATAAAGCTCGAAAAGAGCTTTCCAACGGTATAAAGACCGTCCCAAACGGAGTCCCGAGTCAAAAGTTATGGCCAAAACGAAATCGAGAAAAAGATGGCTCTCTACTGCGTTTTATGGCCGCGGCGACCATAGATCTGGCCGCGGCCACTGGGTTCGAAAAACCTAGAAAACTAGATTTTAAGATCTAAACATGCCCACTTTTCCATATAATCGAACCTCAACCAAAACAGAGGATAAAAACACAAAATTCATGCATAAATCCACAACCAAAATTAGATTTAACAATATACAACTTTAAAGCTCCAAACTTGACCTAAAAATCATGCTCAAATCCACAACATTCAAGCTTTCAAGCTTGAGCTGAACTTCAGCCTACCCAAACAATTTCAGCAACAACTAATCACACACATCTTGAATTTAAGGTAAAGAGGAACCCTAAAATCCCATCTATAGCTCAAGTAATCACCACATCAAAGTTTCAAGCATAAGCATACTCAAATTCATCCAAATTAGCTATAAATCCTCATACATGCATAACAAGCTTATCAAATTAATTCATGCTCATCTCAAAAGAATTTTCAGCAAGCAAATCAATTAAAACTCAGTAAAGAATCTACCTCACTTCCAATTCCAAGCCAATTCAAGAAATTCCAAGTTTCAAGCCCAAAATCCCAAGCTTTTCCTCAATTTCCAAGTTGCAAAAATTCAATATAGTAAGAGAGGGAGAGGGAGAGGGTGAGAGAAATGAAAAACCAAAAATAAATTCATTTTCCCAAAAAAATCCAATTAATCCAATGTAAATCATTTATGGTCAAATGACCATTTTGCCCCTAAGGCTATAAAACCAACATATTCATTTTCAAGGGCATAAATGCCAAATCACACTCAAATATTGCCAAATAAAATCTGATTATCACATGTCAAATAAAATCTCAAATAATCAATTCAATTTACATTTCGGGCACAACCTGGTTCGGCAGAAATTCAGTGTGACTATACGCGCTAACACACGAACACACCTGAAAAGACAACACAGGCATACTATATAATAATATAGTTCTATAAAGTACGTAATTAAATTAATCTCAACAATTTACCCTTCTCGGGTCATAATTACCAAAATGCCCCTGGCTCACCAACGGGGTCTTTAACATGTTAAATTCATATAATTTCACATATGTTGAACTATATAATAATAATAATTCCCCAATTAACTCATAATTACCTAGTTAGGGTTTTGCTAATCCATTTCTTAATTCCGGGTATTATACACCAACACCTTGAATTTCTATAACAACTACCCTCGAACCTCAAGTTTAAAAAGTTTACTTCCATAAGTTGAATTAGCGTAACCCTCTCCACTAATGTAGCTTAGCTTTACATCCTAGATCAAAAGGACTTTAATAGGCTTGTAATGTGAGGCTTAGGTTCGGGTTTGCTAAAAGATGACTTTTCTTAGGCTCATGACCTAATTACCTCAATTTCTCAAGGACTCTTCTTTTCCTCTCAAACGCTCACCCAAAATTTCATTCTCAACCCAAAATGATTGCTCAGTCTAATTCCACTTCTCTTGCTATATGTATATACTATATATATATTTCAAATCAACTAGATAAAGAGAAAAAAAAAACAACAACATTTTTTCTTTGATTAGGGTTGGTACACCCCAAACTTAGCCTTACACTTGCTTTTTATTTTTTCTCTCTTATTTTATTTAATACTATGATTGTATTTTTTTTTGTTTTTCTTTTCTGCTTTTTTTTTGTTTTTTTTTACATATCTATATATAGCAAGAGAAGGATTCTATTGTTATGTGAATTAAAACTCTCACCACCGCGAACTCACATCCCATCACCTCTCTATTATGAACTTGTTTTTCCACATCTTGCAAAGATTTATTCTCACTTCCCTATCCCAAATAATGTTTGGTTTGTCCTTGATAAATTTCAGCAATTAGGTTCGGGTTATGAAGGATGAAATTTATGTGTGTGTGTGGGTTTCTTAACTTTGATGGGTATTAGATAAAAATAAGGCTTTTGGCTCAATCAGGGGTGACTATTGACAATTAAAATTTTTCGGGTTAGCTGGAAAGGCTCAATCGTCCACAAATGGCCTAAATCATTTCCAAGTTGTAAAGCTAGCTAGGATTTCGCCTCAAGAATTATGCTAACCAATTCTAGATGCTTAAACTTTCTCAAGGTGTTAGCTATTCTAGACACTCAAAGTATGGTGGGATAACACAAGTACACCTATTTGAAAAAATTCCTCTTAAACTAGCATTTAGACAAAATAGCATTTAAACTTAGCATTTTCAACACACAAAAATCAGGGCACATCACAAATGAAAGGAAATGGTTATTCTTAATCATCGAGCGGCGCTAAACCAAGCTAAAGCAAAATGACATATACTTCTCAGTTACACACTAACACAACATAGCACAAACATGACCATATAACATGTAATACCGGGAATTAAGAAAAGGATTAGCAAAGTCCTAACTAGATAATTATGAGTAATTGATGGAATTATATTATTATATAGTTTAATATATGTGAAATTATATGAATTTTAATATGTTAAGACCCCGTTGGTGAGTCAGGGGCACTTTGGTAATTATGACCCGAGAAGGGTAAATTGATGAAATTAATTTAATGACGTGCTTAATAGAACTATATCATTATATAGTATGCCTGTGTTGTCTTTTCAGGTGTGTTCTGACAGGTCGGCGTGGTATAGTCACACCCGGGAATTTCGGGCCGAACTGGGTTCGGGCCCGAAATGCAAAGTGGATTGATTCAATTGGCATTTTGTTTGATGTGTGATAATCTGAAATTTATTTGGAAATAATTGAGTGTGAAATGGCATTTTTGCCCTTGAAAATGAGTATGCATGTTATATAGCCCTAAGGACAAAATGGTCATTTGACTACAATTAATTTACTTTGAATTAAATGGTTTTTTAAAGGAAAAGGATTGATTTTTCTGGTTCTCTCTCTCTCTCACCCGAACCCTCCCTTTCTCTTACCCTGTTAGTTTTCAAAGTTTGATTTGTGAGAAATAGCTTGAATTAAGAGTGTTGGTTGGAGAATTTGTGGTGTTGAAGGTTGGATTAAAGCTTGTGCAAGAAATTAAGGTCGTTTCTTGCTGAATTAATTGAAAATAAATGTTGAATTCTTGCTGAAATTTTAGAGTAAAAAGCATGTTCTTGAGTTTTGAATATTCTTGTTGCATGGTGAATGAATTGGTGTTAATCTTGTGAAATTGAGCTTCTATTTATTATTTGATTTGTTGTTGAGCTTGGGCAGAGATTGTATGCTATTTTTAGGTTGGAATTTCATGTTTAAAGTAATGTTTTCATGGCTGGAAAGCTGTTTGAATAGTTGAAGAGAAAGCTCTTGTTCTTGAGCTTGAGTTTTGCTTAGTTTAAGAATGATTTTTGTTGTGTTTGCTCAATCTGAATTCTGGAATGTTGATGCATGTAATGTGTTAATTGAGTATCTATTATGTGCTAATAATCCTATATGTTAATCTATGATTTGGTTGTGAAATTAAAGTGAAAAGATTGAGTTTTAGGTTGAAAATTCGAAGAGGAGCTTGCTGGTTTCTGGGTTCTGCACCCAGATGTTTCATGAAATGTAGAGTGTCATACTTCGTCAAGAAGAAGAGTTGCAGCGTTTGAGGCAACAGGCTGCCCCAGTTAATCAAGGGTTACCACCAGCTCTTGTGCCAGTGGTGGGTAACCAAGGGTATGTTATGCCACACCGAGACTCTGTGTTTGAGCGGTTTGTGAAGCTGCAACCTCCAGTTTTTCTGGGAGGTATTGATATTATTAAGGCTGATCAGTGGATGAGCACTATTACCTGTATCCTCGATAATATGGGGGTGACGGGAACTGAGAGGGTGAATTGTGCGGCCTTTATGTTTCAAGAGCATGCCCGCGTCTGGTGGGACATAGTGAATCAAACTCGGGATGTTAGTGTGATGACATGGGCAGAGTTTAAGAAACTTTTTGAGGAAAAGTTCTATAATGTGGCTGTAAGGACTTCACACCAGGAAGGTTTTGTGAAGTTGACTCAAGGGAAGATGTCTGGGGCTGAGTATATGTCTGAGTTTGACCGGTTATCAAAATTTGCTGGTGATCTCGTGCCTACCGATTTTACCAGAAAACAGAAGTATGTTCGAGGACTGAATGCTACAATCAGTCGAGACTTGAAAATTACCACATCCCATGACACTCTGTATAAGAGAGTGGCAGACTTGGCCTTAATTGTTGAGGAGGTCGAGCAGCAAGTGATGAAAGAGCAGGCTGCAAAGGATGCCGCCATGGCATCAAACCCTCCTGCTGGTGGTAATATTAGTAACGGGATCGATAGTAGCAACCCTGAGCATAGGCGGAAGGCTGAGGCTTCCGGAGCTTCAGGAGGAAATAGAAAGTTTCGGGGAAACAGAGGTGGCCGTCAAGGTCGCGGGTCCTCATTCCGGTCATATCCCGAGTGCCCTAAATGCAAGAAGCATCATCCTGGTGAGTGCCGAGCCAAAGCATGTTTCCAATGTGGCGTGGTGGGTCACTTTATCAGAGACTGTCCCCAAGCTAGGAAAGAAGAGCCTAAGAAGAATGTTGCTCGGAACCTAGGGCCAATTTTTACTATAACTTAGGCAGACGTTGATGCTAGTCCGTCAGTTGTGACATGTCAGTTGTCTATTAATCGTTGTGTATATACTGTGTTATTTGATTCGGGAGCTACTCATTCATATGTATCGAGTAGAGTGATAGAAAGTTTACATAAGCCATGTGATATTTATGCTTCGGGGTTTGGGACCCTGTTACCCTCGAGAGACCTGATAGTATCCACAAGGTGGATTCGGTCCTTATTTTTTTGGATTGACGATTGTGAGTTGACCGCCGATTTAATTGAACTACAATTATCTGATTTTGACATAATCCCCGGAATGGATTTTCTGTCTAAGTATGGAGCGATGATTGACTGCAAACGGAAGATGGTGGTGTTTGAGCTTGATAGTGCTAACCCAGCAGTGTTCGTGGGTAAAGTTTAGGGGACAGAGATACCGAGAATATCGTTGTTGAAAGCTAAAGACCTGATGGGTAGAGGTTGTCTAGGGTTCATAGTTACTACAGTGGACACTAGCCAACCTGTGACATCAGGGCCTGAAAATACGAGATTGGTATGTGAGTTTCTTGATGTCTTTCCAGAAGATTTGCCGGGATTGCCACCTGTTCGGGAAATTGAGTTTGTTATTGAACTGCCTCCGGGAGTGGATCCAGTATCTGAGGCACCGTACTGAATGGCTCTAGCTGAGTTGAAGGAATTGAAGATACAATTGCAAGAGTTACTGAATCTGGGATTCATTAGAACGAGCTACTCACCTTGGGGTGCTCCGATTCTATTTGTGAAGAAGAAAGACGGAACCCTGCGAATGTGTATTGACTACCGAGAGTTGAACAAGCTTACCATTAAGAACAAGTATCCTTTACCTCGGATAGATGATCTGTTCGATCAATTGAAGGGGAAGACGGTCTTTTCCAAGATCGATCTTCGCTCAGGCTATCATCAGCTGAGAATTCAAGAGGAAGATATCCCGAAAACTGCATTTCGTACTCGGTATGGACATTATGAATTTCTGGTGATGTCTTTTGGACTCACTAATGCCGCGGCGACATTCATGGATTTGATGAACCGGGTGTTTAAGGATTACCTGGATAGGTTCTTGATTGTGTTTATTGACGACATTTTGGTGTACTCTGCGACAGAAGAAGAGCATGAGTTGCATCTCATAGCGGTTTTTCAAAGATTACGGGATCACAAGCTATATGCCATGTTCAAAAAGTGTGAATTCTGGTTATCCCGTGTCTCATTTCTGGGGCAAATAGTGGATAAAGATAGGATCATGGTGGATCCGGCAAAATTGAAGCTGTATGGGATTGGCCAGCACCGAAGTCGGCTACAGAGGTTAGAAGTTTTCTGGATTTAGCTGGTTATTATCATCGGTTCGTTGAGGGCTTTTCAAAGATTGTTGTACCCCTAACGGAACTGACCCGGAAGAATCAGAAGTTTGTTTGGACTGATCGGTGTGAGAAAAGTTTCCTGGAGTTAAAGCAACGCTTGATTACCGCTCCTGTACTAACTCTTCCTTCAGATAAGGAAAAGTTTGTGGTATATTGTGATGCCTCGAGACAGGGTCTCGGCTGTGTGCTTATGCTGGCTGGGAGGGTAATAGCTTATGCTTCTCGACAGTTAAAGGAGTACGAGCAGAGGTACCCTACTCACGATTTAGAACTCGCAGCAGTGGTATTTGCGCTAAAGATTTGGCGGCATTACCTTTATGGCGAGGAATGTGAGATATACACTGATCGCAAGAGTCTGAAATACTTCTTTACCCAAAAGGACTTGAACATGAGGCGGAGGCGTTGGCTAGAATTGGTGAAGGATTATGATTGTGAGATCCTTTATCATCCTTGTAAGGCCAATGTGGTTGCTGACGCTTTGAGTAGAAAAGGACAAAGTCAGTTGAGTATTATGAAGTAAATCTCTCAACAGTTAGCAAATGAAATGACTCGGGCTCAAATTGATTTGGTTGTGGGCCAATTGGCTAATATTACCCTGCAATACACTCTTTTAGAAAGAATTAAAGAAGCACAAAAACAAGATTCGGATTTGATAAAAACCTGAGCTAGAGTTTCGGCTGGGAAGGCTAGTGATTTCTCAGTGGATGAAACGGGAATGTTGAGATTTAGGAATCAAATTTGTGTGCCTATGGATGAGAACATCAAGAAAGAGATCATGGATGAGTCTCACACGACTCCTTATTCAGTTCATCCAGGATCGACAAAGATGTACCAGGACCTGAAAGCCATGTTCTGGTGGCCAGGCATGAAGAAGGACATCGCTGAATATCTTGCAAAGTGCCTTACGTGTCAGCAAGTGAAAGCTGAGCACCAGCGACCTGCAGGGTTACTGCGACCTTTGAATATAGCAGAATGGAAATGGGAAGATATAGCTATGGATTTCGTGGTAGGTTTGCCTAGAACCACGGGACAATTTGACTCTATGTGGGTCATAGTGGACAGGTTTACAAAGTCTGCTCACTTTTTACCTGTTCGGACGAATTTCTCCATTGATCAGTATGCTGAATTATATGTTTGAGAAATTATTCGTCTTCATGGTGTCCCAAAGTCCATTGTGTCGGATAGAGATCCGAAGTTTACATCAAGATTCTGGGAAAGTCTGCATCGAGCTATGGGAACTCAGTTAAAGTTCAGCACAGCTTTTCATCCTCAGACGGATGGACAATCCGAGAGGACCATTCAGATTTTAGAGGACATGCTACGGGCATGTGTGCTTGACTTTGAGGGATCATGGGTAAAGTACCTTCCTTTGATCGAGTTTTCTTATAATAACAGCTATCAGGCAACAATTGGGATGGCTCCTTATGAACTTTTATATGGAAGAAAATGTAGATCGCCCATTCACTGGGATGAAGTGGGTGAAAGGAAGTTCCTAGGTCCCGAAGCTGTTCAGAAAACAATTGAGGCAGTTGATAAGATTAGAGAGCGAATGCTCGCGGCTCAGAGTAGGCAGAAGAGTTATGCCGATCCAAAGCGTCGAGATATTGATTTTCAGGTCGGGGACATGGTATTTCTCCGGATATCTCCGATGAAAGGCATAAAACACTTTGGGAAGAAAAGAAAACTTAGCCCGAGGTTCATTGGACCTTTTGAAATCCTTAAAAGGATAGGGCAAGTAGCGTACAGGTTGGCTATGGCCCCAGCGCTGGCAGCTGTACATAATGTGTTTCATGTTTCAATGCTTCGGAAGTATGTCTCAGACTCGTCTCATGTTCTGAGTTATGAAGCATTGGAACTTCAGCCGGACTTATCATATGAGGAGCAGCCAGTGAAGATACTTGATAGAAGAGAGAAAGTCTTGAGAAGCAAGACAGTGGCACTGGTGAAAGTACTGTGGAAGAACAGTAAGGTAGAAGAGGCAACCTGGGAACTCGAGACGGATATGCAGCAGAAATATCCGGAGATGTTCAGGTAAATTTCGGGACAAAATTTCTACAAGGAGGGGGTAATGGTAATACCCAGAATAAAGAAAAGGATTAGCAAAGCCCTAACTAGATAATTATGAGTAATTGATGGAATTATCTTATTATATAGTTCAATATATGTGAAATTATATGAATTTTAATATGTTAAGACCCCGTTTGTGAGCCAGGGGCACTTTGGTAATTATGACCCGAGAAGGGTAAATTGATGAAATTAATTTAATGACGTGCTTAATAGAACTATATTATTATATAGTATGCCTGTGTTGTCTTTTCAGGTGTGTTCTGACAGGTCGGCGCGGTATAGTCACACCCGAAAATTTCGGGCCAAACTGGTTTTGGGCCCGAAATGCAAAGTGGATTGATTCAATTGGCATTTTATTTGATGTGTGATAATCTGAAATTTATTTGGAAATAATTGAGTGTGAAATGGCATTTTTGCCCTTGAAAATGAGTATGCATGTTATATAGCCCTAAGGGCAAAATGGTCATTTGACTATAATTAATTTACTTTGAATTAAATGGTTTTTGAAAGGAAAGGATTGATTTTTCTGGTTCTCTCTCTCTCTCTCACCCGAACCCTCACTCTCTCTTACCCTCTTAGTTTTCAAAGTTTGATTTGTGAGAAATAGCTTGAATTAAGAGTGTTGGTTGGAGAATTTGTGGTGTTAAAGGTTGGATTAAAGCTTGTGCAAGGAATTAAGGTAGTTTCTTGCTGAATTAATTGAAAATAAATGTTGAATTCTTGCTGAAATTTTAGAGTAAAAAGCATGTTCTTGAGTTTTGAATATTCTTGTTGCATGGTGAATGAATTGGTGTTAATCTTGTGAAATTGAGCTTCTATTTATTATTTGATTTGTTGTTGAGCTTGGGCAGAGATTGTATGGTATTTTTAGGTTGGAATTTCATGTTTAAAGTAATGTTTTCATGGCTGGAAAACTGTTAGAATAGTTGAAGAGAAAGCTCTTGTTCTTGAGCTTGAGTTTTGCTTAGTTTAAGCATGATTTTTGTTGTGTTTGCTCAATCTGAATTCTGGGATTTTGATGCATGTAATGTGTTAATTGAGTATCTATTATGTGCTAATAATCCTATATGTTAATCTGTGATTTGGTTGTGAAATTGAAGTGAAAAGATTGAGTTTTAGGTTGAAAATTCGAAGAGGAGCTTGTTGGTTTCTGGGTTCTGCACCCAGATGTCGCGGCATGCTCTGAGCATGCCGCGGCCCGCTCCTCTGAATGGACCTGGGAATTTGTCCCAGGTGCCGCGGCATGGTTTGGGCATGTCGCGGCCCGCCCTCGTATTTTTGGGCAGTTTTGAGTTGATTTTTGAAAGTTCGTAACTTTTGATTTCGAACTCCGATTTGGGAGTTCTTTATATCATTGGAAAGCTCGTTCCGAGCTCTGTATGATTATCTAAATTGTAAATGCCATGCTTGAATTTTTATTGAGTTGAAAGTCAGGGGTTAACCCTAAGTGTGAATTATCCCAGATTTGTGTGACTAGGATTACCGGCACCTGATCAGGAGCACCCGGGGATTCGGAATCTCCTTTTATTTGCTGGACAACAGGTAAGACAGTGAATAACACGTAGAGCATGCGCAGTGGCGCTTATATTGAAAGTGATATGTATGATTGTTTAATAACCGAGATTAGGGTTATTACCCTAATAGGAACGCTCTAATAGCCTAGGGTTATTACCCTAGTGATATATGTGTATAAATGCCATGCCATGTTAAATGAAATGAGATTTAGGGATTATGCGTTCAAGGTATAATCAGGTTGGACTCGGTACTCATAACCGAGATGAACCACTTTTAAGGCCTTAATGTATTTAGACGTGTGAGAGTAACACGTGGGTCTCGGTCACGTAGATTTAAATAGATGTGTGAGCGCAACACATAGGTCTACGCCACGTAGACATAAATGGGCATGTTGACATAATAATCAGGTCTCTATTAAATAGTATGATGAGCATATTATTATTGTTATAATTTAAACTGTCTTGCTGGGTTCGGCTCACGGGTGCTCTACTGTGCAGGAAAGGGTAAGGCATTAGCTGATCAGCCATGAGTTTCAGAAGCAGGACGAAGAATGTACATGTTCATGCCATATCAGACCAAGCGGGTTGTGGGTCTATCAGTGTTGGACTTTTGAATTTAGTTTTGCCGCTTAGGTCGGCTAGAAAGAAAAGACTTGTAATAAGTTTGTAAATATTTTTGGGATCCCAACTATTTTGAAAGTTTAAATATATTACAAGTTTATTTTCATTCTGTTTAATATAAAAGTTTAAATTCTGCGCTATTTTGATTAGTAATCTCGTTTAGGGGATTAGGGTTTCATAAGTATTTTGGGTAGCGTGCCTAATTATTTAGGGCGTTACATAACATCACTAACATGACATTAACTACACAATGTTGCTACACAAACAACTAAAGACAGCAATAAAGACAACCAATCTCAACAAGAACATACATAACAACCACAACAGCACATAACTCACATCATTTAAACTGAACATCAGAACTACCACACATATTTACAGTAATAAAATAGGTTAAGGAAAGAAGAAAACTCCTTCAAGGGTCAGACTCTTCACCATCAATCGGATGCCAAGGCGCAAGAATCTGATCTGGAAATTCTGGATATCCCAGGATAACATTGCGCACGTTGGTCTGCAGCGCACGCCTCACCCGCATGTCTCTCTCCCTTTCGTACTCCCTGTGAGCATGTAGCCGCTCACTTATTTGTGCTAGCCTTTCCACTATCTGATTCTGTGTAGCCTTTCCACAATTCAGCACTTGATCATTGGAAGTAGATTCAATTGCAGGAGTGTATTTTGGAGCAGGGGTAGGTCCAAAGTTAATAACCTGCTTCTGTGTGACTGTGCTTTCATCATTCCGTATGGGACACCAGCAACTCTGCATATTCCTGTGACTAGTGCAGGGAGGAACATCTTCCCTTTCTCTCGGTGTGCACAATCAAAGATTTCCTTAGCTAAAATCTTGCCAACATCGATACTCATTCCCTTCTTCACACAGTACAACATCCACATTCTCTCCCTACTCACTGTGGAATCATGTGAGGTTTGGAGAATACTTGTTTGGACAAACTTGTACAAGCATTTCAACTCATGTTGGAGGTCAGTTCTTCGAAACTGAAAATTGCCATTCTCATCAATCTCCCACTCAGCCCCTGGTTTGGCTAACTCAGGAAGAATGTCTCGGATAAGCTCATCAGTGATGTTCTTGCTACTCTTCGAATATTGGCACTCAACCCTTTTAAGGCCATAATACTTGTTTATGACCTTGGCATTAAACGGAACTTTCACCCCTCGAACAATAATTGTTGTTGGCCATTGATGATTTAAAAAGTTGGCATAAAATTCTTTGACAAGCTCTCTTCGGGCTAGTTCTGGAGTCCATACAAAAAGTTCCCACTTTCTCGCTATGATGGTCTCCACTAGCCAAGCAAGCAAGTGCCCCAACTCATCGATTTTAGTTGTCAACCCACGTTCAATGTAGAACTCTTTGTTCTGTATAAATTGGTTGTACTTGGTTTCGGCTTCGGGAGTCGTAAAGCGTTTGTCTTCATCTAGCTCCAGCAGCTTCTTATAAGCCATTTGCTTGGTTCTCGGCATTCTTTTCTGTTCAAATATATTCAGCCACAATAATCTTCACAACAACAGTCCAAACTCACACCAACACGACTAAAAGATTGAGGCAAATCCAACACTAATCCACCATAAAAATATTCAAATAGCACAGACCACAATGTTCACCAAATAAACCTTCCAACCAAATAGATTTTCAATTTAAATTCACAAACCCGGAATTACTTCTCCTTGGCTGAAATGTGCGGGCTCCGATTCGTTGTCTTGGCTTTGACTGCGTACAGGGGCTATTGTGCAGCTGCTCGATTTCTTGCTGCTGAAGATGATGCACGGCTTGTGGTGCGGAGAAAGTTACAGCTTGATGGTGATGCGTGGTGAACGGAACTCGGTGGTGAGCGCCTCGGTTGGCTGTGCAAACTGGAGCTCGTGAAGGTGATGTTCGGCTGGTGTTGTGCGTGCGAAATGGGGGTTGAGCTTCGTGGGGAGAAATGGTGAAGGTGAGCGGTTGAAGGTTGCTGGTGTGCGGAACTGGGGCTGGTTGAAGGGTTGCGTTTTCTGCAGAGATGAGAGCAGTGACAATGAGGGCCAGAGATGGTGATGTGTGTGGAATTTGATGGAGAAGGTGGAGATTTGGGCGGTAATGGTGGTGTGCGACTGGGGCTCAGGGGCACAAGGTTGGGGACGATGATGATGACTTTGGGGCTGGTTTTTCAATTTTCTTTTTTTTACAGAAATATTAAAGTAAGAAAAGAAAATAATAATAATAATAATAATAATAATAATAATAATAATAATAATAATAATAATAATAATAATAATAATTAATAAGTAAAATTAAAACTATATTTATTATTATATATAATGTATTATATTTTTTTTCTTTTTTTGATATAGATACATTATGTTATATTTATATATATATAAAAAAAAAAAATTGTTTGAAAACCCCCCAGTCAATGAAATGAATTTTCAGTCTCACCATTTCCTTAAAAAAACTCAATACTCCCAGGTGTTATAGCATTGCCTCAGAAATGCTACCTACTTTGCATCCTTGCTTCAAAATGCTGAGCCAATGCTATAACTCCTGGGACTTGCAGCTCCACACAATAATTTCTAATTTCCAGCATATTGCACAACTCTATTCTCTACCTTTCACCTGCAATAACATTCACCAAACCATTACAATTCATTAGCAATCCAAAGAAATTGAAAATTTTATCTATATTTATATAAGTATATATATATATCTATATTTTTATATTATTATATTTTTTTTTTCTTTTTCTCTCTTTTTTTTTAACAAGGGGTGGCACACCCCAAACTTAACTGTAAATACTCTCTTTTTTTTTTCAAGGGGTGGCACACCCCAAACTTATTACATAGCATATGTATATTGATGGGTTTTGTGCCTTAAATAAAACCCATTACAATCTGATTAGTTATCAATTTAAGATTTTTGAAGTGGTTTATGTTAACATGTAATTTTCATGTTTATGGTTTAATATATATATTTAATATATACACAAAATCAGTTAAGTCCAGAACATATATTTATTTACAATTACAGTATTGCCAACACAGTGGAATGTGATTGTGATTATATGATTCAAAAGACTAAGTCCCTGTTTCATCATTGTTTTGGATTTACACTGATGTGATAATCAGCGATGAAGTATGCTTACACTTGGAGTAAGTGTTATGTTCTTTCCAGGACATTGGTAAAGTATACTATTTTCGAATGTATGGAGTATACATTGGACTGGACCGATATTGAACTTAGTCAAGATATTATAAACTTACCGTTGTATCTGTCCAAGTCAATATCACTAGTTGATCTTAGATTAAAAGAATCTAAATCCTGATATGCTTAGGCTCAATCTCAGGAGTGTTATTCATGTTCTATGATTTATTAGTTAAGCCTACTTTTGGGTCAGGGTGATACGTATATTTTGGCAACATGATAGTATGACTGAATGGGAGCGCTGAGCATAAATATGGAATCTATAGCTTCTACTGGTGTATAGAAGTCAAGTGATGATTCCCTTAGAGCTTAGCTAAATAGAAGTAAATGGATGAGCTCTTGTTTCAGTGACTATATTTTAGATCACTAAAACATCATTTACAGGTAGCTAAGTGTTCTAAGGGGCCAAATACATTGAGGGGTGAAAACGATAAATTTTATCCCTTCTCAATGTAAATCATCTATATAGAGGATCTTTGATCACATTAAGATTATAACGATGGTTAAATGAGATAGCATATCTATATCGTTGAACATATAGAATGCTCTATATAAGTCTGAGAGTGCAATTCCAAGTTCTAAGAGTGGATTCAACAAGGAATTAATAAGTTAGGGAATTTACTTAGCAAATTCAGTTCAAGTTATTGGAAGCTCAGTAATATAGATACATGGTCCCCATTATAGTTGAGATCATACTGCTTGTAAGACTCAATAATTGATTTATGATTAATCAATTATAATTCTAAAAGTTAGACTATGTCTAATTTGTGAATTTTCACTAAGCAGGGGTGAAATTGTAAAGAAAAGAGATTCTAGGTTTATTTATTAATTAAGAGACTCTATATGTCTAATTAATAATTATATTAAATGACAATATTATTTAATAATCTATTTTAGTTATTAAATAATTAGTTTTGGGATTTAAATGGTTAGAATTGGAAAATCGGCATTTTTGGTAAAATAGAAATAAAATTGTGAGAACTGCAAAATCCAAGTGAGGCCCATTAACACCTTAGGTCGGCAACTTGTGCATGCATTTTCCAATTATTATTTTTATTATTTTAATGTCAATTAATTACTAACCTAAACCTAGCAGTTGTCTATAAATAGAAAGTGATGTCTCACACCAAATAAGGCAGTTAAGCAATTATTCAGTAATTCAGGAAACTGCCTCTTTCGAAAAATTGAGCCTTCCCTTTTCTTTATATAGCCGACCCTCCTCTTCTTCTTCAAAGAGAATCACAATTTCGAAACCCTAGTGAAAAGAGTAGTGCCCACACACAGCAAACAGTACCTCAATCATAGTTTAGAAGATTGTGAAGGATCCAAATCCAAGAGAAGGACATTCGGACTCAGATCTTGATAATACTCTGCAACAGAAAGGATACAAGGGTTAGAGATCTCAGTGGAAGGAGACATATTATTCCGCTGCAACCAATGTAAGGTGTTCTTAACTTTATATGTGTTTATTATCGTTTTAAAAAAGTTCATATTTAGGATGTTAAATAACATACTTGTGAGTAGATCTAAGATCCTGGTAAAATAAATTCCCACATATATAACTAAATATAATCTTGTTCCTCCGCACTCGGGTTGCCCAAATGTGATTAACTAAAGCCATGACAACCCGAGGCCCTTCTTCCTCAAGCCTCTTCCAATGTGATGGAGGTCTTTCCTCGATCAACCTCCCCTCTGATGTAGTGTTTAAGTCTCTGCCCATTCACTTTAAATACTCTTCCGCACTTTTCATTCTTGACATCCACAGCTCAAAAAGGATACACCTTGACAATGGTGAATGGCCCCGACCAACGAGAGTTTAACTTTACTAGAAACAACTTCAGCCTTGAATTGAATAACAGAACTTGCTGCCCTTCTTCAAATACTCGGTGTTGAATCCTCTTCTCATGCCATCTCTTGGTTTTCTCCTTGTACAACTTAGCATTTTCATAGGAGAAAAACCTCATCTCTTCAAGTTCATTTAATTACAACATTCAGCAGCTTGGAGATCAAAATTTAGCTTCTTTATGGCCCAAAAAGCTTTGTGTTCAAGCTTTACCGGCAAGTGACAAGCCTTCCCATACACCAATCGATATGGGGACATACCAAAGGTCTTTTGTATGCTGTCCGGTAAGCCCAAAGAGAGTCATCTAGCCTTTGAGACCAATCCTTGCGACTAGGATTAACAACTTTTTCAAGTACACCCTTGATCTCTCGATTAGAAAGCTCCGCTTGCCCATTGGTTTGAGGATGATAGGCAGTAGCAATCTTGTGTTTGACATTGTATTTAGCTAACAAGGCAGCAAGTATTTTATTCACAAAGTGAGTACCTTTGTCGCTTATTAATGCCTGTGGTGTTCCAAAGCGAGTGAAAACTTGCTTTTGGAGGAATTTCATCACCACTTTTGAATCATTAGTGGGACTTGCTACTGCTTCAACCCATTTAGAGACATAATCCACCGCCAACAAGATGTATAGATTGCCATAAGATGGTGGAAATGGCCCCATGAAGTCGATTCCCCAAACATCAAAAAGTTCCACTTCAAGAATACAATTCAATGGCATTTCATTCCTTGCTGAAATATTACCAACTCTTTGGCAACGATCACAACTTCTTGCAAAATTATGAGTATTCTTGAAAATGGAAGGCCAATAGTACCCCAATTGGAAGACTTTTGCAGCTGTTCTTTGTCCACCAAAGTGTCCACCATAGGGAGATGAATGACAATGCTCTAGGATGCTTGCAACTTTCTCTTCCGGTATTTAACGCCGCATTATTCGATCTCCACACTGCCTCTACAAGTAGGGCTCATCCCAATAGTAGAATCTCACATCATGAAAGAATTTTTTTAGTTGCTGCCTATTTAGATCAGGAGGCTGCAACCCACTCACTAAGTAATTTACAAAATCAGCATACCAAGGAGTGTTTGCTTGTGTTACAACAAGCAGTTGCTCATCCGGGAAAGTTTCTTGAATTTGCATTTTTTCTTCCTGTTCAACACCTGTTTCCAGTCGAGATAAATGGTCAGCCACTTGGTTCTCCGTCCCTTTTCTATCTCGAATTTCTAAATCAAACTCTTGAAGAAGTAGCACCCAACAAATGAGTCTTGGCTTCGCATCTTTCTTGGCAATTAAATATTTGATGGCTGAATGGTCGGTGTAGACAATCACCTTTGTTCCCACAAGATAAGATCGGAACTTGTCAAAAGCAAATACTACAGCCAACAACTCCTTTTCGGTGGTTGAGTAATGAATTTGATCATCAATGAGAGCCTTGCTTGCATAGTAAATAGAATAGAAAATCTTTCCTCTTCGCTGCCCAAGTACTACACCAATAGCAAAGTCACTAGCATCACACATCAACTTAATTGGAAAAGTCCAATTCGGAGCTACAATAACTGGGGCTGTCACCAATGTATTTTTCAAAGTCACAAATGCCTCATGACACTCCTTTGTGAACTAAAATGGGCGGTTTTGTTCCAACAATGAACAAAGAGGCTTTGAAATCTTCAAAAAATCTTTGATGAACCTTCTATAGAACCCCGCATGTCCAAGGAAACTTTTGATACCCTTGACCGTGGTAGGAGGCGGTAGCTTTTCAATGACTTCCAACTTAGCCTTTTCCACCTCAATACCCTTGTGAGAAACCTTGTGACCCAAAACGATGCCTTCTTTTACCATAAAATGGTATTTCTCCCAATTGAGTACCAAATTTGTTTCTTCACACCTCTTTAACACTTTCTCCAAGTTAGCCAAACATGTGCCAAAAGATTCCCCAAATACTGAAAAATCATCCATGAAGATCTCAAGAATACTCTTTGCCATATTTGAGAAAATTGCCATCATACACTGTTGGAAAGTGGCGGGAGCGTTGCATAGCCCAAATGGCATCCTCCTAAAGGCAAAGGTGCATACGAACAAGTGAAGGTTGTTTTCTCTTGGTCCTCTGGTGCTATAGAAATTTGATTGTAGCCTGAATAACCATCAAGGAAACAATAGGAATCTTTACCCGCCAAACGATCCAACATTTGGTCAATAAATGGCAGCAGGAAATGATCCTTCCTAGTTGCATTATTCAGCTTTCCGTAGTCCATACACACCCTCCAACCAGTCACGGTTCCAGTAGGAATTAATTCATTGTTCTTGTTAGCCACCACCGTTATTTCTCCTTTCTTTGGCACACATTGAACAGGACTAACCCATGAACTATCAGAAATCGGGTATACAATACCATAATCCAGCCACTTTATCACTTCTTTTCGCACTACTTCCTTCATAACAGGATTCAACCTTCGTTGATGCTCAATGGAGTTACTACAGCAAGCTTCTAGGAATATCTTGTGCGTGCAAATCGTTGGACTAATTCCTTTTATGTCTGCCATAGTCCACCCAATTGCTCTTTAATGTTTCTTCAACACTTCTAGCAACAAACCTTCAGCTTCAGCTTCCAAACACGCTGAAATAATTACTGGCAGCGTTTCATTATCCCCCAAATAGGCATATTTGAGGTGACTTGGCAAGGGTTTCAGCTCTAGTTCAGGTGGTTCTTGGATGGAAGGTTTTGGAGGCTTGAAATTGCTTTCCTTCAACTCTAAAGACTCAAAAGCTCTCTTGAATTTAGGGAAAGGCTGCATTGGCGCAACCCAAGCAACTTGGATTTCTTCATCTTCACTCAAAGCTTCAAGATCTTCAAGAGAACTTATCACCCTTTCATCCTTCCACACTTCCTTGTGAAAACTTTTAGCCACAATGGAATCAATTACACTCAAACGCGAACATTCTTCAATCTCATCCGGGAATCTTATAGCATTGAACACATTAAAAGTGACTTTTTGATCATTCACCCTCATAGTGAGTTCCCCATTTTTCACATCAATCAAGGTTCTTTCAGTAGCAAGGAATGGCCGCCCCAAAATAATAGGAACTTCTCTGTCGGCCTCATAGTCAAGGATAATAAAGTCAGGCAGAAAAATGAACTTATCCACTTGCACCAACACATCTTCAATTTTCCCTTCCGGATGAGCCATGGAACGATCTGCTAATTGCAAAGTAACGGTGGTTGGCCTTGCTTCTCCAATTCCCAACTTCCTAAAAATAGACATAGGCATGAAATTAATACTAGCTCCCAAGTCACAAAGAGCTCTTCCAACATCTCGACCCCTAATAGAAATTGGAATTGTAAAGCTGCCCGGATCTTTCAATTTGGGTGGGATTTTACTTTTCAACATAGCACTACAGCCCTCCGTCAAAGCGACAGTTTCAAACTCACCAAGCCTCCTTTCCTTTGTCAAAATGTCCTTTAAGAACTTAACATAGGTTGGCATTTGCTCCAAAGCTTCCACTAATGGTATATTGATGTGGAGCTGCTTTAAAACATCAAGAAATCTCCAGAATTGACCATCGTCTTGTTGCTTCTTAAACCGTTGAGGAAATGGTGGAGGTGGCTTTTGCAAAGATTTTTCTGCAGCAGAATGCTGGCCTAATGCTGTAACATCTGGGGGAATTTCAGCAACTGAAATTGCTGGTTTTTTCTTCATTTCCCCCTCTTTTGGATTGAAGAGGGCTCCTTACTACCTGTTTCAGCCACATTTGACTCAAGAATTTTTCCACTTCTCAAGGTTACTGTTTTGCAATGTTCTTTGCCATCTCTTCTTGGGTTTTCAGTGTCACTAGGCAAAGTGCCTTGTGGTCTATTCTTCAAATCATTACCTAATTGTCCCAATTGAATTTCAAGATTCCAAAGAGATGCTGGCTGGCTTTGAATTACAGCGTCATTCTTGGCCATATAATCTCTCATTAAGCTCTCCAAAGAACTAGTTTGAGAGCCTTGAGGTTGGTGTGGTTGTTGAGGTCTTGGTTGTTGAGAAAAACCCGGTGGAAATGATTGTTTTCCTTGTGCTTGTGCTCCACTTGAACTTGCCCGTTGACCTCCCCATGAAAAGTTTGGATGATGCTTCCATGCCGGATTGTATGAGTTTGACTATGGATTGTTGTTGCGGTTGAAGTTTTGATTACCCACATAGCAAACCGAAGCTGGATTTGAAGGACAATTTTCAAAAGTATGCCCATCACCACAATACACACAAGAAATTTCTGCCCTTTGAATGGCAGCGGCTGGTTGTACACTTCCTCCCATATTCATATTCTTCAAAATGTTGGTCATTGAGGCCATTTTAGCGTTTAGAGGGATCAAAGCATCTACTGTTGGGTTTTATGCCCTAAATAAAACTCCATTTCAATGTAATCCAGATTATTCAATATCAATAAAGTAACAGAAGTATTTTTCATTCATTTGTGTATGTTTTGGTTCACTTAATCAATTGTTTGTCTATTTGATTTATAAATTCATCCAAACCCCTTTCACATACTTGATCATGTTTATTGTGTTGTCAACACAGTGGAAAGTAAACATGACTATGTGAATAAAGGATTCCTAAATTTATCAGAACACTGGGTTTTACTGATATGACAATCTCCAACAGAGTTTACTTGCATTTGGAGAAATGCTATGTTCTTTCCAGAACATTGGTTAAAGTAAAGCTCAGGTTGGATGCATGTAGTATGCATTGGAATGGACCGATATTGAACTTTGAAATAGATTTATAAAACTTAACGTAAAATCTATTCAATTCAATATCACTAAGTTGATCGTAGATCAAATGATCTAAATCGTGATATGGTTAGGCTCAATCTCAAGAGTGTTATTCATGTTCTTTGATTTGTTAGTTAAGCTTACTTTTGGGTCAGGGTGATACGTACATTTTGGGAACACGGTAGTGCAATTGAGTGGGAGCGCTAACATAAATATGGAATCTATAGCTTTTATCTGGCGAATTGTAAGCAAAGGATGATTTCCTTCGAGCTTAACCAAATGAGATAAATGATGGAGTACTCATTTCACTTAGCTGAAATATCATTTATACAGGGTTAAGTGTTTTAAGGATAAAATACATTGTAGGGTGTTACGGTAATTAAGTCCCTTTACAATGTAAATCATCCATATAGAGGATCATTGATCACATTAGGATTATAACAATGGATAACTAATGATGTATCTATATGGTGGAACATATAGAGCATTCTATATACTGAGAGTGCAATTCTAAGTTCTATGCGTGGATTCAACGAAGAATTGATAAGTCAGTGAATTTAATTAGTAAATTCTTGATCTGCTTATTGGAAGCTCGGATATATAGACCCATGGTCCCCACACTAGTTGAGACAATATTACTTGTAAGACTTATTTAATTGATTTTAATTAATCAATTATAATTCTCAAGTTAGACTGTGTCTATTTGAGAATTTATCACTTATTAAGGGCAAAACAGAAAATAGAGATTTTGAAGGGCATATTTATTAATTAGGAAACTTTAATTAGTTTTATTAGTAATAAATAAATGACAATATATTATTTGTTAATTAATTTTAATTATTAAATAATTAGATTTGACATTTATGTGGTTGAATAAAGGAATTGGCAGTTTTTGACAAAATAGGAAACTAGCAATGTAGGAAAAGGAAAGTTGGAAAAGTGGCAAGCCTTGTTTCCACAATGCCTAGGCCGGCCACCTTGCTTCCCTTTTCACATTGATTTTTCAATTTTTTAATGCCAATTAATTCAACCATAGTCCTGGGTGGTCTTCTATAAATAGAAGGTAAAGGCTTCAGTTTTTGTACACACAATATTCTGACAGAATTTTCTCACACAAAAACTCTCTCTAAGCCACCACCCTCTCTCTCTCTAGCTTCTCTGTTTCGAAATCTATGAGTGATAGAGTAGTGCCCACACACATCAACTAATACCTCAATCATAGTGAGGAAGGCTGTGTAGAATTCAGAGACAACAAAGAAGGACTATCGGGCTCAGATCTTGATTATACTCTGCGACAGAAAGGAATCAAGGGTTAGAGATCTGAGTGGGAGGAGACATATATTCCGCTGCACCCAATGTAAGATTTCTCTTACTTTTATGTGTTTAATTTTCCATCGTTTTAGAAATTTATATTTAGGTTGTTAAATCAACATACTTGCGAGTAGATCTAAGATCCTGGTAAAACATTTCCAACAACTGGCACCAGAGCCATGGTAATTGATTTGGTTGCAAGAAATTTGGACTTAAAACGATTTGTTTGTGTTTTGGATGATATCATGTTGCTTTGTGTGTCATATTGATGTTTGATTGTTGTTTGTAAATTCTGGGAAAAATAGTTACTGTTCTGTCTTTGTAATTATTTTCATTGGATAGTTTGGAAAATTCTAAGCAATTTACTTTTTTATAGAACTCGATTTCGATTTAATTTGAATTAGTTATGAATTTTTAAATATTGGAAAAATCGAGATGATGAACAACTTCCCACGCTCGCGGAATGGCTGGAAGCAGCCTCCCTGGGCCGTGAGATCTCGGCATGCATCCCTTGGGCGCACGCGGATGGGTATGCTTTGCATACCATCCGTACTGTTCATCAATTTTTTTCATTTTTTTTTTATTTTTCATGTTATTTCATGGAATTAACTTCCGATTTTTTGTGTAGTTTTGTATATTGATTTTTGTTTTTCAAATTTCAATTCTAATTATCAGAAATAAATTAATTTGATTTTTCAAAATTAATTTTAGATATTAGTGTAATTTGATTTTGAAAATAGAAAAAAAATCAAGTTTTGCTTACCTATTTCCTTATTTCCTTTAAAATTTGATTATTTTATTTTTTAAGGTCAGATATTTTTTTTTTTTTTTTGTAACTTGACCTTATTGAGAATAGGATCAAATAATCATGATAATTTTAAAAGAGAAAATAAGATATTTTTGTTAACTTTTAAGTTTTGTTATTCTTACTTAAATTAAATTGTAAAATAAGAAAAGGGTATGTATTTACCATTTTCTATTTTATTATTTAATTTATTAAATAACATGAAATTTAAAAGGCAAGTTAGCAATTTATTTTGAAAGGATATTTGGGTTACTTGAAACCTAATTTTTCAAAATTGTAGGTTTAATTTTTAAATATTTTTTTAAAAAAAAATCGAATTTTTTTTTATTATTTTTGAAATGTATTTAAAAATTAAATAAATCCTACTTCCAACTATCCAAATCTAACTTGTTGCAGGAGTATGTGTTTTAGATTGTTGGTAAGTTTTCTAAAACCTATTATTGCTTGATCTAAATTGCCATGGTTAACTTTTTGACAGATCTAATGATCTGATTTTAACCCATGGTTCAATTGTCAATAGGTCAAGTAAATAATTTGTAACAGGTAATTTTTACATTTTTCTTTCATCTGTGTATGACCTACTAACATGATAGGATCCATCCAAATCTGTGTGCATGTGTGAGCCTATATGTTTAATTTCTGTTATAGATACATATAGGTTGTTGTTGCTAAATAAATTAGATTTTATTTAGGCTCATTTAGTTAATGGGCCTATTCAATTAATAACAGTTGTTCATTTTAAGGTTAAATTCCTCTCTTTTGGGCCTTGTGTGAGAGTTGGGAGCCATAGAAGTGGGTACGACATACTGAACTCAGCCCCCCCTCACATGAACAACCCCAATTGTGAAGACCCATTTGCTTGATTTGGATAACTGTGCTAGGTTAATTATACTAGTTTGACCTAATAAAATTGATTAGCAACATAATTAATTTCATTCTTCCTTGAAATTAATTTAAGAAAAAGCATAGTTTGATGAATTTTATTCTAGAAAACTATATGTATTTTTCTTGTGTTTAATTAAATATAGAATTATAACCATGTAAATTCTTTCTGAATCTTAATTTTATAATTCCATTAAATATTCCTATTTAAGTTAAGATTTAGTTATATCTAACAAATCAACTTAGATTTGAATATCTTTTAAATTTCCTATTATAAATTAAGTTGAGGAATTTTAGGGATTGGTTATTAAGATTCTTTGGATATTTTTTAAGTTAATATTTTATAAATATGGGAACTTAAAATGGAATATCTTCTAAATTAAGTGGTTACTACTTAATTGTTAATATTTAATTAAATCATTAATTGAAGAATATTTAAGTTGGATATTTAGATTTTTCTAAACAACTTAAATAAGATATTTTTCAATTTCATTCCATTTTTTAAATTTAAAAAACTTTAATTTGTAATGTTTCATTATTAAGATATGGAATATAAATGATTAAACAAAATACATATTTTAAATAATGAGCATTAATCAAGAGAAATTCGATCTCCATTGTTGATTTTACATAGCTATTGTTTTAGTGAGTAATCCTCCCTAATGGAGGAACGTTCATTAGCAAGTTAGCACCGTTTAATCTCGAAAGATAAGTATTCTTATAAGTTTTTTATATTGTTTATGACCACCCTAATGGTGGCGACTGTATAAGACTTACAAGAGTATGAAACAATGGTAGAAGCTCATAAGATAGAATTGCCTTGACTCTCGTCTAAACGGGAGAACGCTGAATTCCAATCTTGATCGAATAAAAGGTTGCTAGAATGTTTGACATTTTAGATGAATTGACAACTCTATTCAATGGATGATGCTTTGACTCTCGCCTAAACGGGACACTGTATCAGTTCGTTGGAAACCTTGGAAGATAAACTATGTTAGATTTAGTATTTTTATAACATATGTGATTATTTGTTATTTTCTGAACTTGTGTATGAATTTATAGAACCAAAACCTTAATTCTGTTGATTGATATGTTGTAGTGCCAATATGAATAACTCTCACCCCGATCCACTCCTAGTTAGTATCTTTGCAAAAGAACTCAATAGTGTGAAAATGCATCCTGGTAGTTGCATTAACTCGCACCTGTTGATGATGAATCTGAAATCCCAAAAGGCAAATCTACTTGGAATTGATTTATCAAAGGAACAATGGGTAAGCCTCATCCTTAATAGTCTTCCTCCAGAGTATAATGGTTTTGTTCTGTATTACTTGTTGAACAATCCTAACTCCTCCGACATGGACAAACTCGAGACTGAGTTGAGGGCCCATGAGCGGGATTTGATTGCAATGGGACCTCCTGGTATTGTAAACTTTAATCAGAGGAAGAAGATTAAGCATGAGGGCTCTAACAAAGAGTCTTCTTCAAATACAATTATCAGACATCATGTTCTATGTGCGAATTGTAATGGAAAGGGACATAAAGAAGAACAATGTCCCAGGCTTCTAGACAATTCAAACGAAGGTGATGCGTTTGTTTTTGAATCATGTGTTTTAGAGAATGACAAATCCACCTGGATTGTTGATTCTGGATCTACTAACCATGTATGTTCTTCATTACAGCTGCTTGAAACTTGGGAGAATCTTCACCCAGATGAGTTAAACTTAAAAGTTGGAAATGGCGAGTTGGTATCAGTTAAAGCTAGAGGAACAGCCCGAATCAAGTTTCATACAAAGAAGTTTTTACTTTTAGAGAATGTTTTATATATTCCCAACTTTAGTAGAAACTTGATTAGTGTTTCATGTTTACAAACACAATTTTATATATTGAATTTTTTGAGTTCAAATTGTTCAATTTCTCGTAATGGATTTCATATATGTGTTGCTAACATGGAACAAGGGCTTTATGTTTTAAGACCTGATACTCAAATCTCACTAAATACTGAACTTTTCAATGTAGCTAAACCTAGAAGCCTTAAGAGAAAAGAGATTGATAATGATGATCAAACTTATCTATGGCATTTACGTTTAGGTCATATAGGCTTTGATAGACTCAATAGGCTAACCAAAGACGGTCCATTGAAAAATGTCGTCTTAGGAGAACTGCCAGTATGCGAGTCTTGCCTAGAAGGAAAAATGACCAAACGTTCTTTCTCTGCAAAGGGAGAGCGTGCCAAACAACCCCTAGGGTTAGTGCATTCAGATGTTTGCGGACCTCTGAATGTAAAAGCCCGAGGTGGTTATGAGTATTTCGTCACTTTCATTGACGACTTCTCTAGATACAGTTTTCTTTACCTAATGCAAAAGAAATCTGAAACGTTTGAAAAGTTTTAGGAATTTCATGCTTTGGCTCAAAACCAATTAGGTAAAACATTAAAGATCTTGCGAACTGATAGGGGTGGAGAATATATGGATATGCAGTTCAAAGATCATTTAACTGAACTTGGAATTGAATCCCAATATACTGCCCCAAGCACTCCACAGCAAAATGGAGTTGCAGAAAGAAGAAATCGCACTCTCTTGGAAATGGTTAGGTCCATGCTGAGTTATTCAACTCTGTCTACGTCCTTCTGGGGATATGCTATTCAAATGGCAAACGACATTTTAAATGTTGTACCATCTAAAGCAGTCCCTAAGACACCCGTCGAACTATGGAATGGTCGTTCACCTAGTTTACGCCATTATAGGATTTGGGGGTGCCCTGATCACGTCTTGAGAAAGAAAGAAGGCAAACTGGAATCGCGAACTGAAGTTTGCATGTTTGTCAGAAATTCTAAAGAGACTAGGGGTGGACTATTATATAGTCACAAGGATAACAAAGTATTTATTTCTACAAATGCTACTTTCCTTGAAGATTACTATATGAAAGACAACAAACCGAAAAGTGAAATTGTATTAGAGGAAATGCTTACAGATACAGTTCCTTCAAATGTTCCATCCTCTTCTACTCAAGAAGAGGACCATCCCACTCCCTCAGTTGTAGCAACTGAGAAAACTACTACCAAAGCTCCTGTTCAGAAGGTCACCGCTCCTCGTCGTAGTGGGAGGGTTTCTACAAAACCATCTCGTTATGGCTTGGATGGTGAAATCAATATGGTCGTTGGTGACGGTATTGATGACGACCCATTAACCTATAAACAGGAAAGGGCAAGTCCGCAACGGAAACGATGGTCAACCAGCATGGATTCAGAGATGGATTCGATGAAAAAGAACAAAGTTTGGGAATATGTAGAGCCACCCGATGACTATCGTCCAATCGGATGAAAATGGGTCTACAAGAAGAAAAGAGGCGCTGGAGGCGAAGTCGAAACTTTTAAAGCTAGACTGGTCGCCAAGGGTTATACCCAAAGAGAAGGTGTGGACTATGAGGAAACTTTTAGTCCGGTTGCCATGCTCAAATCCATCCGAATTCTTCTCTCCATTGCTGCCGCTTTCGATTATGAAATTTGGCAAATGGATGTCAAGAAAGACTTTCTTAATGGGCTTCTTGAAGAAACCATCTATATGGAGCAACCAGAAGGTTATGTTCTTCCTGGGCAGGAAAATAAAGTTTGCAAATTTAATAGGTCCATTTATGGACTTAAGCAAGCTTCTCGCTCATGGAATAAAAGGTTTGATGAGATCATTAAAACCTACGACTTTCATCAGAATGAAGATGAACCTTGTGTTTACCAACTCAAGGAAGACCAAGTAGTAGTATTCCTGGTCCTTTATGTTGATGACATTTTGATCATTGGCAACAATGTCAAGAAAATGACTCACATCAAGGAATGGCTTGACACTCAATTCGACGTGAAAGATTTGGGTGACGCACCATATGTTCTCGGTATTCAGATTATCAGAAATCGGAAGAACAGATCCCTTGCTCTCTCTCAAACAACTTACATTGACAAAGTTCTAGAGAGATTCTCCATGACTAATACCAATGGGGAAAATATGCCTTCTAGATATGGTATCCATCTATCTAAGGAACATTGTCCCACTGATCCTGAAGAGATAGAAGACATGGCAAAAGTTCCTTATGCTTCTGCAGTTGGAAGTCTAATGTATGCTATGCTATGCACTAGACTTGACATCTGCTATGCAGTTGGAATCGTGAGCAGGTATCGGTCAAATCCAGGACAGGAACATTGGAATGCTGTTAAGTATATTTTGAAATACTTAAAGAGTACAAGAGATTATGTATTAGTCTACAAGGGCGGTGCTCTAAATCCCATAGGCTATATAGACTCAGATTTCCAAGCATGTCTTGAAGACAGGAAATCTACATCTGGGATGGTGTTTACTCTTGGGGGTGGAGCAGTGGTTTGGAGAAGTGCGAAACAAACTGCGATTTCAGATTCTACCATGGAGGCAGAATACATAGTTGCGGCCGAAGCAGCTAAAGAGGTTGTCTGGCTTAGAAAGTTCTTCACCAGTCTTGTGTTAGGTTTTATGCCCTAAATAAAACTCTTTACAATCTGATTAGTTATCAATATAAGAAATTTGAAGTGATTGATGTTTGCATGAATTTTACATGCTAGTGGTTTAACATGTTTAATATGTTTATTACATTCATGCACACAAAATCAGTTAAATCCAGATCATATGTTTATTCACAATTACAGTATCGTCAAAACAGTGGAATGTGATTGTGATCATATGAATCAAAAGTTTTGGTCCCTGTTTCATCAGTGTTATTGGATTTACACTAATGTGATAATCAGCGATGATGTGTACTTACACTTGGAGTAAGTGTTATGTTCTTTCCAGAACATTAGTAAAGTATACTAGTTTCGAATGTATGGAGTATACATTGGACTGGACCGATATTGCAACTAAGTTAAGATATTACAAACTTACCGTTATACATATCTTTCCAAGTCAATATCAGTAGTTGATCTTAAGATTGAAAAGAATCTAAATCCTGATATGCTTGGGCTCAACTCGGGAGTGCTATTCATGTTCTTTGATTTATTAGTTAAGCCTACTTTTGGGTCAGGGTGATATGTATATTTCGAGAACATGATAGTATGATTGAGTGGGAGTGCTGAACATAAATATGGAATCTATAGCTTCTACTGGTGTATAGAAGTCAAGTGATGATTCCCTTCGAGCTTAG
Organism: Cannabis sativa; assembly: GCF_029168945.1. NCBI lineage: Eukaryota > Viridiplantae > Streptophyta > Magnoliopsida > Rosales > Cannabaceae > Cannabis > Cannabis sativa. The sequence continues at coordinate 8,015,145 of NC_083605.1, forward strand.
CAAATAGAAGTAAATGGATGAGCTCTTGTTTAACTGACTAATTATTAGATCATTAAACACCATTTACAGGTAGCTAAGTGTTTTAAGGGGCAAAATACATTGAGGGGTAAGAACGGTAAAGAAATTCCATCTCGATGTAAATCATCTATATAGAGGATCTTTAAATCACAATAAGATTATAACAATGGTTAAATGAGATAGTATATTGATATCGTGAAACATACAATATGCTCTATATATGTAAAGCCCGCTTAGTTAATTTGGAAATTAGCAGTTGTTTATGTTAATTATGAAATTATTTATAGCTATTTAAATAATTTATTACTGTTATTTATGGAATTCAGATATGCATGATTATGTCATCAGTAGTTTTTATATTTCGCATTTCCGGTGTCCGGTATTTTGGAACTCGGCGTTTGGCTCAGTAGGAATCACAACTTAGTATGTTAGTATTTGGGGACGGGTTTTCGACATTGGGAATGTCGGGAATGGCCGGGAATTTAGAATTTCCCAAAAATACCCCTTTAGTATGATTTATGTGATTTTATGGTGGAGGGGCAAAATGGTCTTTTTGCCCCATTAGTGTTTTGTCTTATGTGATTTATTAAATGGAAAAATAAATGTTTATTTTATTATTACTTGGCTGAAATTAAATGAGTAATGTGTTTATATTCTTTTTTTCCACAAATTTCAACACTTAGAGAAAAATTAGAAATTTCAAAACTCACACACAAAGCTCTCTCTCTCTCTCTTTCGGCCAAGCTTTGAGCAGCAAGGAGGGGGTGTTTTTCCTTTGATTTTGGCTGGTTATTCATCATCTTTTAAGGTCCATTGCAAGCTAGGTTGGTTCATGTCTCTCCTTCTTTAATTTCTTGAAAAATATGATGAAAAATGATGATGCATGCATGAGTTTTTAGTTGATTTTGCTGCTGTGTTTTTGTGGTTAATTTGTGTGATTCAAAGCATGATTATTGATGTTGATTGAGCTGTGTTGAAAGCATATTAGTTAGGTTGTTCAAGCTTGTAGTTTTTATGTGAAAAACTTATGAATTTTGGAAAGAAATGTTATATTTTGTTTCTGTGAATTGCTGGATGTTCTTGTATGTTTTCAGAGGTGTTATTATGCTTAGTTAAGTAGAATTAACTAGGCTAGGATGCATGTTAGTGGATTTAACCAAGTTTGAGTTTTTGAACTCAAAGCTTGGTCTTTAATGGTGAATTTTGTATATGTGCTTTCTGGGTGATTTTGAGGCTTTGGATTTGTTCTAGGGATAGTTTAGAACAGGTCTGGAAAGTTTGGGACCAATTGGGGTTGAATTGGTCGAGTTATGGGATTTTTAGTTGGATGCCTGCGAGGAACCGAATTCGGTTGTGCATCCGGAATTCGGATGGGGGTCCTGAATTTCCCGTAACCGGAATTCCGGTTGGGCAACCGGTCTTCGGTTGGGGGATTTTTCGAACCCTAGTTTTCCTCGTTTTTGGGTTTTTAGGGGTATTGCCATGCTTTTTATCGATAGGGAAACTTTTAGTTTCGAGTTTTAGTCCCGGGAAGTGATTTAGCGTGTCACTTATAGCGTTGTGATTTTTATGGTTTAGGAGCCGATGTCAGCGCTCGGCTTCGGTTCCGGTCGGGTTGACCGGCACACCTGAAATCGGAATCCAGGTAAGATTAGTATAACAGTATGCATATGTAGATTACATGTTTAGCGTGCATGTAGGAAGCCTGCTAGATTACATTAGATATGTATTTAGGCTTCGAACCATCCAACCCTGTCACGTCGGTACAGGCTGGAGTATGACCAGCGGCGGAGTATGGCCGGTTCGACCGATCAGTCGACACTTGGTTGGTGGTTCGGCTATTGACCTATCCCGTCGGTACAGGTGGAGTATGACCGGCGGCGGAGTATGACCGGTTCGACCGATCGGGAGGATACTTGTCAATAGTACCGTCCCCCGAACGTTCAAAACTCGGTACCATGTTGGACATGGCGGTAGTGCTCGGTACCATGTTGGACATGGCGATGGCGGGACTCGGTATCGTGTTGGACACGGCGATCGGTTTTATGTATGATATTATTATGCTTTTCTTGCGAGTACGTCGACTCACCGTTTATGTTCATGTGTAGGTAAAGGCAAGGCTGTAGCTGATGGACCGTGAGCGAGCTTATGAGATTGTACATGTCGGGGCGGTTAGGCCTGGAGCGTACGATCCTCGGGACAGCAAGGCTGAGATTTTTGTAACTGTCGTTAGACGACTTCTATTTTGATGTAAAAGTTAAACAGCTAAAACGTTTGTAAATGATTTTATAAATCGGGATCCCGAGACTTTTATAATATGGTTTATAAGTTTATTTAAAAAGCAAAATTTTAATTAATCACGTTTTTCCATAAACCTCGTTGATTAGCAACGAGCTGCACAGTACGTTTAAAAATCACGTAATACTCCTAAGATAGTTAGGGTGTTACAATTTGGTATCAGAGCCGCCAGGTTGTCTTCCGAAGATCGTCACGACATGTACAATCATCATCAGCAGTTAGCTCGGTTCACGGTTCAGTAAGCCTTTATTGCTTTAGTAGTTTATTTTATTCAGTTATGAAAAAGAAAAGCCTGTTAGGAAGCATGTTAGTAGCCTGATAGTAGAATAGGCGCATGTTTCATTTCTAGTTTCCAAATTAAGCGGCATTAGTAAGCTCGCTTTGAATACGACCTGATATGCCAACTCTTGGTTTCGCAGGCGGTTCTAACTAGATGGACGCCAGGCGGACTACCAGGAGTCAGGGCAACTCCGTAGGGTCGAATCAGGGACAGGGAGCTCGGTTTCCCCCACTGCTCGGGGCGAGGTAGAGGTCCCCGAGGCGCAGCTCGTGGTCGGGGTGATGAGAACCCGCCACGGGCTGCCCGAGCTCCCCCGGCCGATCGGGGAGCCCGGCGGGAGTTACGGTTTGCGGAGATGCAAGCCAGATCGAAGAGCAAGACCTCGAGATTCGAGAGGTTGAGACGAGCGGGGTGCTCCTGCCAGGTTCCTGTGCCCATAGTTCCGGTGGCACCGCCCCTGCCGCCCGTGCCGAGATAGTGGTGGCGGCCCACGGATTGGAACCTTTATATGAGCGGTTCGGAAGCAAGCACCTCCGTATTCCTGGGAGGTCCAGATGTATCGAAAGCCGAGCAAAGGGCGACGGTGATTACCGAATTCTGAATTTCATGGGTGTCACCGGTAATGACAGAGTGGTGTGCGCCACATTTCAGTTCCAGGAGGACGCCCTGGTATGGTGGGACATGGTGTCTCAGATTCACGATGTCACCACCATGACCTGGGAAAGGTTTCAGGAACTCTTCAACGCGAAATACTATAATGAGGCGGTCAGAAGCGCCAAGAGGAAAGAGTTCGTTCACCTGACCCCGGCGGGAGAACATGAGCGTCACCGAGTATACTACTCGGTTGTGGGTTGGCGAGGTTAGCCTCGGGAATTGTGCCGACCGACTTCGGCGGGGAAGGAGAAGTATCTGGACGGGTTGAATCCTAAGATCAGGCATGACCTGATGATTACCACCGACGACAGCACCACCTATGCTCAGATGGTGGAGAAGGCACTGCGAGCTGAGGGCGCAGTGGGGTGCATGTCAGATTCAGTCAGTACTCCGGTTGGTGGCGGGGCTCCTACCCCTCCTGCATCAGGCTTTAGCAGGGGGAGTAGTGGTTCGGCCATTGATCAGAGGAAGAGGGCACTGCTTCCGGCGGCTCGAGTCAGAACAAGAGGTTCCGGGGGAACCAGAACAGAGGGAGTCGTCCTGGTGGTAATGAGACCCGATTCTCCTATCCCGAGTGCCCTAGCTGCAAGAGGCATCATCGGGGTGAGTGCAAGGGGCAGGGATGCTTTCATTGTGGCATGCCCGGACACTTCAAGAGGGAATGTCCCCAGCTCGGCCGGAGGCACCGAGAGCTCCGGCGATACCCACTCCGGCCTGGGGTGTTCGCTATCACGCAGGCTGATGCAGATGCCAGCCCATCAGTTGTTACAGGTCAGATTTTTATTAACAACTCGCTTTATTCAGTGCTGTTTGATTCTGGGGCTACACACTCTTATGTGGCGGCCAGAGTCTTTAGTAAGTTGGGTAGACCCTATGATAGTTATGAATCAGGGTTTGGAACCCTGTTACCTGGCGGAGAATTGGTTATCTCCAATAGGTGGATTAGGTCTATGCCGATCAGGATAGATGGTAGAGAGTTAAGCGCTGATCTGATAGAGATGAGCTTAGTCGAATTCGATATTATTTTAGGAATGGATTTCCTATCTAAATATTCGGCGAGCATTGACTGTAAGAGGAAGATGGTGGTCTTCCAACCGGAAAGTGAAGAACCGTTCGTGTTTGTGGGTTCGGTTCAGGGATCTCGGATCCCGGTGATCTCGGCTATGTCAGCGAGAGAATTATTGCACGGTGGGTGCTTAGGGTTTCTGGCCGTGGTGGTGGACACCACTCGGCCAGACACCATTCGGCCAGAGGACATCAGAGTGGTTCGGGAATTTTTGGACGTTTTTCCCGAAGAACTTCCAGGGTTACCACCTCAGCGGGAGATTGACTTCGTGATTGACTTGGCACCAGGGGTGGATCCGGTTTCCAAAGCCCCGTATAGGATGGCTCCGGTCGAACTTAAGGAATTAAAGATTCAGCTCCAAGGGTTGCTTGACATAGGGTTCATTCGGCCCGGTGTGTCACCACTGGGGAGCCCGGTTTTGTTCGTCAAGAAGAAGGATGGATCTATGAGGATGTGCATCGACTACAGAGAGTTGAACAAGCTGACGGTGAAGAATAAATATCCATTACCTAGGATCGATGACTTGTTCGATCAGCTTCAGGGGAAGACGGTCTTTTCTAAGATTGATCTCCGTTCGGGTTATCATCAGTTGAGAATCCGAGAGGAGGACATTCCAAAGACGGCTTTCCGCACTAGGTATGGGCACTACGAGTTTCTGGTTATGTCATTCGGACTAACCAATGCTCCTGCGGCATTCATGGACTTGATGAATAGAGTATTCAAGGATTTCCTCGATATCTGTGTGATTGTGTTTATCGACGACATCCTCGTGTACTCTCAATCAGAAGAGGAGCATGAGTTACATCTTCAGATGGTACTACAACGACTTCGAGAACATAGACTCTACGCCAAGTTCAAGAAATGTGAGTTCTGGTTGTCTCAGGTGTCCTTCCTAGGGCACATTGTGGGTGAAGACGGGATCAAGGTGGATCCCGGGAAGATTGAATCCGTCAGGGATTGGCCGAGACCGAAGACAGTGACAGAGATCAGAAGCTTCTTGGGATTAGCTGGGTACTACCGTAGGTTCGTGGAGGGGTTCTCCAAAATTTCAATGCCCCTAACCGAGCTTACAAAGAAGAATCGGCGATTTATACGGTCGGATAAATGCGAAGCTAGTTTTCGGGAGTGAAGCGAGAGATTGATTACTTGCTCCGTACTAGCTTTGCCTTCGGACAAGGAGAAGTTCGTAGTTCATGCGTGACGCATCCAAACAGGGTTTGGGGTGCGTATTGATGCAAGCCGATCGGGTCATCGCTTATGCCTCCCGTCAGTTAAAGGATTATGAACAGCGATACCCGACTCATGATTTAGAATTGGCCGCAGTGGTTTTTGCACTGAAGATTTGGCGGCATTACCTGTATGGAGAGAAGTGTGAGATCTATACCGACCATAAGAGTCTCAAGTGTTTCTTTACTCAGAAAGATTTGAACATGAGACAAAGGCGTTGGTTGGAATTAGTGAAGGATTACGATTGCGAGATCCTCTATCATCCCGGAAAAGCCAATGTAGTGGCCGATGCCCTGAGCAGAAAGGGTCCCGGGCAAGTAGCTAGCATGGTTCAGATCTCATCTCAGCTAGCAGAGGATATGGTTAGATCCAGCATTGAGTTTGTGGTAGGTCAGCTTCACAACTTGACGCTGCAATCTGATCTATTAGAAAGAATAAAAGTCGCTCAGATGACAGATCCGGAGTTAGTGAAAATCCGAGATGAGGTATTGGCTGGTCAAGCCAAAGACTTTTCAGTGTCAGATAGTGGGATGCTTTTGTATAAAGCCAGGGTTTGTGTTCCGAACAGTGTGGAATTGAGAAACGAGATCTTTGAGGAGGCTCATTCTACTCCATATTCTCTGCATCCCGGCACCACCAAGATGTACCAAGATTTGAAATCGTACTTCTGGTGGAGCGGTATGAAGAAGAATTTGGTAGAATTCGTATCGAGATGCCTCACGTGTCAGCAGATCAAGGCTGAACATCGAGACCCGACGGGGGTTGTTGCAGCCTCTAACCCTACCAGAATGGAAATGGGAGGATATTACGATGGATTTTGTGGTCGGGTTACCTAGGACCACGGGTTTGCATGATTCCATCTGGGTAGTGGTGGACCGATTTACGAAATCTGCTCATTTTACGCGGTCGAACAACATTCTACGATGGATCGGTTGGCGAGTTATATGTCAGGGAGATAGTGAGACTTCACGGGGTACCGAAGTCTATAGTTTCGGACAGGGATCCGAAATTCACCTCCAAATTTTGGCAAAGTTTGCAACGGGCAATGGGTACGAAGGCCGAAATTCGGTACGGCATTTCATCCTCGGACGGATGGTCGGTCAGAAAGGACAATTCAGATATTGGAGGATATGTTGAGAGCCTGTGTTATGGACTTTGAGGGTTCATGGAGTAAATATCTACCGTTGATAGAGTTCTCTTACAACAACAGTTATCAGAGTACGATAGGGATGGCTCCCTATGAACTGTTGTACGGTAGGAAATGTAGATCCCCTATCCACTGGGATGAGACAGGAGAGAGGAAATACCTAGGTCCAGAGTCAGTTCAGCGGACCAATGAGGCAATAGAAAAGATAAAAGCTAGAATGCTTGCCTCACGGAAGCGGACGGAGAAGAGTTACGCAGATCCGAAACGTAGGGATGTTGAGTTCCGAGTAGGGGACCATGTGTTTTTGCGAGTATCTCCGATGAAGGGGATTAAACGTTTCGGGAAAAGAGGCAAGTTATGCCCTAGGTTTACAGGACCTTTCGAGATTCTCGAGAAGATAGGTCAAGTGGCATATCGGTTAGCATTGCCTCCAGCCTTATCAGCAGTGCACAACGTATTCCATGTCTCAATGTTGAGAAAATACGTTTCAGACTCCTCTCATATACTCAGTTATGAGAGTCTTCAGCTTCAGCCAGACATGTCATATGAGGAGCAGCCAGTGCAGATCCTGGATAGAAAGGATAAAGTCCTTCGGAATAAGACCATAGCATTGGTCAAGGTTCTCTGGAGAAACAGCAAGGTGGAGGAAGCCACCTGGGAGCTAGAGTCAGATATGAGAGCTCAATTTCCAGAGTTATTCAGGTTAGATTTCGGGGACGAAATCCTTTTAAGGGGGGAATAGTTGTAAAGCCCGCTTAGTTAATTTGGAAATTAGCAGTTGTTTATGTTAATTATGAAATTATTTATAGCTATTTAAATAATTTATTACTGTTATTTATGGAATTCAGATATGCATGATTATGTCATCAGTAGTTTTTATATTTCGCATTTCCGGTGTCCGGTATTTTGGAACTCGGCGTTTGGCTCAGTAGGAATCACAACTTAGTATGTTAGTATTTGGGGACGGGTTTTAGACATTGGGAATGTCGGGAATGGCCGGGAATTTAGAATTTCCCAAAAATACCCCTTTAGTATGATTTATGTGATTTTATGGTGGAGGGGCAAAATGGTCTTTTTGCCCCATTAGTGTTTTGTCTTATGTGATTTATTAAATGGAAAAATAAATGTTTATTTTATTATTACTTGGCTGAAATTAAATGAGTAATGTGTTTATATTCTTTTTTTCCACAAATTTCAACACTTAGAGAAAAATTAGAAATTTCAAAACTCACACACAAAGCTCTCTCTCTCTCTCTTTCGGCCAAGCTTTGAGCAGCAAGGAGGGGGTGTTTTTCCTTTGATTTTGGCTGGTTATTCATCATCTTTTAAGGTCCATTGCAAGCTAGGTTGGTTCATGTCTCTCCTTCTTTAATTTCTTGAAAAATATGATGAAAAATGATGATGCATGCATGAGTTTTTAGTTGATTTTGCTGCTGTGTTTTTGTGGTTAATTTGTGTGATTCAAAGCATGATTATTGATGTTGATTGAGCTGTGTTGAAAGCATATTAGTTAGGTTGTTCAAGCTTGTAGTTTTTATGTGAAAAAGTTATGAATTTTGGAAAGAAATGTTATATTTTGTTTCTGTGAATTGCTGGATGTTCTTGTATGTTTTCAGAGGTGTTATTATGCTTAGTTAAGTAGAATTAACTAGGCTAGGATGCATGTTAGTGGATTTAACCAAGTTTGAGTTTTTGAACTCAAAGCTTGGTCTTTAATGGTGAATTTTGTATATGTGCTTTCTGGGTGATTTTGAGGCTTTGGATTTGTTCTAGGGATAGTTTAGAACAGGTCTGGAAAGTTTGGGACCAATTGGGGTTGAATTGGTCGAGTTATGGGATTTTTAGTTGGTGCACTGCGAGGAACCGGAATTCCGGTTGTGCATCGGAATTCGGATGGGGGTCTGAATTTCCCGAGAACCGGAATTCGGTTGGGCAACCGGTCTTCCGGTTGGGGGATTTTTCGGAACCCTAGTTTTCCTCGTTTTTGGGTTTTTAGGGGTATTGCCATGCTTTTTATCGATAGGGAAACTTTTAGTTTCGAGTTTTAGTCCCGGGAAGTGATTTAGCGTGTCACTTATAGCGTTGTGATTTTTATGGTTTAGGAGCCGATGTCCGCTCGGCTTCGGTTCGGTCGGGTTGACCGCACACACGAAATCGGAATCCAGGTAAGATTAGTATAACAGTATGCATATGTAGATTACATGTTTAGCGTGCATGTAGGAAGCCTGCTAGATTACATTAGATATGTATTTAGGCTTCGAACCATCCAACCCTGTCACGTCGGTACAGGCTGGAGTATGACCGACGGCGGAGTATGACCGGTTCGACCGATCAGTCGACACTTGGTTGGTGGTTCGGTGCTATTGACCTATCCCGTCGGTACGGGCCGGAGTATGACCGACGGCGGAGTATGACCGGTTCGACCGATCAGGAGGATACTTGTCAATAGTACCGTCCCCTGAACGTTCAAAACTCAGTACCATGTTGGACATGGCAGTAGTGCTCAGTACCATGTTGGACATGGCAGTAGCGGGACTCAGTATCGTGTTGGACACGGCAGTCAGTTTTATGTATGATATTATTATGCTTTTCTTACTGAGTCTGTCGACTCACAGTTTATGTTCATGTGTAGGTAAAGGCAAGGCTGTAGCTGATGGACCGTGAGCGAGCTTATGAGATTGTACATGTCGGGGCGGTTAGGCCTGGAGCGTACGATCCTCGGGACAGCAAGGCTGAGATTTTTGTAACTGTCGTTAGACGACTTCTATTTTGATGTAAAAGTTAAACAGCTAAAACGTTTGTAAATGATTTTATAAATCGGGATCCCGAGACTTTTATAATATGGTTTATAAGTTTATTTAAAAAGCAAAATTTTAATTAATCACGTTTTTCCATAAACCTCGTTGATTAGCAACGAGCTGCACAGTACGTTTAAAAATCACGTAATACGCCTAAGATAGTTAGGGTGTTACAATATAAGTCCTAGAGTGCAATTCTAAGTTCTAAGAGTGGATTCAACGAAGAATTAATAAGTAGGAATTTACTTGGTAAATTTGGTTCACTTATTGGAAGCTCAGCATATAGATCCATGGTCCCCATTCTAGTTGAGAACATTCTGCTTGTAAGACTCATTAATTGATTCGTGATTGATCAATTATAATTCTAAAGTTAGACTATGTCTAATTTTATGAATTTTCACTAAACAGGGGTGAAAGTGTAAGGAAAAGAGTTTTCTAGGTTTATTTATTTATTAATAGACTTTATATGTCTAATTAATAATTAAATTAAATGACAATATTATTTAATAATTTATTTTAGTTATTAAATAATTAGTTTTGGCATTTAAAAGGTTAGAATTGGAAAATCGGCATTTTTGAGAAAATAGAGATAAAATTTGATAAAATTGCAAAATTAAGTGAGTCCCATTAACACCATATGGCCGGCCACTTATAAGGCTTTTTCAAATTAATATTTTCATTATTTTAATGCCAAATAAATCCTAACCTAAACCTAGTAGTTGCCTATAAATAGAAAGTGATGGCTCAGTCAAAACATAAGTTTTCAACAAGCCTTTCTGACAGAAATTTCTCTCTTCAGAAAACTGAGCCTTCCCTCACTCTCTACCTTGGCCGAAATCTCTCTCTCTCTCTCTTTTCCCTTCATTTTTTTCGTGACCCTAGTGAAAGAGTAAGTGCCCACACACAGCAAGCAGTAACTCAATCATAGATTGGAAGACTGTGAAGGATCAAAGCTTGAAGAAGAAGGAGATTCGGGCTCAGATCTTGATTATACTCTGCTACAGAAAGGAATCAAGGGTTAGAGATCTGAGTGGAAGGAGACATTAATTCCGCTGCATCAATGTAAGGTTTTCTTAACTTTATATTTGTTTATTTTATCGTTTTAGAAAGTTCATATTTAGGATGTTAATAAACATACTTGTGAGTAGATCTAAGATCCTGGTAAAATAATTCCCAACAACTGGCCTCAGAGTCATGGTAATTGATTTACTTACATGTAATTTGGACTTTAAAACGATTGTTTGTATGTTCTTTGGATGGTATCATGTTGAATTGAGTGTTATTTGATGATTGATTGATGTTTGTGAAATTTTCGTAAAAAATAATTGTGATTTCGTTTCTGGAATTATTTTTATTGGATAGTATGGAAAAAATTAAGCAAGTTAGCCTTTTACAGAACTCAATTTGGATTTTATTTGAATTAGTTATGATATTTTGAAGATTAGACAAAATCGGGGCTGTGCTGATATTTTCCTGCGATCGCAGAACTGTCCGTACAGTTTCGAATTTTTCCTTTTTTCTTCAATTTTTCATACTTTTTCATGGAATTAACTTCCAATTTTTTGTATGGTTTTGTATATATACTATTACTATTCCTAATTCAATTCTAATTATCATTTTGAATTAATTTAATATTTTTTTTTAATTTAATTCAAGATATTAGTATAATTTGAATTTGAATAGAATTAGTATTTATCTTTTTACTTAAAAATCTATCTTATTTTTAAATTTGATTATATTTTTTAAAAATTTAAGGTCTTTTCTTTTAAGATATTTATAATATCTTTTAAGATATTTTAAAAAATATCTTATCTTTTAAGATATTTTAAAAATATCTTATCTTTTAAGATTTTTTAATTAAATTTTTTTAGATATTTTGACCTTATTTAAATTTAAAATAAGATATTTATAATCATGTAATTTTAAATAGATATAAGATATTTTGCTAACTTTTAAATTTTGTTATTTTATTTATTTAAATTAAATTTAAAAATCTGAAAAGATATTTCATTTATCTTTTCTATTTTTTATTTAATTTTTATTTATAAAATAACATTTAATTTTTAAAAGTAGTTAGCAAATTTTGAAATGATATTTAGGTTGGTTGAAACCTAATTTTTCAAAATGTAGGTTTAATTTTAAATATTTATTTTTAAATAATTTCGAAATTTAAATTATTATTTCCGAAATTAAAATATTTTTTTTATTTTATTTTTCGAAAATTAAAATATTTTTTTTTTAATTATTTATTTTTTTTTTCGAAATTATTTATTTAAAATTAAATAAATCCTACTTCCAACTATCCAGCTAACCTTGTTGCAGGAGTATGTGTTTTTAGCTTGTGTGTAAGTTTTAAAAACCTATTATTACTTGATTGCAAATAGCCATGGTTACTTTTTGCCAGATCTAATGATCTGATGGCTCCCTTGGTCAAGTTAATAATTTGTAACAGGTAAATTTTACAATCTTCTTTCATCTGCGTATGACCTAGCAACATGATAGGATCCATCCAAAGTGTGCCTGTGTGAGCCTATATGTTTATTTTGTTTTAATATAGATACATATAGGTTGTTGCTAAATAAAATGTCACACCATGATAGATTTTATTTAGGTCCATTTAGTTATTGGACCTATTCAATTAATAACAGTTATTCATTTTAAGGTTAAATTCCTCTCTTTTGGGCCTTGTGTGAGAGTTGGGAGCCATAGAAGTGGGTACGACATACTGAACCCAGCACCCCCTCACATGAACTACCCCAATTGTGAAGGCCCATTTGCCTGATTTGAATAACTGTACTAGGTTAATTATATTAGTTTGACCTAATAAAATTGAATTAGCAACATAATTAACTTTTAAAATATATGGAAATTTATTTTTCATTTTAATATTTTAAAGTTAATTTAAAGAAAAACACTTTTAGTTTAGATATTATTTCTAGACAAACTATTTGTATTTTTCTTGTATTTAATTGAATATAGAATTTTAACTAACTAAGATTCTTTCTGGAGCTTATTTAATTAAATATTCCTATTTAAGTTATAAATTAGTTGTATCAACTGATTTTTCTTATCTAACTTAAATTTGAATATTTGATTTAAATTTTAAATCAAGTTGAGGAATCTTAGGCATTAGTTATTAAAGATTCTTAAGATATTTTTTAAGTTAATATCTTTTCAAATATTAACTTGAAATGGAATATCTTAGATATTTTTTTGGTTAATATCTTTTCAAATATTAACTTCAAAAGATATCTTCAAATTAAGTGGTTACAACTTAATTTGTGATATTTAATTAAATCTAGATTTGAAATTATTTAAGTTTTAGATTTTTTCTATATAACTTAAATTAGATATTTTTCAAATTTTGAAAAGATACTTAGTCAAATAAGATATTTCCTAGATAGTAATTTCTAGACTACTTATTATTTCTAATATTTAAATAGGAAAATCATACTTTGTGAAATTAATTATTTAAATAATTAATTTTGGTACAATTTTATTAAGTATATTTTTCCTAGTATTAAATAGAAATTAATAATTAAGCCTTCTCTACACTTAATTATTATTTCTTGAATTTAATACATTTAATTAAGTTGAAAAATCTAAATATCTAAGTTGATTTTCATCATGATACTTAAATATTTATTGATTTTTCATGACACTTAATTAAATAAAAATTATTTTTAGGTTGAAATTTAATTTTTCAACTTAAATTTAAATAATTTTCAATATATATATTTTTCTTTATTTTATTAATCAATTTCGAAATTTGCATTTTAATTATGCAATATTTTCAAATTTTTTATTTTGAAAAATAGATTGAGTTGTAAATTAATTATTTATTTTAATTAATTCTTGGACCAACTACAATCAATGATTTTTTCATCTAATTGATTAATTTAAAATAAATGAATTTAAATATATATATATATTATTAGAAATTGAATTAACTAGTCAAAAGAAAATCTAGATAGGTGATATTTTTGCTTGAAGTATTTCTTTTCTATTTTTATTATTTTTCGAAAATTGTATATTTATATACTTTAAATTTTCGAACCCAATAAATATATTCTCAAAGGAAATTTTTAAGTTGCTAATTATTTATTTAATTCAACTTAAATTAATTTCTTTAATATTTATATTTAAGATTATTACTAAGATGGAAATAATTAATTTTATTTCAATCACCATCTAAGTATAATATTATAAATATTATATTAAATTCTTATTTTTTGAATTTTAATTCTTAAATAGAATTTAATGAGATTTATTTATTAGAATAATAAAGAAAATACATTTTAAACAATGAGTTTTATTATTATTAAGATATTCGATCTCCATTGTGGGTTTTACACCGCGTTTGTTTTAGTGAGTAGTCCTCCCTAATGGAGGAACGTTCATTAGCAATTTCGCACCGTTTAATCTCGCATGATAAGTGGTTTGTAAGTGTTTTATATGGTATAGATCACCCTAATGGTGGCGACCATATTTGACTTGCAAATTGCGAAACAATGGTAGAAGCTCATGAGATAGAATAGCCTTGACTCTCGCCTAAACGGGACAACGCTGGATTCTGATCTTGATCGAATAAAAGGTTGCTAGAATGTTCAACATTTTAGATGAGCTGACAACTCTATTCAATGGATGGTAGCTTTGACTCTCGCCTAAACGGGACACTGATATCAGTTTGTTGAAAACCTTGGAAATTATTTAGGATTGAATTTTTTTTAAGTATTTTCTCATATCATTCCTACTTGCTATGTGCTTATAATTTCTGAATTAATTTTGTGTGTGTTAAACCATTATTAATTTCTATTATTTTGTAGTATCCTGTTTTGTCAAAATGAATCCCATGTTATCACTGTTGATTGAAAATAAGCTGAATGGATCTAACTTTAATAAATGGAATGAGAACATTAATATTGCTCTCATAGGAGAAAGTGCCTTGTTTGTTTTAACTGAGCCGTCACCTGAAGTGCCTGGGGATAATGCATCCAAAGCCGTGAAAGAAAAGTATGAGCGTTGGCGAAGGCAAATGACAAAGCTCTATACTTTATGCTTTCTAGCATGGTTGACACCCTCAAAACTCGGTTTTCTAAAGCGAGAAATTTCGAAGTTATGACGAAGTTAAATGAGCTATTCGGTAAGGCATCACTTCAGTCACGCTTTGACGCGACTAAGAAGTACATTAACGCACGGATGGAACCTCATCAAAACGTGCGTGATCATGTCCTCCTCATGTCTAGTTATTTCCAAGAAGCCCAGGATCATGGTGCTGAAATGGACAGTGCTACTCAAGTTAGTCTTATCTTGAATAGCCTGACTCCAGCATTTCTACCATGTACATCAAATTATGTCATGAATAAGAAGGAAATTGACTTTCATGAATTAGTCAATGACCTTCAAACTTATGAAAATTTGATTGGAGGACCCAAGAAGAAAGGGAGTAAACCTCATCCTGGTAATGGTAATGGGATGATAAAACCTGAAGCAAATGTTGCCTCTGCTTCAAAGCCCAAATCGAAGAAGAAGTGGAAGAACACCAAGAAGCGAACAAAAGTCATGAAAAAGGCTGCTCCTTCTGGTGATGCTACACTTAAAGGAAAGTGTTTCCACTGCAATGAAAAAGGTCATTGGAAACCCCAGTGTCCTAAACTTCTTGCAAAGAAACAAGGTATTTCCATTTATAAACTTTAAGAGTTTTAGTGAATTATTATCCAATTGGATTTATGATTCTGGACTAACTTTGTTTATTTGTTTTCTTCTTCTTATAGGCCAAGCTACTTGAACTCAATTGAGTTCGATCAGAAAGCTGGACCAAGGGTGAAATCGTCCAGATGAAGATGAAGCTCTTCAATTTATTTTTGAATTAATTGTTTAGTTTAAAGACAATTTGGTTTTCAAATTTTAGTTAGGGATATTGATCCCTGTTTCTCTCATATTGTTGCAATATTTTTTTTAATATTAATAAAGTTTTATTTTCGAAATTCCCTATTGCAATTTATGAGATTGAGCTTCATATAATTTATCTTCATCAATTATTACCACATTATATTTGTATGTTTGTATGTGTAAGTGATTTTATTATTGATGCAAATTCTATAATATTTACAACTCTTCATAGAGTTATATTAATATAAACATTAGAAATTATTTCTATGTTTATCAATAATTGTTAATTCTCACACAATTATTAAGAATTTGTTTAATAAAAAGATCTTATGATCTGATAAGGGTGGAGAAAAGTTAAGAAAACTATGCAGTTCAACGATCTTTTATATCTAATGAACTCTGGATAGTATTCAACTCCACATAAACTCTATCACACTAAGAGAATCATGATCTTTACAACCTTTAGGGGTGGATCATAATCTCTATATACTTAGGGGTGGAGGTTATCCATAGTACCCTACATGTATATTCTTAGGGGTGGAATATATTCCACAATTCCCTATGTAACACATATCTTGTTTAAACATAGAAGTAATATAATGAGTCAGCTATTGTCAATATAAATTCTTGATCTTGATTGTATGTTCCATTTCGATTTTACTATTGTAAGTAAAAGTTTGATACCTTTGAAAGTTCTTTGTTAAAGTTTCACACTACCTTAATTGAGTGGGAGAATTTTAAAGTTCTATACCCATCTTCATTAGGTTGATACTTGTGATAGGTACTTAAGAACACTACTGAAAAGCAAATCTAACCATTCACATGGATAGGTATAGCTTATCAGAATTATGAGAATAAGATAAAGAACTCTAGTTCAGTCCATTCAAATGACTTGAACATAGAATTCTTAATCCTCATAAAATTTGATGGTATCTTAATTTTGATTACTTTAATCTCTGGCATGTATTTTTCACTTCAAATACTAGTCTGCTAAGTTGATGACTTAGTCTTAACTTAAAGTTTTAAGACTAATACAAAAGTCACAACTAGGTAACTCTCCAAACAATCAGAGGTTAAAAGTATTATTTAACCAGACATCTGCAATTGAGTGGGAGCTATCTGAGATGTAATCAAATAGGGAACATTAGAAGATATTCAAGAAGGATTTATGTAAGTGATCTATATGTCAGATATTAAGGACCTGTGTATCAGTTGTCTTTGTATCTCACCATCTAATTTCGAAATTCTATAAGATGGTGCTTACTTTGGGGGTGGAGGAATTATTGTATAATAATTCAAGCTCTACCAGAAAAGAACTATAACTTGGTCTATTCGAAAATACCAGAAAGTTATATCACTGAAGAAAATTCTACACTGTATTATCTCAATTACATATTTTAAAATATGAGAGATATGTCTTCTGTTAATTCAGATGTACTTTTAAAACAGTAACGATTTCAGTATCCCTTGATGAGTAAAGCATATAGTAAAGGATGTTTCATAAGAGTTTTTTATGAACTAGTTTCCAGAAGTTTGGGTGGATTCAAATATACTACACTTGATCTGAAGATCGAGACATCAGATTGACCTATTTGCGCAGTGTGTTTTATATTAGTGCAAGTGGGAGTTTGTTAGGTTTTATGCCCTAAATAAAACTCTTTACAATCTGATTAGTTATCAATATAAGAAATTTGAAGTGATTGATGTTTGCATGAATTTTACATGCTAGTGGTTTAACATGTTTAATATGTTTATTACATTCATACACACAAAATCAGTTAAATCCAGATCATATGTTTATTCACAATTACAGTATCGTCAACACAGTGGAATGTGATTGTGATCATATGAATCAAAAGTTTTGGTCCCTGTTTCATCAGTGTTATTGGATTTACACTAATGTGATAATCAGCGATGATGTGTACTTACACTTGGAGTAAGTGTTATGTTCTTTCCAGGACATTAGTAAAGTATACTAGTTTCGAATGTATGGAGTATACATTGGACTGGACCGATATTGCAACTAAGTTAAGATATTACAAACTTACCGTTATACATATCTTTCCAAGTCAATATCAGTAGTTGATCTTAAGATTGAAAAGAATCTAAATCCTGATATGCTTGGGCTCAACTCGGGAGTGCTATTCATGTTCTTTGATTTATTAGTTAAGCCTACTTTTGGGTCAGGGTGATATGTATATTTCTAGAACATGATAGTATGATTGAGTGGGAGTGCTGAACATAAATATGGAATCTATAGCTTCTACTGGTGTATAGAAGTCAAGTGATGATTCCCTTCGAGCTTAGCAAATAGAAGTAAATGGATGAGCTCTTGTTTAACTGACTAATTATTAGATCATTAAACACCATTTACAGGTAGCTAAGTGTTTTAAGGGGCAAAATACATTGAGGGGTGAGAACGGTAAAGAAATCCCATCTCGATGTAAATCATCTATATAGAGGATCTTTAAATCACAATAAGATTATAACAATGGTTAAATGAGATAGTATATTGATATCGTGAAACATACAATATGCTCTATATAAGTCTGAGAGTGCAATTCTAAGTTCTAAGAGTGGATTCAACAAAGAATTAATAAGTAGGAATTTACTTGGTAAATTTGGTTCACTTATTGGAAGCTCAGCATATAGATCCATGGTCCCCATTCTAGTTGAGAACATTCTGCTTGTAAGACTCATTAATTGATTCGTGATTGATCAATTATAATTCTAAAGTTAGACTATGTCTAATTTTATGAATTTTCACTAAATAGGGGTGAAATTGTAAGGAAAAGAGTTTTCTAGGTTTATTTATTTATTAATAGACTTTATATGTCTAATTAATAATTAAATTAAATGACAATATTATTTAATAATTTATTTTAGTTATTAAATAATTAGTTTTGGCATTTAAAAGGTTAGAATTGGAAAATTGGCATTTTTGAGAAAATAGAGATAAAATTTGATAAAATTGCAAAATTAAGTGAGGCCCATTAACACCATATGGCCGGCCACTTATAAGGCTTTTTCAAATTAATATTTTCATTATTTTAATGCCAAATAAATCCTAACCTAAACCTAGTAGTTGCCTATAAATAGAAAGTGATGGCTTAGTCAAAACATAAGTTTTCAACAAGCCTTTCTGACAGAAATTTCTCTCTTCAGAAAACTGAGCCTTCCCTCACTCTCTACCTTGGCCGAAATCTCTCTCTCTCTTTTCCCTTCATCTTTTTCGTGACCCTAGTGAAAGAGTAAGTGCCCACACACAGCAAGCAGTAACTCAATCATAGATTGGAAGACTGTGAAGGATCAAAGCTTGAAGAAGAAGGAGATTCGGGCTCAGATCTTGATTATACTCTGCTACAGAAAGGAATCAAGGGTTAGAGATCTGAGTGGAAGGAGACATTAATTCCGCTGCATCAATGTAAGGTTTTCTTAACTTTATATGTGTTTATTTTATCGTTTTAGAAAGTTCATATTTAGGATGTTAATAAACATACTTGTGAGTAGATCTAAGATCCTGGTAAAATAATTCCCAACATCTTGGTGTAGTACCTGGAATGGAATAGCCTCTAGTCCTGCTTTGTGATAACAATGGAGCTATAGCCAACAGTAAGGAACCTCGGAGCCACAAGAGAAGTAAGCATATAGAAAGAAAATATCATATCATCAGAGAATATGTGGCAAGAGGGGATGTACTGGTGGAGAAAGTGGACACATAGGACAACTTAGCTGATCCATTCACCAAAGTCATGGCAGTGACTGCATTCGAAAAGCACCGTCACAATTTAGGGTTAATTGAAATGTACTGATTAGTTTTATATTAGTGCAAGTGGGAGTTTGTTGGGTTTTATGCCCTAAATAAAACTTCATTTCAATGTAATCTAGATTATTCAATATCAATAAAGTAACAGAAGTATTTTTCATTCATTTGTGTACGTTTTGGTTCACTTAATCAATTGTTTGTCTATTTGATTTATAAATTCATCCAAACCCCTTTCACATACTTGATCATGTTTATTGTGTTGTCAACACAGTGGAAAGTAAACATGACTATGTGAATAAAGGATTCCTAAATTTATCAGAACACTGGGTTTTACTGATATGACAATCTACAACAGAGTTTACTTGCATTTGGAGAAATGCTATGTTCTTTCCAAAACATTGGTTAAAGTAAAGCTCAGGTTGGATGCATGGAGTATGCATTGGAATGGACCGATATTGAACTTTGAAATAGATTTATAAAACTTACCGTAAAATCTATTCAATTCAATATCACTAAGTTGATCCTAGATCAAATGATCTAAATCCTGATATGGTTAGGCTCAATCTCAAGAGTGTTATTCGTGTTCTTTGATTTTTTTTAGTTAAGCCTACTTTTGGGTCAGGGTGATACGTACATTTTGGGAACACGGTAGTGCAATTGAGTGGGAGCGCTAACATAAATATAGAATCTATAGCTTCTATCTGGCGAATAGTAACCAAAGGATGATTTCCTTCGAGCTTAACCAAACGAGATAAATGATGGAGTACTCATTTTACTTAGCTGAAATATCATTTATACAGGGTTAAGTGTTTTAAGGATAAAATACATTGTAGGGTGTTATGGTAATTAAGTCCCTTTACAATGTAAATCATCCATATAGAGGATCATTGATCACATTAGGATTATAACAATGGATAACTAATGATGTGTCTATATGGTGGAACATATAGAGCAACCTATATACTGAGAGTGCAATTCTAAGTTCTATGCGTGGATTCAACGAAGAATTAATAAGTCAGTGAATTTAATTAGTAAATTCTTGATCTGCTTATTGGAAGCTCGGATATATAGACCCATGGTCCCCACACTAGTTGAGACAATATTACTTGTAAGACTCATTTAATTGATTTTAATTAATCAATTATAATTCTCAAGTTAGACTGTGTCTATTTGAGAATTTATCACTTATTAAGGACAAAACAGTAAATAGAGATTTTGAAGGGCATATTTATTAATTAGGAAACTTTAATTAGTTTTATTATTAATAAATAAATGACAATATATTATTTGATAATTAATTTTAATTATTAAATAATTAAATTTGACATTTATGTGGTTGAATAAAGGAATTGGCAGTTTTTGACAAAATAGAAAACTAGCAATGTAGGAAAAGTGGCAAGCCTTGTTTCCACAATGCGTAGGCCGGCCACCTTGCTTCCCTTTTCACATTGATTTTTCAATTTTTTAATGCCAATTAATTCAACCATAGCCCTAGGTGGTCTTCTATAAATAGAAGGTAAATGCTTCAATTTTTGTACACACAATATTCTGACAGAATTTTCTCACACAAAAACTCTCTCTAAGCCGCCACCCTCTCTCTCTCTAGCTTCTCTGTTTCGAAATCTATGAGTGATAGAGTAGTGCCCACACACATCAAGTAATACCTCAATCATAGTGAGGAAGGCTGTGTAGAATTCAGAGACAACAAAGAAGGACTATCGGGCTCAGATCTTGATTATACTCTGCGACAGAAAGGAATCAAGGGTTAGAGATCTGAGTGGGAGGAGACATATATTCCGCTGCACCCAATGTAAGATTTCTCTTACTTTTATGTGTTTAATTTTCCATCATTTTAGAAGTTCATATTTAGGTTGTTAAATCAACATACTTGAGAGTAGATCTAAGATCCTGGTAAAACATTTCCAACATCTACTTCAAGAACACCCGCTACTTTTTGGCTTGTAGGAGCTCTATTAGTTGACCATTGATAGTTGTTGCTAGCTATCCTTTCCAAAATCTTAAAAGCTTCATTGTAAGACTTGGAAAGAATGGCTCAATTAGCTGAAGTGTCCAACACCATCCTAGATGCCGCACTGAGACCATTGTAAAATGTCTCAAGTTGGATACAATGAGGAATACCATGGTGTGGGCACTTCCTCAACAACTCCTTGAATCTTTCCCATGCATCACTAGTAGTCTCATCTTCCAATTGTTGAAAGGACATGATCTCACTTCAAAACTTTGCATTTCTTGTTGGAGGAAAGTACTTTCTCAAGAATTTTTCAGCCAAGTCATTCCAATTAGTCACCGAATCGGGAGGGAGAGTATTAAGCCAAGCTCTACCCCGATCCCTCAAGGAAAATGGGAACAACTTCAATCTTAAAGCCTCTTCACTTACTCCTTGTAGCTTGAAAGAATCACTCACCTCCAAAAATGAGCGAATATGGAGGTGAGGCTCTTCCATTGGCGACCCACCAAATTGACCAACCGTTTGGAGCATTTGAAACATGACGGACTTGAGCTCAAAATGAGGTGCTTGGATTTCGCGTCTCACAATACCCGGATTAAGCTCATTGAACATAGGGGCTGCATACTCTGTTATTGCTCGGGCTCTATCATCGGCCAAAGCAATAGCATTAGCATCATTATGAGCACCACCAACTTCGAACCCATCAGCCATATTGTAGCGTTTTTTAGCCTTTTGTTCCTTCCCTCTTTGTCTGAAAGTGCGTTCAATTTCGGGGTCAATAGGAGCAAGTTCAAGGTCTTCTTCTTCTTCGTTCATACACTAGATTACACCTGGAAAAAAAAAATCAGCGCACCAAAATGAGATTAAAAATCTCAAACCAGAAAATAAATTGCAAAATAGTTGATAATACACAATTTTTAGTTTCAATCCCCGGCAACGGCGCGAAAAACTTGTTGTGAAAATTATATACGCAAGTATACGCAGTCAAACAAGTAATAAAGTGATAAGTAAGATCCTCTCCACGGGGATTGCAAACAAAAATATGTTGTAAAACCAGCTAATTACAACTTAAAGTAAAAAAGAAATAACATGAAAGTGAGTGAGCAATGATTCAAAATTAAAATAACAGTAATTAAACTTGCTAAAATTAATGCTATTGTTGCTAGAAAAATGCTTTCAAAAAGAAAAGAAAATACAATATGGTTTGTGGAATAATAATAATAATTTGTACATAAAAATATCAGATTTTCTCTCTCTCTGCGTTCCTCGCAGTTCTCTTGGAACTGGTGCAATGGCGAAAACGAGGTCCAAGATGGTGGGAAAGTCGAAAATCTCCAATAGAAAACCTAAAAAGAAAGGGCCGAATTCATCTGCTGATGTTCTGAAGACCAAATCAATGGAAGAAATCCTTGGAGTTGAACCAGTGGAGTTTTCGGATGAGGAAGATGATCAAACAGGGGGGAATCTGGTGCAGCCGTTATCTCCAGATTCATCATTGCGATTGATCAAAAGACAGGATGAGATTGCTGCTGATTTTGGTTATTTCCTGGCTGCAAACAGGGAATGCCAGAATTCAATCTCGAAGGGAGTTCGTACTACTCCTCCGATTCTGAGAGCTGAACCAGTAATGAGAAGTTTAGAAAAGGAGTTTGTTCAGTCGAAGAAGGAGAAGAAGGTGAAGATTACTATGGATGATATTGAAGAGGAGGTGATGTATTGGCAATCAGCTATAGTGTGCTATGTCCTTGGGGCTAATCCACCATTGTCGGTTCTGGAAGGCTTCGCACGAAGGATTTGGGGGGACAAGGTGGAAAAGATAGGTATGATTTCATATGGTATTTTTCTAATTCGTTTTACCAGTATTAAAGATAGGGATGAGATTCTAGCTGGTGGATATATCTTCTTTAACAAAAGGCCTGTCATTATGAAGGCTTGGGATCCTAATGTTAATCTTAAGAAAGAAGATATTATAACAATACCCATTTGGATTCAATTGGAGGATTTGGAGCTCAAGTATTGGGGGAAGAAATCATTGTTTAAGATAGTAGGTCAATTAGGAAAGCCAATAATGGTGGATGAGGTTACAAGGGAAAGGGATAAGCTTCTTTTTCCCCGAATTCTCATAGAAGTGTCACTAGACCAAGAGTACCCTGGGTTGATCTACTTTGAAAATGAATATGGGGAAGATATATCTGTGATGGTTAAATATGAATGGAAGCCCATTATTTGCAAACATTGCAAAGGAATGGGGCATTCCACGGAGGAGTGTAGAAGGAGGGAAACAAAGAAACAGGAATGGGTTGTTAAGGGTAAACAAAAGCAAGGAAATGATGATATGAAGAATGTAGTTGATGAAGAGGGCTATAGACAGGTTGTGAATGGTTGGAAGCCTAAAGAGAGAGTAATTCCTGCTGATCCATCATCATCAAATCCTTTTGGTGTATTGCAGAATGATGTAGTCCAAAACCTCCAGGAATTTGAAGTTCATGAACATGAAGAAAGGCTAGAAGAGGTTATCACGGGAGGAGGGGGAGAACCTCCTCTTTGCAATGGATAAAATTCTAAGTTGGAATGTCCGGGGAATCAACAATCAACACAAGCAACACGAAGTTAAGCAATTTATTGCAAAAAATAATGTTGGTTTGGTTGGTCTCCTCGAGACAAGAGTGAAGGCTCCAAGCCTTGGAGCTTTATATGTTCGAATGTTTTCTAATTGGTGTTTTACGGCGAATAATGCGTGGCATAAGGGTGGGCGTATAGCAGTGGCTTGGAACCCGTTGAGTTTTATGGTGGATATTTTGAGGTGTTCTAGTCAATTAATACATTTGAATGTTACTACTATGGACAAAAGAAACAAGTTTCTTGTCACTTTTGTTTATGGTTTTAATAAAGAGGAAGAGAGAAGAAGTCTTTGGAATGAGCTAGATGAGCTGAAAACAAATGAGCCTTGGATTGTGCTTGGCGATTTTAATGATATTTTAGAGAAGAGTGAAAGGATTGGTAAAAGGGTTCATTATAGTCCTACGGGATTTAAAGACTGTGTTCTGAATTGCAAATTAGAAGATGTGAAGTTTGGTGGGAGTTACTTCACTTGGAGTAATAAGCAACAAGGGGATGATAGAATTTTCTCAAAGATTGATAGGGTAATGGCGAATCATAGCTGGTTAGACATGTATCAGTATGCTGAAGCAATTTTTGCTGCAGAGGGGTTATTTGATCACACTCCGGCAATATTGACGGTTCACCCTATGCCTCCAAGTGGTAGGAAGCCGTTTAAATACTTTCGGATGTGGTCTAGTTATCCTTTATATCAAGAACAAGTTGCTGAAGCTTGGTCCAAACCGGTTATTGGTTCGAAAATGTTTCAAGTTGTTAATAAGCTGCGAGGTTTGAAACCGGTGCTGAATGAGATTAATAAACGGGGGTTTTCTAATGTGTATAGTGAGGAGTTGAAGGCTAAAGATTGGATGCTTGAGTGTCAACAGAAGCTGGTGAGTGATCCATTGAATGCTGAATGGCAAGACCAAGAGAGGAAAGCTCGAGAATCATATGCAGATAAGTATAAAGTGTTAACATCTTTTTTACAACAAAAAGCCAAGGCTCATTGGTTAAAGGAAGGTGATTCTAACACTTCTTTATTCCATTCAAGTATTCGAGAAAGGAGAAGGCAAAATAGGATTCTTTCTATTGTTAATGCTAGCGGGGAAAGAGTTGAGGATCCAGTCCAAATTACTGAGGCTTTCCTTCAGTATTATACTGATCTGCTGGGAAATAAAATGCAGGGGAGGCAGATAGTGAAGACAAGGGTGATTCAAGAAGGGCCTGTGATTACAGAAGAGCAAGCGAATTATCTCATGACAGAATTCACTAAGGAAGAAATTAAAGCAGCTGTGTTTAGCATCCCAGGGGGGAAAAGTCCGGGACCAGATGGATTTGGAAGTTGGTTCTTCCAAGATAATTGGGAGCTAGTGGGAAATGATGTATGTGATGCTATTTCTTCTTTCTTGGGATCAGGTAATCTTTTAAAGGAGATTAACTCAACTGTTATTACTCTAATTCCTAAGATTACATGTCCTAATAAAGTGAGTGATTTTCGGCCTATATCTTGTTGTAATGTGTTATATAAAGTTGCTACCAAGCTGATTTGTACAAGACTTAAGAATATCCTCCCCAAGTTAGTTTCTCTAAATCAGGGTGGATTTATAAAAGGTAGATATATAGCACATAACATCATGATATGCCAAGATCTCATTAGGAATTATGGTAGGAAAGGGGCTAAGCCTAATTGCATGATCAAGCTTGATCTTCAAAAGGCTTATGACACAATGGATTGGGAATTCCTTGAAGAAATGTTGAGTCATTTGAAATTCCCGGAGAAATTTATAAGATTAATCTCCACATGTATTAGAACTCCTAAATTCTCCTTGATGTTTAATGGTTCTATGCATGGTTTTTTTGAAGTAAGAAGGGGATTGAGACAAGGTGATCCTATGTCTCCTTTACTATTTGTTCTAGGGATGGAGTATCTTAGTAGGATTATGAGTAAAATTGGGAAGAAGGAGGACTTTGGTTTTCATGAAAGGTGTGCTGAAATGCAACTCAATCATCTAAGTTTTGCGGATGATGTGCTTCTATTTTGTAGAGGGGACTTTAAAAGCATTTATCTCTTGATGCAAGGGCTGAAACTATTCTCTATGTCTTCGGGTTTAACACCAAATAGTGCAAAATCTGCAATATACTTCAGTGGAATGGATGAAAAAGAAATTAAACGGGTTTTGGATATGACTGGTTTTACTAGGCAGGAGGAGCCTTTCAATTACCTTGGGGTGCCTATTTGTGCAAGGAAAATAGCAGCAGGGGATTGCATCAGCCTTGCTCAGAAAATGACAAAGAGAATTCGAGTTTGGTCAACCAGAAACTTGTCTTTTGCGGGCAGACTAGTATTGGTTAATTCGGTTCTCCTCACAATACACATGTATTGGAGTCAAATTATGATCCTCCCTAAGAAAGTGATTAAAGAGATAGAAGGAGTGTGCAGAAGTTTTTTATGGACAGGATAGAGTGTAATGATAGGGGCTGGTTCAGTTGCATGGGAAAGTTTGTGTAAAGCGAAAAAAGAAGGAGGTTTAGGCTTGCTGAATGTGGCTCAATGGAACACTGCAGCAATGTTTAAGCATGTTTGGGCAGTGGCAAACAAGAAGGACAATCTCTGGGTGAAATGGGTACATTGTGTCTACATCAAGCATCATAATTGGTGGGAATATAAAGTCCCACAAACCAGTAGCTGGTACTGGAAAAAAATGGTGGATGTAAGGGATATAGTAAAGGAAAAGCTACAGATTGCAGAGTTTACAAGAACAGAATTCAAAGTAGCAGCTGGTTATCGAGTCTTGGTAACTGATCATGACAGAGTGACATGGAGTAATGAAGTGTGGTCACGATTAAACATCCCAAAACATAGTTTCCTAACCTGGTTAGCCATGTTGAACAGGTTAAAAACTAAAGATAGATTGTACAGGTTCAAGGTGACAGATTCTAATACCTGCCCCTGCTGCAACAATGCAGAAGAAAACGTTGATCATCTGTTTTTTAAGTGCCAGTTTTCCCAGCAATGTTTGCAATTGCTGAAGGATTGGCTCAAATGGCACACTAAGGCAGAGACATTGGGTGGTTTGGTAAAGATCATACACAAGGCAAGGCAAAATCGTTTCAGGAAAGGAGTAAAAGCAGTATGCATCACGGCTTTGGTATACCTGATATGGAGAAGCAGGAACAATCTGATCTGGAATGATAAATCTCAGCAGCCAGTAGAGCTTCTGCAACAGCTGAAGAAAAGTGTGAAAACTAGATTGATGGTTGTAATGCCAAAAAAAGTAAAAAACAAAGATAGGGAATGGTTTGATTGTCTGTAGATAATTGTATAGAAATTATTGAGGCCATATTATGGTGCTTGTAGGATGTAAATATGAGTTTGTGCAATGAATTTTCACCTGATTCATCAAAAAAAAAAAAAAAAATATGGTAAAAGTGACCTTGAATAGCTAATTCCTCCTATGCTGGTTTTTTTTTCAAAGTTGCTACAGCATTACCTTAGCATTCCTGCCAGAGATAACAAAATTTCCTATGTGTTTGTGAGAATTTTCTAAAACTCACAATTTAAGTTCTAACACCTAGTTTCATATATTCCTATATCAAACTAGATTAGAGAACACTATTTATGCATCAATTTTTAAGTTATGTAAGGTAAATGAAATATTCCTATTTCACTTACAAAGAAAAACCTAAATCTAGGTTTTCACTTGCTCCATTCAAGTTGAACTACTAGATCTAACCCTTCCGAAACAAGATCTAGCTTAGCAAATTGTTATTAATGGCCAAGAAACAACAATCAATTAAAAATTAGAACTCACTTGAATGAACAAAGGCAAAATACTAACATAAGCTTTAAAATTAACCATACCCAACATAGGAGTTCATAGCTACTCAAGCCTTAAGAAAATTAGCTCATGTTCAACACAAAAATTACAATCCAAATTCGAAATTTCTCATCCATGGCTGCTGCCCTTTTACAACTTAACAAGTTTTTGATATTCAAAGATAGGAAAGAAAAGAAGAAAATATAAAAGGAAAGGGAAGAGAAATGCAAACAAAAAAAGCTTGTGTCCTTCTCTTCTTTTGCACTTGGGTCCCCCTTCACTTTCCTTCTCTATGTACTTTCTGCAATTAAAGCTCTTCTTCTTCAAAAAAAAAAATGGCAGCTGCACGTTATGGTCAAGATGATGGTGTACTTCCCTTTTTTTTCTCTTTTTGTTGTTGGGTTTATAGGGTACAAAATTCACACCCTAAAATAGAAGCCCAATCTTTTTCCACTTTGGCCCACTAGGTTTAGTCTCCTTTCTTCCAAAGCAGACAACTGGTGCATTTTAAGTGACTTGGACGAATTTGCTGACGTGGATAAGTGAAAGTCATTTTTTAG
Source organism: Cannabis sativa (assembly GCF_029168945.1). NCBI lineage: Eukaryota > Viridiplantae > Streptophyta > Magnoliopsida > Rosales > Cannabaceae > Cannabis > Cannabis sativa. The sequence continues at coordinate 8,043,236 of NC_083605.1, forward strand.
ACTTTTTCCACGTCATTACCCAAACTGCCCAGAATGCTATAGCATTGCTTCAGCATTTCTTCCCAGTTTTCAGCTTTTGCTCAAACTTCTCCTTTGCATCACTTCCTTTTTCCTAGCAAATTAATTCTTCTTTCCCACAACAAATAAGCAACATTTAATTGAAACAAATACAATTAACACCATAATTTTTACAAGACTCAAATGATAGCTTCCTAACTAGAAATTAAACTAAAACTATTCAAAATTAAGCAACTAAACACATTTCATTACTCTCCTCACAATATTTTTAGTTTTAAAGCATAAAAAATAACTCTATACCATAGAGTTATCAATAACTGATAACGTATCTATATCGTGGAACATATAGAGCGTTCTATATAGCTGAGAGTGCATTTCCAAGTTCTATGAGTGGATGCAACAAGGAATTTATAAATCAGTGAATTTACTTGGTAAATTCTGGGTCTGCTTATTGGAAGCTCAGATATATAGGCCCATGGTCCCCATACTAGTTGAGACAATACTACTTGTAAGACTCAGTTAATTGATTTTGATAAATCAATTATAATTCTAAAATTAGACTATGTCTAGTTTATGAATTTTCATTAAGCAAGGGCTTAATTGTGAAGACAGAGTTTCTAGGGTTTATTTGTTAATTAAGAGACTTTGATTAGTCTAATTAACGAATATATTAAATGACAATATTATTTAATAATTAATTTTTAGTTATTAAATAATTAGAATTGGTATTTAAGTGGTTAAATTAGAAAATTGGCGTTTTTGAGAAAATAAGATGGAAAAATGACAAAATTGAAAAATTGCAAAGTGGGGCCTATGATCCATTCCATGGCCGGCCACTTTGTGTGGATTTTATCATTTATTTTTTCATCATTTTAGTGCCAAATAAATCTAACCTAACCCTAGGTGGTTTCCTATAAATAGGTAGTGATGGCTTAAAGGAAAAGATGATGCATCTCATTTCTTCAGATAAAATTTGAGCCTTCTTCCTATACCCTAGCCGAAACCATATTCACTCTCTCTTCCTCTCTTCTAAATCGAGCCTGTAGTGATAGAGTGTGTGCCCACACACATCAAGTAGTACTCAATCATAGTGTGTAAGGCTGTGAAGAATCCAGTTTCAAGAGAAGGATATTCGGGCTCAGATCTTGGTGATACTCTACTACAGAAAGGATACAAGGGTTAGAGATCTGAGCGAAAGAAGACATTATATTCCGCTGCAACCACTGTAAGGTTTCTTATACTTTATATGTGTTTGTTTCATATCGTTTTAGAAGTTCATATTTATGATGTTAAATAACATACTTGTTAGTAAATCTAAGATCCTGGTAAAATAATTCCAACACAAATTGTACAACCCAATTACTGACAAAACTATCATCTGTCACGATGTAAAGTTTGATGAAGAAGATTCTTGGAATTAGAACATAGAAGAAGACGAGTATGATTTTCTTCCTTACTTTGAAGAGCATAAGATGTAGCAGAGCAACCAAGGATGGAAGAAGAACTTCAAGAACCTACTACTCCATCAATCTCACTAACTGGAAATATACAAGAAGATTCAAGTGAGAGCTCAAATGAAAAGACGCCACACTTTAGAAGCTTGCAAGAACTTTATAAGGTAACTAAGAATCAAAATGATATTTCTCTTATGTGTCTATTTGGAAATTGTGAACCTCTAAGCTACCAAAAAGCAGTTAGAAGCAAGAAATGGAGAGATATAATGGATGAAGAAATAGATTCAATCACAAAAAATGATACATGAGAGCCAACTACTCTTCCACAAGGATACAAGAAATTGGAGTAAAGTGGGTGTACAAGGAAAAGAAGAATGCTAAAGGTGAGGTGGAGAGATATAAAGCAAGATTGGTGGAAAAATTCTATAGTCAAATGGAAGGCATCGACTATGATGAGGTATTTTTCCCAGTTGCTCGTCTTAAAACTGTTAGGCTAATAATTTCATTAGCAGTCCAAAATAGATGGAAGATCCACCAAATGGATGTAAATTCTTCTTTCTTAAATAGTTTCCTCGAGGAAGAAGTCTACATTGAGCAACCATAAGGCTATGAAGTAAGAGGACATGAAGGAAAAGTTTTGAAGTTTAAAAGGCTTTATATGGCTTAAAACAAGCGCCAAGAGCTTATATTACTCATATTGACAAGCACTTTCAAGATAAAAATCTCACCAAGTGTCCATATAAGCATGCACTCTACATCAAAATTAAGAATGAAAGATATCTTGATTGTATGCTTATATGTGGATGACTTGATCTTCGCTAGAAGACACTCAAGTATGTTTGAGGAGTTAAAGAAATATATGGAAAAAAATTGTTAAAGCATGACAAAGGAGGAAAAGTGGATTTAACTCTTTTCAAAAGCCTTGTTGGAAGTTTGCGCTACCTAACTTGTACAAGGCCGGACATTTTTAACGTTGTTGGAATTGTTAGCTGCTTTATGGAAGCTCCAATAATAACTCATTTGAAAACTGCAAAGAGAATACTTCGGTACATCAAAAGTACGACCAATTATGGGCTATTTTATTCATCTTCTAAAAATTATGAGATAGTTGGATATAGTGATAGCGATTAGAGTGGAGACTTGGACGATAGAAAGAGCATTATTGGATTTGTGTTTCTTCATGGAAAACATAGCATTTACTTGGATGACAAAAAAGCAACTAATCGTTTTGCTATCGACATGTAAAGTTGAATATGTCGTTGCAACTTCATTCGTTTGTCATGTTATTTGGCTAAGAAAGTTATTGAAGGATTTGAACGTGCCACAAGAGGAGCCAACTGAGATTCATGTTGATAGCAAATCAGCAATTGCACTAGCAAAGAATCCAATCTTTCATGAAAGAAATAAACACATTGACACCCGCTATCATTACATAAGAAAATGCATGCATTGGAAGAAAAGAAGTAAGAGAAGAATATGTCAAATCTCAAGATAAAGTAGCAAATATTTTTACGAAGCCACTCAAGAGAAAAACAATCATCAAACTACGAAGTATTATTAGAGTCAAAAATCAAGTTTAAGGGGGTGTTGAAATATTAAGCTTGATTTAATATAGTTAATTACTAGAATTTTTCTGTTGCTATTAAAGTTTCTAGACTATTCTTTTATTTACTAAAATATTTAGACTTTTCTTGTTTGTTTGAGTACTCTTGAACTTTCTAGAATTATTTTTCATGTGTTAGTAGTGGGAATTGTGTAGAAAAATATAGAAGCTAATCATTCAATAATGTTATTAAATTAGTCCATAGAGTCCTATAAATATAGATGTAATCCTATTATTTTCTACCAAAGTTCTTCTTATTTTTCAACAATTGCTCTGTTGGTTGCTATGTCAATTTTCGTTAAAATACCAAAAAAAAAACTACTTTTAAGCGTAAAAATGAAAAAAATAAATACATGGTGTAGTATAGGTTTGCTTATTGAAGCTTAGATTATCAATCGTCCTGTCTAAATATAAGCTCATGTGACTTTCTCTACTATTATCTACTAACAAGCAAAGTTTAAAACAAAAAAATAATAAGTAACAAATAAATTTTATGAAAAAAAAAATCAACACAAAAAATATTAATATCATATGTATGCTCGTATAATCTTCTACACTATTATATATTTACTAATAAATAAATAAGAAGAACTTTTTTTAAAAAAAAAATGAGAAAAAAACACAACAAAAAATATGGTAAAAAAATGTAAAATAGACTTGAAAAGATATTTTAAAGAAAAAAATGGAGTCAAAAAATAAGATAGATTTTTTGAGAAAAGGGGAAAAAATGTGGGATTTGAAAAACAAATGACAAAATATTAATAATTGGTACAAACAAAATAAAATACACCTAAACGGTGTGCAACAAGTAAAAAAAATTTACAGAGTTATGTATAATTTTAAAAAAAAAATCTAATTAAAGTGAATAAGGATATATAATGGAGACCTAAAAGTGTAGTGTGTATGCATATTTTAGCTCATCTTCATAAAAGTCGACTTCAATGGTGGTGTATAAAGTGGTCTAAATTTAGCACTTGCTAAAAGTCGTGCCAAATTTGGTACAACATATAGCATGAGCCAAATTTTCTAAACCTCCAAGAGACGTTGTGGTGCGCCTTGGCTACGAGTCTCCACACGAGATGACACAGGTAGTCATTCGTGGGCTGGTTTGCATACGCGCATGGGATGGATGTACCATGCTGGAAAGAGACAGAGGTCAACGCATGCTACTAGTTTGGTGGCTTGTCTCGAGGGCCTGCTAACATGCGTGGATGCATGCTGCCTTGAGGATTGGACCATGGACATATGGGAGTCCTTGGTCGATGAGGGAGACTATTCGGACAGTATCGAATGGGGCATGATTAGAAGCGTTGGTACATTAGCTTGGTCTTGGCATCTTGTCATACATGTTACCTTGGTCATGAGTGACTAGGTGAGCGTCGATGTTAGGATTTACCCTATCTTAGTGGGAACCTATGGACAGTGCGAGTATCTTGGCTAGAGAGCCTCGATTCATGGATGCACACATGGATGCTTGCGAGGATGACTCGGAATGAGTTGCTCTAGAGACGGAAGTGTGCACGAGGCACACAGTCGCGTGAAAAATGAGTCTATTGTTACTCGAATGGTTGGAAGGTTGACCTTGGCTTAGAGAAATCAAGGTACCGTACGGGTGTTCTACTTCCTGAAAATGTGAGCCCGTGACACCAGAGGTTGATGGGTCGTGGTCGGAGAAGAATGCCCAGCCCGCCACTTTTTTCTCTCTCCTTGACTCTAGTTCCACAGTTTTAGGGTTTTGGTTTTGGTTTTTTTTTTTTTTTTTTTTTGAGATAACAGTTTTAGAGTTTTTTGTTTTGAACAAATTTTTTTTTTTTATTAGTTAATAGTTTTTTTAAAAAAAAAAAGAAATTAGTCAATAGGTAGGAGTTTGATTTTGTATTAATAATTTTATTTCAGATTTTATTATAAATTCATTAAATTAATTTTTATGTAAATATTTTTTAAAGCAAACTTAATTTTTACTTTAATAGTTAATATTAGGTAGTTATTTAATAAGATAATATGATATTATTTAAAATAATATGTCATACCATCTAATGTAGTGTGCAAGATAACAACAAAGTACTTACAGAATATTTGAAAGTCTAACGGAAGGTATACTGCCAAAATTTTAACTTAGATATTAAATTGCAACTACTTAAATATTTATACTGTAAATTACTCATTAAAATTTAACATAATATTATATAACTATAATATATAATTCAATTTAATATAATATTAGACAAAATCACATAATAAAACGTAGCAGATGAGCCATAATATCAATAATAAATGCCTTTCCATTTAAAGTTAAAGATGGGCTCCAATCATTACACATTTTTTATTCCTTGTACTACTACTTTCTATCAAGTAACAAACTACTCCAAAATTAATTACTCTCAACTAACAACTTTGAAAATTTCCATGCAGATAAATAAAGTAAAAACTAATTATTATTCATTTTAAAATTACAAATAGCAGGATGATATCTATTGCGTCCATATAACTGAAAATAACTTTTACCCAATATTGGTGAGACATTGCGAAAGGTACTGCCCAATAGTAAAGGCTGGTAATTAATTCCATGACTCTGTGAGTTTAGTCAACGCAACTTGAGACGACCCACCATTTGCCATTGCCGCTTTGGCTTCATTCTTCATTCTCACCACTCTACTCCGGACCGACTCACCTCTTTCTGAGTTCATCAACTCATTAACTCGCTTCTCCACTTCATCAGAGCTTACAAACCAATCTTCAGACTCATTCATAGGCAGAGCAATCTTAATTTCCTCAACCAACGCCACTCTGTTAAGCCTCTGTTCCGCGTAGAGAGGCCACGCAACCATTGGAACACCAGCACACACTGCTTCCAGCACCGAATTCCACCCGCAGTGTGTCACGAACCCACCTACAGAATCATGACTCAGTACCTCAACTTGCTCTACCCAATTCTTCACCACCATTCCCTTCTCCTTAGTTCGATCCAAGAACCCGTCCGGTAGCAACGAGTCTAAATCCGGGTCGGGAAGACCCGAATTAGCCACGCTGACCGGACTCCTCACCACCCACAAGAACCTCTGCCCGCTCTTCTCCAATCCAACGGCTATTTCTCTCAATTGCTCAACCGTAAACGACCCCAGACTTCCGAAACAGAGGAAGACGACGCTTCGACTCGGTTGTGAGTCGAGCCAAGTAAGTGACTCGGACCGTACATTTCGTTTTCCTTCTTTGGTAAGGATCAACGGTCCGATGCAATGGATCGGAGGAGTACGGCCTTCAGGGACACATAAGCCGTCCAATATGGCTTTGATGGTTCTCGGCTCAAGTGACTCAAAGGTGTTCACAATGATTCCTGTAGATTCACATAAATCATTAGCGCATGCAAGAAAATTATCATAGGCCTTGTCACTGCGGTCGAGCAACGGTTTCGGCATGTCAGAAGACGGAACAGGCGGAAGTCCAGGTATATGGAGGAGGGTATTTTGGTCTTTGAAGCTCTTCTGGGAATTTCTGTGAAGGGTAGGTAAATAAAAGAAGAAAGCCATGGCAGACGCTCCCGAGGTAATGAAGAAGAAACAGGGGATTTTAAGCTGAGTAGAGACAGTGAGCGTTTCACAACAGAAGAAGTCGATGATGAAAGCGTGAACGGTGTAGTTTTTGGATATGGAGACGAGAGCTTGATGTACGAGTGGCTTGCTGTGTCGGATGAGATCGAAGAGGAGATTCTCGTGGTGAAGCGAGGCTGAGTCGATGGAGGTTGGTGGGAGGTGATGGAAGGTGATAGAAGGAATGGTGGCAGTGACGGTGGCGATGTAGGGAGCAGTGTCACCGGAGTTGTAAGGAGCAGTGGTGATGATGATTTGAATGGAGAGTGATGGTTTGAAGGTGAGTATAAGCTTCCCTAGCTCAACCATGGAGATTAGGTGTCCTATGGCTGGTGCTGGGTACAAGACTATTGTTGACTTCATATTTCTGATCAGTTGATTGTTACTCAGAGTCAGATTGTAACAAACAATATATGAAGAGAGCTCTTAATAAATTTTACGGTTGGGATGGGTAGCATGTGTTGCTGAATTCATGGACGAGGACAATGACAATGACAAGATATTCTTATGAAAATATGAAAATAACAAATACTTTTCTTCTGTTACTGTGGGGGTTATTTGCACACATCACATTCAAACGAAAAATAAAAGGGATAGTTGCTGTGAAAGTCCCCAAAAATTTAGGATTGGTGCAGATTAGTCTTTAACCTTAAAAATTGGCTGTAATAGTCCTCAAGTGACATTTTTTGTAAGTCCGTTGGTCTCTTTTCTAACAGATTCGTTAAACCCAAATAAATTGCTACGTGTAAATTTTTTTATTGGTCAAAATAATAATTTTAATTAAAAAAATTTAAAATAAAATAAAAAATTAAAAAATATATTTTAAAATTATAAATTTATTTTATTATATATTTTCTTTTTATTTTTTTTCTTGTTCATCTTCTTCAGCCAGTCACAGCGTTCGACCGGAGCACCACCACGAACTCAAGCACATCCCGACTGTCAGCATTCTCAGCCGACCCCAGCCAGCCCTAGCCACCCCCACTCCAGCCCTGTCAATTGGCCACCAAAAAATAACCCATTTTGAAATAATTTTTTTAAAAAAAAAAATTAAAAAAATAAAATTAAAAAAAAAACCCTAACTTTTACCAGTTGAAACTCTCTCCGTGCCGAACTCATGGTTTTTTTGAATTTCGACAAAGGTTTGCAGATGACTTGGGTGGGACTAGATCGAAGGCTTCCTCTAGCGAGGACGACGATGATGGTGAAAACGAGCCTCGAAAGCTTACTAGAGCTCAGCGGAATAGACTTTGGGAAAAGAATCTGAAGATCGATGCTTCTCGCCGAGGCCGAATCGTTGGGCCCCTTTTACCTCCTACAGTGGACGATGAGAATTTTGGACTTGAATAACACCCATCACCAAGTGTTCGACCAAATGCCTCTAAAACAAACGAAAAGCCTGGTAATAATTTCAATGTTTTGACAAACTCGTTTCCAAAAGAATTCAATTATATAATCCCTTATTTATATATATATGTAATTTTGTGGGATCAGGAGGTAAATACTTTGAACAAGAGCAAAGTAAAACAAAGGAGAATGGCTCGGTGTCTCTCATCAAAATGAGAACTGTAAACAAGATCAGTTAACTAATCTTTGAGTTAAAATTTTATGAATGGAGAAAAGACCTCCATTTATATTGAGGAAATTTGGCTATCATAAACTAGACACTGATTTAATTTATTACAACCATTGGTGGTAGTGCTCCAGTTGAACTCTCGAGGTTGGCTGGGTTCATGAAAAAGATGAACATGAAAAAAAAAATATCTTTATATATTAAAAGTGTCTATCTAACGGCATTTCTTGGTTTAACAGAATATACTTTAATAATAAAAGAATATTCTGTTAAATTTAACGATATTAGCTGGATAAATAACTAAACCCAAAAAATTAAACAATTTTTTTTAAACGTTTAAACTCAATAATTAAACCCAAAAATTAAACAATCTTTTTTTAAATTAAAAAAAAATCATGTTAACCACATATCTCTCTAACATAACAAACCATACATCCTCAATTTTTGATATTTTTTTGTTAGTTAAACGTTAACAAATAAATAAAAAATTAACAAATTAATATTAAACCCAATAATTAAACCCAAAAAATTAAACAATCTTTTTTTAAACGTATAAACAAATAGTATATCCCAATTTTTGATATTTTTTTGTTAGTTAAACGTTAACAAATAAATAAAAAATTAACAAATATTAATATACACAATTATGACATTCTTAACAATGTCTGTATATTATAGTTTATATACACAATTATGACATTCTTAACAATTAGTTTTATAAAACATATCGTTTATAACATAATTTACAATTAGTCACTAAATTCTTAAACAAAAATCACTAAAACTTATAATAAAACTTATATTTACGTGGCTCGCAACGTAACTCTCATCTAGTATATACATATATAATAAAATAAATTTATAATTTAAAAATATATTTTTTAATTTTTTATTTTATTTTAATTCTTTTTATTAAAATTATTATTTGAACTAATAAAAAATTGACACGTGGCACTTTATTTGGGTTTAATGGATCCGTTAGAAAAGGGACCAACTGACAAACAGAAAATGCCACCTTAGGGACTATTACCGCCAATTTTTGAGATTGGGGATTAATCTGCATCAACTCTAAGTTTTTGGAGACTTTTGCCGCAATTATCCCAAAATAAAATAATGTCATAACGCATTATATTATGGTGTAATTTGCTAACAACGGAGAGGAGTGCTAATTATAATCTCTTAGTTAATTTCTACGTTTAAAATCACATGCCGAAATATCTTTTTTTCATTTTCTTTTCATAGTGGTAGTCGTTATAGTTACATATTATCTCTGTAAATTTTTGAAAATTTCTGAATAGTGTACCGTACCGAAAACAGAGTTCCTAATATTCCAGTTTATTACGGTTGTTCAAAAAACTTCAAATGTATTTTCGGCAGTGTAAACTTTTCAAAAATTTACAGGGATGATGTTGTAAGCACGACGAATACTACTGTGAAAAAAGTTTTGAAAAAAAATATTCCAATATGTGTTTTCATGAGTGGAGATTGATTAAGAGGTTGTAACAGGAGGTTGAACACTACTAGAAAAACGGGTTTTAGTGACACACATTGAGTAACTCTAAAGATGTTTAGTGACACTTCAACGCACGTCACTAATGAGGATGAATGGAAAAACAATTTTTAGTGACACTTCACACGTGTCACTGAACCCTTTTTACATTCACTTTTTGTGCGTCAGTATATGCATATAGAGTCGGTTTTGTCAGATTAAAAAGATAACAGTCACACACATGAAGTATCACTATATCCTTTTTTTTTTCTTTTTTATTAATATTTTTGGAGATATAGTGACATACAAAAAAAGCCACTATACTTATTCATTTATTTATTTTAATAATTATTTTACATATTATGTACACTCTGATTTGATTTTTTTTGTTTTAATGTTATATCACATATTTACTATTGTAGCAATTAATAAATAGATTTATTAATCAAACAACTAATTTTTTATTAATTGTCATAATAATAAAAAATGTTGCTACATATATTAATTTATTTGGATAATAAGTGAATTTTATAATGAATTAATCTTTTTTGACTAGCATTTTTTTTACACAGATACTATGACAATATTCTAACACTTGCATTTTGAGCAAATAGACGAAATGAGTGCTACCAAATAAGGGGTTGGGAACCACAACCCAAGTCATGAGCTCGATGCAACCCCTAAATCATCCCAATGCCTTTGTCAACTTACAGAGAAAAAAAAATATACATAGCTCTATTCAAAAATTATAACCAAATTCATATAAACAACAAATTATAGAATTTTAGAACAGTTAGCAAAACTGAAACAATATAAACTTAAAAAAAGTTCAGCAATCATTGTCGGAGGTTGAATCGTCTTCCTAGGCGAAGCGGAGAGATGACGAGGAGGTGAGACGGTGAGTGATATTCTAAACCATTGGACTAGCACTCTATTCCTCAGCAATCATCCTTTGTGATAAGAAAAAAAATCTACAAAACTAAACAAGTCATTTGTAACTAAGATTCCAAATGATCCGCGTCCTCCTGTTATTTTCACTCTTTCAATGCATTTCTCTCACGTTCTCGGAAACCAAACGAAAAATGAAAATACCAGATTCAATAAAAGAAAGATGACCTAAGCCACTCGAAGATCAACATTGACAATAGCAAGCGATTGAGATTCTTGATAAAATTGAAGCTCGAGAATTCCATCATCGACGCTGAACCGAGCAACAATAGACGAAGAAGATAGAGCAGAGGAGGAAGAAGAAGAAGAGGCGAGCTCAAAGACTGAAGCCAAAGCAAACTCTTGCTGTTTGTGACTCTTATTCTCCGCAGAAGCCTCCATTGTCGCCTTCTCCAAAGAATCGGTTCCAAATTCAATTTTCAAGAAGAACCAACACGGCTCCCAGTTCATCAAGGTTAAAATTTGAGTGACTTAGAAAAAAAAAAAGTTGAGACTCAGAGGAGAGAAAGAATGAGGCGCAAAGAGAGGGTGAGAGAGAAAGAGATGTGGTTAGGTTTAATGTTTCTTACTTTGTTATATATGTTATCTTCTTATTATTAAATTATTTATTTAATAAAAAAATCTCATGCATTTGATTAGAAAATAAATAAAAAAATTTGATATCCTACATAAAAAAATAAAATACATATTTATTGTATTAGTTTATATAGAGTCATGCTATGACTGATTAGAAAGTGTGTCCTGACATACTTTGCGCGTCACTAAAACTATATGATAATTATGTGGTATTAGTAACGCGCCTGACTGGTCACTACACGCTTTCCCAGTCCCTCTTCATGCGTCTCTATAGTCAGTATTTTTCATTTAATAAAAATAAAAACAATGGATTTTACTTTTTAGTGACACTTCGTATTTTTCACAACTACAAAAACACCCTTTAGAGGCGGTTTTTAAGCCCTTTCAGCGTCGGTTTTCGCGAAATTCGCTACCGACGCTGATCAGGGCGACGCTAAAGGGTTTATATGAACCGACGCCATATATACCCCTATGGCGTCGGTTATTAGCTAGGAACCGACGCCATAGGGGTATATATGGCGTCGTTTCCTAGCCAATAACCGACGCCATATGTGGCGTAGCAACCGACGCCAAAAGTGAGCAGATTTCAGTTTTTTTCATTTTTTTTAATTTAATTATATTATTTTAATTTTATATTTATTAATTTATATATTATTTTATTTAATTTAAATTACATATTTATTTAAATTTTAAATTACATATTTATTTAATTTAATTATATATTAATTACATTTTAAATTAAATAGTAATTAAATTTGGGTAAAAACATAATTTGATTTCATAAAAGTAATTAAATATTACACAAACATGTAAAATTAGTTAAAAATATTAATAAGTTAATAAATCTAACTACAAGTTAATCTATAAAAATTACATAATGAAGAAAAATTCTTCGACCTTTGAACCTCAATCGTCACCGTGAATCACCGCCATCAATTGTTCGATCCACTTTCGCTGTAGTGGTAACAATTCTGTTTTTGGATCGTATTGCTTCTTACCCCCAAACTGTTAAAAAAATTAAAAATTTATATTAGTTTATGTATATGTATATTATATATTTGTTATTATAAAATTTATATACTATAATCAATAATTAAAACTCACAGCTTTTTGATCTTGTATGTAACGGTTGGGGTTGGCACGTGCGGCGATGTCAGTGATATATTTCAAAACATAAAAACCGCATTCTTGGCTTTTAGGTTGTTTTGGACAGTTTGCTTGTGAAATTCCTTGCCACGGGCCAAGATACTGATGTGCGTCCCCTATATACATGAATGCCCTGTTTGGGAAAATTATATTAGCATTTCAATTCGTTAGTTAATTTAAATTCGTTACATAAGAAGTCATTAAATTATTACCTTCCGATCACTTGTTCTATTTCTTCGGGAATTGGGCGGCCATTTACAGGGTTTAAATGGATAATTTTCCTTGGCGCAACCACCACTAGCGTCCAATGCATCCTAGAAAATTATATTGGAATATAAGTAAGATAGTATAAAAATAATTTGAAGACATAATATAGAAATGAACAATTAGCACTAAAGAATTTAATAAAGTTTACCCGATATTCCAAGGAATAAAGAACATTTGGTGGTTGTTGTTCATTAATGATAACCAATTAGCCAATCGTCTTGCCGCATCGTCGAAGAGGCGACTACTGTTCTTCATCGTTGATCCCATGCCTTGTGAGAAGCTGCGGGTCGTAAAACTTGAAAATTTTTCTCGAACCGTTGATGCTCTCCCATATGTACTGCCAAAAAAAGTGTTAGTGCCTTATAATAATTTAACTATAATTTGATATAAGGTTAATTAGATTAAAGAAGAGTATACATCATTCCAAACGGCATTCCACAGTTTGCCGATGTAGTTACACGTAGCAACCTGCTGCAAATCCTCTCCAGGTAACGTGATCTGGGTACGCGGTGCAATGAATCCTCGGGGGACAGAAATTGTGATTATATCACGTTTATCTTTGAGCCTTAGGAATTCATGAATCATCCATTTTAGCGAATTAGGGATCAACGCCATCTTCTCTTCCGTGAACAAGTCATCTTCCCGTGCACCACGGCCTTGTGGAGAAAGCATCGGAGCTTTCCCCTTTGACGCATCACGTCTTGAGGGCGGTTGAGCGAGTGGACCCTAAACAAAATAGAACATAATATATATATAAATATATATTATCAAATTTTATCTAAATTCTACCGAAATTTCGGCAGCATAACGGTTGTAATTGAATGACCCCAAAAATTTTGAACATGGCTGTATAACGACAAATAACACATATATAACAGTAGTTTGTTCATCCATCCCACCGCAGCACATATATTCGCAGAACCTACTTCACTACAGATGAATATTGAAGATTACGAGAGACTAACACCTAACATTTAGAGTCTAATTACTCATGTCACTAAACATAACTCATAACTATTTAGTAACCCGCACTTTTGTACGTGTCGCTAAATAATGTCACTAAAAGGTAAAATTGTAGTAGTGACGGTAGCACTCCTCAAAAAGGAATATAATTCTCGCATTTTTAAAGTTATAATAGAAATTATGAAAACTATTATTATTATTTTTTTTTTTGAAAGAAATTAAGAAAAGTAATATTTAACTTCATTTACAGTTTTCTTTCTTTTTTTTTTTTAAAAAAAAAAAAGAAAATGTAACTTCATTAGGAATATCAATTCAGTCTAGGCATGGCAAAAAGATCCATTCATTCGGATCGGATCAGTGATCCGATCCGACGGATCATTACTGATCCGAAACATTCGGATAGTTATTGGATCTTGGATCAGATCCGACCCGCCCCGCTTAATTTTTTTACGGATCGGATCTGACCCGATCCGTTTTAAATATATATATATTTTTTTTTTAAAAAAAAAAAATTACTTTTTAATATATTTTTTTAAGGTGTAAGGCCAGTGGAATACCACCATTAGACATATATGATCTACCCATAAACCACACTATATATTATTATTCGAATTAATTACTCTCTCATTTAATTCTTATATATGCGTATATATATATAAATAAAAATATATATGCGTATTGGCCACTCTATATTTTAATTATTTGATTAAAATAATTATTATTATTTGCAAAATTTCTTATAATAAGAAAGTAAAGTAACAAATGTTATACACAATAGATCGATTTATGTATAGGCACTGTTAAATATATTAATTTGTACAATCATTTACACTTTTATAGTATATGACTTTTATATATGTATGCAACAATAATTTACATTTAATATAAACATATTATTAATTAATAAGAATAATATTTAATTTTTGTTTATCAAATAAAAATACTAATTAATTAAATATTATAATAATGAGTAATTAATTCTATTATTTGACTCTTAAATATTTAATTATTTAAGGGGCATTTGGTAATATTTTTATTTTGTTTAATTTTTTAATCATAAAAATAAAAGTAATTTTTTGTTTTTAAAAAATATGTATTCTATAACCATTTTTGTTTTGTTTTTTTTTTTTTAATTTTAAAAATTGATAAGAAAAATATCACTACAAAAAATCTTATTTTTAATCACAACAAAATTTGTGACTAAAAGTAAAAAGGTTGTAACTAATTATAAATCATCATTATTATGTTGTGACTAAAATAGGTCCATCACTAAAAGTATTAGTTACAAAAATTACAATTTGTGGTGACTCAGTATAAAAAAATCTTACTTTTATTATTAACATATTTATTTTTAAATATTAGGAGCCGTACACAGTAAATCTTGAAGACTAGAAGAACAACATATAAAAAGTTTATAGTTAATTTCATGTATTTTTTTAGAGGAGATTTATTTCATGTAATCATCATACTACATTATTATTGATGATTATATTAGTGGAATTTCTAAAATTTGGTAAATTAATTTTTCAATAGTAAAATTACATTTTTATGTGATAAGAATTTGATATATTTTTTTTTATTGATTTTGACAAATAAAATAAAAATATATAAGAAAAAAAAATGATGCATTATTAGTTCTTAAACAAATAAATTTTGAAAAAAAAATATAAATTTAGATATAAAATATATTTTTTTTTAAAAAAAAAAAAAAAAGTTGGGTCGGATCAGATCCGATCCGTATAAGGCGGGTCGGATCAGATCCGATCCGAGTATCTAATCCAGCGGGGCGGGGCGGGGCAGATCCGTATATGACCTGGATCAGGTTGGATCAGAGTCGGATCAGATCCGACCCGCCCCATTGACATTCCTAATTCAGTCCAAGTTACACTATAAAATGAATGGAATTATTAATTTAGGGACTTATATATAAATATAAAATAAGTACTCAACCCAAGTCACAACACCCACACAGTCTCCCAAGGAAAAGTAGCTATAACTAACCCAGTTTCCGCAAATATGACTCCTCACAACGAATAGTCAAATAACTATTTACTCGATACTTAATTTTGGTAGTGGGCACTTACTAGCCATAACCACTATTCAACCCCTACATAACCTAGCTAGCTTAAGTAATTAAACAAAAAATTAGACACTAGTATCAACGAAGTCAAATTATCATAATTGGGTTTCTTATATATCTCCATGGAAAATCCTTAATTCCTGATAATCGTTTTCTCCTTAGCCAATACTTTAAATGAAACAGTATATACTAGGATTTAGCTATGGCATTAACTAGCTACCACTAATATGATAATATTATCCCCATGCTAACCCTTGCAAGCTCTTAATCACGATATCCTAACATGAAAACGAGTTTTAGATTCTCAACCAATAATAGCGTTGGAGTCTAAACTTAAATGTAATAACAAGACCACAACATAAGTATGCTAAAATTAGATACTACCTCGTGATTATGTTGAGCACACCAAACAAATAATTACGTACGTGGCAACATCAAACACTTTCATGCACGTATATAGAGTAGTATTAACTAATAATAATAATAATAATAATTCCATCTCTAAAAGAAATACTAAATAGACTCTTAAAATTAGTGTGTCTTTTCTGTTTCATTATTTTAGTACATATTATCTATATCAATTTAACATATAATAAATTTATTAATAAATTTTAAACTAAATTAATACATCTAAAATAAATATAGATAATGTGTCATGAAACAATAGATATAATCTCTTCATTATATATTCTTTCTAATTGAGTTGTTATAAATATTAATAATTATGTGGATGTCCAAATTTTTTATTTATTACCATGAATTGTAATCAACATTCCTCTTTTCCTTAGTTTCCCTTTTTCTTAGTTTCTTAATATCTCACTCTTGTATTTGTATAAATAGGGGTTCACCCCATTGGAATAAACAACTCAGAAATTCTAATTCACTTTCTCTTTCTCTCTTCATCTTCTTCTTCTTTCTTCTCATCTACTTTATATTATTTTATATTATTTTATAACACGTTATCAGCACGAGTCTCTGCCCAAGCTTCAAGTATGAGTCTCTGCCTAAGTCCCAATGTAAGTATTTTGTTAAAGTTCTTGAATTGTTTCAAAGTCAAAATACACTAAATATATATTTAAATATATACTTATTTGACTGAAACAATTTCAAGAATCCTTTGTTTTCTTTTTTCTTTTTATCTATATATCTATATATTATATATGTATGTATATATTTTTATATATTTATTATTGATTTCATATATATATTATGTTCTTATCATTTATAATATTTACAATATATGTGTGCCTATGATATGATAGAGAAAATCTATATAAATTATACATATATCCAAAAGATTATGTATTATCGATAAAATATTGCATATATCCTAAAGATTATGCATCATCGATAAAATATTGCATATATCCTGAAGATTATGCATCATCGATAAAATATTGCATATATCCTGAAGATTATGCATCATCGATAAAAAATTGTATATATCCCGAAGATTATGCATCCTCGATAAAATATTGCATATATCCTGATGATTATGCGTCCTCAATAAAATCTTGCATATATCCTGAAGATTATGCAAACGTAATATTCATTATATAGTTGATGGATATATAATGAAAGAGATGAATACATATTTATATATATGTTCTTGTATTCTTTGAGGACAATGAAAAGTAATCTAATATCGATATAGATTTTGACAAATATTTCCTAAAGTAAATGTTTTATATTTGTAAAAAAAAAATGATTGTATTTATGTGAATACAACTAAAGAATCATTAAAAATGATTATTATTGATGCAATTTTATAGTGGTTTTTGAATATCCAAAAAGAATATTAAGAAAATTGCATTGAAATATCAAAGTATAAGAATAACAATGAGCATGACTAATGTTATTTAAATACATGAGGCATGTATTTATTGTTCATCATTTCCTGCAGAGAATGATACGAATTGAAGTCAACTACTTTTAAAGATTCCTCGTATTAGTCATGTTATTATACATTGTTATTACTGGCAATGTTAGAAATTATTGAATCTGACATATATTAAAGATTAAATTTTGCATACATCTTGGAGACTATGCAAAAATTGCATTCATATATTCTTTGAAATATCGTAAAAGAAATTGTTAAATAATTTCTTATATTTTTATGGATGAACAAGTAATAAATTTTTAAGAAATTTATAATAATGTTCTACTTGTTCAACGTCATTCCCCGAAGTAAATGTAATGATTTTAAATAATCAATGACATTATTTACTACTCAAATATTTCCAGAAAAAAGTGGAAACAACCAAAAGATGAGATACCACACACAATCAAAGTGCATGAAATCTATATATCATGTGTGGAATTGAATAATAGTGGTCGCGTACCTGTAGTACAGACACACTTATAATCAAGATAAAAGTATACTTGATTATTTAATAGAATGTGAATTGTACAAACTTATTGTACATTTAGAATATTTAAATATCATTACCTAAAGAGGATGAATAGACATAAAATTCTATTTCAAAGAATATAGATTTCACATATATTGGTAATGCCAGAAGCAAATTAATATATCACTACAAGAAACCAACTTTTTAGCAACGAAAGTTTAGCTACCAAATGTAGTTGGTAGCAGTTAATTAATATTAGTTACTAAATTTTCGTAGCAAAATAATTTTGTAGCAAGTTCTAATAAAAAAATACTATATGAGTTTCCTACCAAATATTTTAGTAGCAAATTTATATTTTTAGCTACAATTATCTTTGGTAGCTAACATTTTGAGCACTAAATAAAAATTTGCTACTAAATTTTAGTAGCAAAATGAGTTTTAATCAAAATGACACTAAATATGCTTGTTACTAAAAATTTTGGTGGCATATGAATACTTTTAGCTACTAGTATTTTTTGTAGCTAAAATTTTATATTGGCGTAAAATATAAAGTTGATGCATTTTGTGTATATTAGAATTTATTGCAATTATAAATTTATTGCTACTAAATTATATCATATTTTTACACTAGCAAATAAATATTTCTAGTTAAAGTGTTTTATGTATTATAACTAATTAATAAATGTAGAATATAATATAATATATATGTAAGAATAGTAAACATAAAAACATAATTAAATCTGTACTTGTGCTCCAAATTAAAAAAATTAATCTATATTTTCTTAAAAAACAATATGTATATAAATTATATTTTGTTGTAATATTAAAGAAAGGTAAAAAGAAATAATTAAATTTATAATAAATGAATAAGATAAACTAAATTTAAAAAATTATAAACGCCACAAAAAATTGAAAGAAAAATAATGTAATAAACAACTACATAAGTCATATAGGATATATATAATTTTGTTGAAACAAAGATACTAGATGGACCCTCTAATAAGCTTCAGTAAAAATTTCAAAGAAACCAACATAGATAAAAGCATCTTAGGGAAAAAAAAACACTTACTACCTTAAAACAAATTAATAAACTGAAAGGTTTGCATAACACAATAACAATGTTTCTTTTATTGTGATCACTCAATTAAAGCACTCCATCTTCTGTAATTTCTTCTAAAAATTGGTCAGCCCATTCCAAACGAATTTCATCAATTTCTTGTTTTGTATAAGTTTTTTTCCCATTCCACTGCAATGAGTAAGGTAAGTATTAGTTCATATAGTAGTATTTATAATAAAATAGAAAAATATTTTATCATAGTGTATATACCCCAAATATATATATATATAACTTACTTGAGTGGTTAGCCAATTGATAGGTCTAGAATTCATGCAAAATTCACGCATGTATCTCATTACATAATATCCACACTCAAAATCCGATATTTGTTGAGGACACTGCACATATTTATGAAATAAAAACACATAAATATTTTAAAATTTATAGAATAATTACTATATTGTTATATTAATGTAATTTTATTTTACAACTTACTTTTATAGATTTCCATGTAATGCCAGACTTTTTTGGCTGCCTATTAGTGGAAGCATTGTAGTAATCAAAAGTCCTAATAAACAAAAGAAATATTAAAATAATTTAAAAAATAAAAATTAAATTAGACTAAACCATAATATTATTTAACTTACATTGCCATTAGAGATTTAATTTTATTAGGCGGGGGTAATCCAATTGAGTCAAGCCAATAACATGTTTCACGCAATACATCAATAATTGCTAGCATCCAATGGTCTCTGTTGACCACCAAAGTAAGATATTATATGTAAGTCAAATATATTGATAACATAAATAGTTAACTAAATAATTCTTACCCAGTATTAACAGAAAGCAACCAAAATTGTCCCGCTTCTGTTCCTTCCATGCGATCTGCCATTGTCATTGCATTTTGTGCTTGACATGAATCCAAAGCTAAAATTGGATGAAAGAAACGAAAATATTGTGCTCGATTTGCCTTCACCAACTTTTCATGTAAGATCCTAAATATTACAATTAGATTAATAAGGAAAAAAATATTATTTAGTGCATTAAGTGTAATTTAAAGATAAATTTTTTACCTAATGTAAAATACTATGCAAGCAGCTCCAATCCGTTTCATAGTGCCTAGATGAATTACATCAATAGGTGAAATATGTAAACATTCATCATTATCCAAAATTTCTGGGTCCATGACCATGGAAAAAGTGTGTGAAGCTTTTATAAATCGAACAGCTAATAATGCAACTTTTACACCCTTTGGAGTGTCCTTAGGAATCTCAAATTTAATTGGAGAATCTCGCACTTCTTCTAAATTTGAGGACGATTTAGTGGGTTTTTGTGAAGATGAGGGTTGATCTTTTTCTTTACTTGGCTCCAGTTGCGTGAAAAAACTATTTTGTTTATCCTGAATCAAAAAAAAAAATTGTTATAATTTATTTTAAATACATGAAAAAAAAAATATGTGAGAGTAAATTTATGTTCTAATAAAACCATTGATGGAATTCTGATTGGTGACTCTGATGATCGTTCCTCTAATAATCTGCCTTGTTGTGATTCATAGAATATTTTCATATTCTCTTGAACGATTCTTGCAACATTATTATCTTGGTCCTTCCTTAGATCTTCAATGATTTTCTCTAATTTGTCCAAACGTTCTTCTTCAATCTCTTTATGTTTGGATGATAATTCCACTGAGATCTTTTTTCCAGGTGTAGGACCTAAACCTCGTAACCAACCGTATTTTCCTTCACCTAACACCTGCCTATATATAGCAGCCTCATCAACTACTAGTAGCAAGCCATCTTCAAATTGAATAAGTTTATCTCGTCGCAACTCAACCATTTCATTCTACAATAACAATAAAATAATGAATTATTACTTTTACAAAAACGATTAAATAAAATTACTAACTTTTAAAGTTAACATACATATTTTTCCTTGGCTATTTCGTTGATCCATCCATTCTCAATCGTATAATGAGTTTTTCGAAACATTTCGATCTCTCCACACTTCATAGTTTGTTGTTGTACTTCATCACCTATGCTTTGTTTTGATTTCTGTAATACATTTAAATAATAAATAAAATTAAAATATAATAATATTTTAATGCTATTATACGAAAAAAAAATACTACCTCTTCATGTAAGTATTGAATAAAGGATTTTGTTCCACCAGAATGCATAAAAGAAACTTTTGCTCTATTTTTAGAACACACGGTGACTTTTTCTACATAACATATTTCATGTCAGTATTAAGAATTTAAAAGTATTAAATGTGTACAAATTGAAGAAATATTATGATACCTTCCATTCTTCATTAGAAAAACAGTTTTTACACATCCATTCCCAGTCTTCGTCTGTTAGCACCAACTTTTTAGGTCGATTTTCTAATGGATTTTTACCTTCCTCGATAAGAGATTTGTATTTACTGTGGCATTTGTTACGGTAGCCCCTATATCTCTCTTGACAATAGTGATTGCAAATAGTTTCGAGGTATGGATCTTTTTTAAAATCTATGTCAAAGATGTCCTAAAAAAAAGATAATTATTAAATGAATTATAAAATTATAGCTTTATGTACATAAAAATTGTACTATAAATATGTATACCATGATGCGAGCATATACTGCTTTCTTATCTTCTGGAGGAATTTTGGCCCAACCACTATACTGAAGTGGAGCATGATGACGTACTTTTACACCAACAGTGTTTCCAAATATAGTTGCATTTGGCCCATACACTCTAAGTTCACCTTTCCTATAAGAAATTATTTTCTTACTTGTATCATTTTTTGATGAACGTCTAACTCCATCCCCACGAGTAGGGCCACGGGTGTTCTTCTTTGATTCTGTCCATAATTACAATATAATTTGTGATATAACTATATTTATGTATATATTATCTTAATTAAGTCATGCATGTATGAACGGTTGTACCTAACAATTCTTGAATTTCATCATCAGATGGTGTTGTTGAATCTTCATTTGGAGAACAAGGCACAGGAGGTGGAGATTTTGTAGATGTTGAATCATTATTATGTGTCTTCTTTGGACCAAATGACCTTGTACGACTTAATGGTAGATCACGTGACTTCTTATTTGACATGACTGTAAAGCTGAAAAATACCAAATTAATTAGTATTGCATGTAACAAATTTTTATATTGAAAAATTAAAAAAACAAAAAATTGACGCACTTTATACCTAATTAGTTTTATCACTCAATATTATATCTTCAGAATCATCAAGTTACGGTTCTTCTTCTGTATCATCATTGTGATTTATTGGAATATCACTAAATACTCCATCATCACATTCTATATCTTCGATATCATCCCGAATAAGATTGATATTACTTATTGTTGAATCAAAATTTAAATCAATATTATTCGAAAATTCTTCTTGATATGCTTCAGAACCGATGATAGTGGGATCTTCATCATCATCTTCACCATGATCTGGCTTTGGTGGTATATCCCAAATGTGGCGATGATTCACTTTCTGCACTACTTTCCAATCTTTATTTTTTTTAATATCATCTAAATAAAAGACTGAACATACTTGATTAGCAAGAACAAATGGTTCATCTTCAAACCATTTTGAGCTAATGTTTATACTAGTAAAATGATACTCAGTATACATTTTATTCCCATTGGTATTGTACCAAGAACATTTGAACAATACAACTGTATTCCAATAGAGGTAGTGTACTTCCCAAATTTCATCAATGACGCCGTAAAAATTACACATTTTTCCTTCATATTCTGCTTCAACCAAAACACCATGATTTTGAGTTGTACGTTTTTCATCTCGACTTTTTGTATGATATCGAACTCCATTAACCATACAACCATCATATGAACAAACCAACAAATCAGGTTGCACTGCAATTGCATACAAATCTTCTACTGCTTGACCAGAAGTTGTTTCGTTCATTTTTTTTATCTGTGAATATTTCAAATTTCATATTGTCATTTTATGATGCAAACACAAATTTATGTTATAAGATATTTTAATTTATATTTTATACTTACTTTATTTTCAAACCATCTTGAAAATTCATTTTTTTGTACTTGGTCAATGTCGGAAAATCCTTGAGATTGTAAGAATAATCTATGTTCTCTGTTTTCATAACAAGTACTATGAAATATTAATTTTATGCTAAAACATAAATATTATAATATTTGGGAAGGAAAAACAAATTAACTTACGTTAAGTATGTGTCTAACTCAGGACAATTATTCAAAATGTACCATTGAACTTGGTTTCGTTCCTCTTGAGTTAGTGTGAAAGATGATTGTTTGCCAAATGGTCTTGTAGGCATGTTGAATATAGACAAGGTAGATTCTTTTCTGACGCCAAGGTTTTCAGAATTACGATCAGGGCGATTAAATCGTGTCTCTATTCCACGAAGATACATGGAACAAAAATTTAATGCCTCGGTAATAATGTATCCTTGAGCAATACAACCTTCAGGTCGAGCTTTGTTCTTTACATATTTCTTTAAATGACCTAATTCCCTGAAATTTATTATGTTTTCAATGTATAATTTTAAAATATTGTACTCAACAGTTATCGAATAATACAAATTTAACTAAAATACACTTTATGATACCTTTCGATTGAATACATCCATCGCATTTGTACTGGACCTCCCAACTTAGCTTCTAATGGCAAATGCACCGCAAGATGAATCATCACATCGAAGAAAGCAGGAGGAAAAATACTTTCCAATTTACATAAGGTAAGTACAATGCCCTCTTCCAATTCATCTAAGTCTTTCACATTTAATGTCCTCGCACATAGTTTTCTAAAGAACAATGATAACTCAGCAATTGCATCCATCACCTTTTTATTCAAATATGGCCTTAAACCAATAGGTAACAACCTTTGCAGTAAGATATGACAATCATGGCTTTTCAACCCAAATAATTTTCCATCTTTCATGTTAACATTTCGAGAAATATTTCCTGCATATCCATCAGGAAATTTTACAGATTTTATGAACGTACAAAATTCTTGTCGTTCCTTTGCCGATAGTGTATAACATGCTACTGGTTTCAACCATTTATTCCCTTTCTTTTTCATGTGTAGCTGCTTCCGAATATTTAAGTCTTGTAAATCAAGTCTTGCCTTTTCAGTATCCTTAGACTTCCCATCGATACTAAATATTGTACCGACCACACTCTCACATATATTTTTTTCAATATGCATCACATCCAAATTATGTCTTAGTTTTAACTTAGGCCAGTATTCTAACTCCCACAAAATACTTTTTCGCCTCCAGTTTGTTTTGTTTTCATAAGATGCATCCTTCATTTGTTGCTTATCTTCCTTAATGATCTTATCATTTTTCCCTGGCCTACATTTCCATAAACCTTTTACTTTGTCCAAGATTTCATCTCCTGTTAAAATTCTTGGAGCCGAACGTCTTTCAATTGTGCCATCGTACTCTTTATCCTTGCGCCATTGGTGGTTCAGACTCAAATATCGACGATGACCCATGAAACATGTTTTTCCTCTTACTCGAAATGAAGATGTGTCTTCCTCACAAACAGGACAAGCCTTATACCCTTGAGTGCTATACCCAGACACAGTACCATATGCTGGAAAATCATTAATCGTCCATAATACTGCAGCACGCATTGTAAAATATTCTTGGTCAACAATATCAAAAGTACGCACCCCATTTTCCCATAATTCCTTGAGCTCATCAATTAGAGGTCGTAAAAAGACATCTATGTCTTTGCCTGGAGCACTGAGTCCTGGAATTAGTAATGCCATCATTACGAATTCTCGTTTCATACATTTCCATGGAGGCATGTTATATGGCATTAGCAACACTGGCCACATACTATGTGCGTTTGATAAATCACCGAATGGATTGAATCCATCTGTTGCAAATCCCAACCTAACATTTCTAGTTTCTTTTGCAAAATTAGGATATTGTCGATCGAAATCCTTCCAGACTTCTGCATCAGCTGGGTGTCTAAGTTCACCATCAGTATCAACACGTTCTTCCTTATGCCACCTCATATCAGTTGATGTATGGCGAGACATAAAAAGTCGTTGTAGACGTGGAGTTATGGGAAAATATTGCATCTTTTTGTATGGGATCTTCTTGCCTTTAGTTCCTTGAAATTTGTATCGTTCATGATCACATACAGGACATCTTTCAGCATTTTCATTCTCTTTCCAAAATAAAGCACAATTGTCCTTACATACATGAATGGTTTCATATCTTAAACCAAGATCACGCAACATCTTCTTAGCCTCGTAATATGACCGTGGAATCTTATTGTCTTTGGGAAATGCTTTCCAAAGTAAGTCCAACAACAGATCAAATGATTTGTTACTCCAATCACACATCACTTTAATGTGCATTAGATTAACAATAAATGTTAAGCTCGAGAATACGTGCATCCGGGTACAACTCCTTTTCGGCTTGACAAATAAGTTAGGTAATGAATTCCTTGCATTGTTGTCGCCATTTGAATCTCCAAGGTTCACAAACTCACTATTTCTATGAGATTGATTAGCCAAATCCTCTAATGCTGGTATCATATCGTCATCATCTTCATCATCACTATCATATAATGTGTTGTCTTCCTCAACGATTGATTCTGCATTCTCTTCATCCTCGTGTATTTCTGTGATATCTTCCCCGTGGAACTCCCATAAAACATATTTTGTATAAAATCCTCTTACAAATATATGGCGCTCAATCGTCTCCAAGTCATAATAGTATAAGTTCATACATGAAACACATGGACATCGAATCTTATTTTCATCATTCAAGTGAAAGGATGATAATTTGAGAAAATTTTTAAGTCCATTGAAAAACTCCTCCGATAATCTATCCTTTTGGAAAATCCAGTTCTTATCTATCATTTTTTATTGTATCTTCCGATAAACACGATGAATTATACTACAAGAAAAAATATTTAATATTAATAATTTTGATAAATACTATATTGTATTTGAAAAAATATATGAAATAATATAATAATAAATAATATGATTTTTTTGTTTGGGTTGCTCTGGTAGTTTATATGTGAATTTTTGTTACGATTTAGGTTGTTCAATTACTATGAGGGTTTCTATGTGAAATTATGTGAAGATACAAAAAAAATTATTTTCAAGTGTAAAAGTAAAAAAATCCTATCAAATATTCTTTAGTTATTAATAATTATAGGTGCCGTTTGGTAACACTTTTTTAATCACTTTTCTGTTTTTAAAATTAGAAAAGTCAAAATATTTTTCAAAAACATATTCTATAAAACTGTTTTTACTTTTCAATATTTTTAATTGAAAATTAAAATTTTAAAAACAAAAAAGTCACTTTTACTATTTTTTTAAACAATTTTTTTAATCAATGTTTTAAACTCCGACTCAGACCCAAACTCGGCCCTAGCCCTGGTACCGAACCTAGCACCCGATCCAGACCCGGACCCAGACCCGACTTAAATAAAATCAAAAAACAAAATAAAAATAAATTTTACAGAACACACTTTTGTTTTCAGCTTTTAAAATTAAAAAACAAAAGTGGTTATAGAAAACATTTTTGTTTTTCAGAAACAAAATTTTAAAAACAAAAATTCTACCTCATTTTTGTAATTTAAAAATTAAAAAACATAATTGTTACCAAACGGCACCATAGTGTATAAATTTTTGGGGTTTTTTCAATAATATACTTAACATTGATTTTATTTGCAAAAATACCTTTAACAAATTTATTTGCACAAATACCGATGTGCCACATCAGCATAAATGCCAAAATTTAAAATTATTACCGAAAATTAAAAAAACTTAAAAATTCTCGCTTCCAGAAATTTCAGTGTTTTGCAAGTAAAAAAAATAGTAATCTTTTGGTTGCTTTTGATGTAAATAATATATCAATTAGTTACTTTTCATTAAAAAAAATATATTTCAAAATAATTTTTCTCATACACATTTAGTTGCTTATTTTGATCAAATAACTTTAAAACTACGATTTTTTTTTTAAAAAAAAATTAGGCTATATTATTTAAAATACTTTGAGGTTACCTTTTTTTTTTAGCAATTTTAAATCATATTTTAAGTTGTTAGAAACACATATTTTTTCCTATATAAAAAAAGATGAACAAGATAAAAGTAACATTTCCCTTTCTTTTATAAATTATTAATAACTAAATATTATATTTGGATAAAATAAGTATACTATCTAATTTTATGGGTTACTACAATAAATATTATAATAGTTTATATTTAAGAGTTTGCTAGAATCTAAATAAATTTACTTTAAATAAGTAACAACAACACATCCTATCTAACAGAGAAGATATCATGTTTAAAAATTTAGTTTCTTATAAATTATTTTAGAAATTAGTTGATATTTAAAAATTCGATTTTCTAGTAAAGAAACTAAAAGGTTACTTTTGATTTTAATTATTTTTTCCGACATCAGTAATAAAATATATACTTCCCATATGTTAAAACGATCTCCTTGAAAAGTAGATCGTGGTGATATAATTTTTGAGCTCAAATAATTATCGGTGTAACCAAAAAAATTGTTTAAACTTTTCTTAAAAAAGACAAAAAAAAAAAGAGTTATTTTTTAATATTAAAGAAAATTATGAATATATTATGTATATATATATTTTTTAATTAAGCCTACTAATTCCTCTCACGTAGCTACTATGAAAGTGGCCAATAAAATGATATGGAATGCTTACCGGAGAGAGAAAACAATTTAGAAAAAGAAAAAGTTTAAGAGAAATAAAATGATATGAAATAAAACTTATCCTAATTTGAATGTATACCGCTTAGCAATTTAAGAGAATTAATATTGGGTATATCCTTAAATTAAATAAGTCATCATATATCTATAAATAAAATATAATTAACGTCTCCTGCTGTAATTAATCCTAAATTTTATTGGCACAACTAAAGTGACGATCTAATATTTCTTATTTATTGTTGAAGTGTATAAATAAATTCATATTTATATTTATAATTGATAATTTATGGTTTATATATAGTTTCAACTCAAAAATAAGTGCTACACAACTAAGTATAAAGAATATAATACTAATTTTTGTTTCAAATATATATACTTAATTGCTACTATTTTTGAAAATTAAAAGTTATGATACTCTAATTTTTTTAGTAATTAATTACATTTGTCATTTAAAAATAAAACATATTATATTTTTTAAAAATAATGTCACTCAATTTATTTTTTGTTAAAAAAATATTTTTTAAAATAGATTACATTTAATTAGTTTTGGTAGACTAATAATAATAATAATAATAATAATAATAATAATAATAAAAAAGAGTATATACAGCTAGCTGCAAATATACGCAATATCAAAGAGCAGCTGTATCAACCCTAAACTGCTCTTTCCCTTTGTTCGACTTCGCCGAAGAACGGCAGCTCTCAGTCTAAAATCGATCTCAGTATCAACCCTAAAATCGATCTCAGTCTCTCCCTCTCGTTCTGCTCTGTTCGATCCCTCTCGTTCTGCTCTGTTCGACTTCGGCGAAGAACGGCACCTCAGGCAGTACGTTCTGCTCTGTTCGACTTCGGCGAAGAACGGCAGCACGAAATATGGAGAGTTCAAGAGATTTGGCGGTGGGGACAGTGGCTGTGGGCCCTACTTGTCAGATTCATGAAACCTTACATTGAACCCATTCACATCAAGAAATATGCTGGAAAACGAGTTGGTATTGATGCATATTCATGGCTTCACAAAGGAGGTATTTTTTTTTTTTATGTATTTTCTTGTTATTTTATTATAATTTCCTTTCTGGGTTTGTGTTAGAAGATCGAAATAATTCAAAATACATAAGAAAGATATTAATTTTATTATAAGTATTAGTAAAAAAGTTATAATATAAATAGATCAGTTTCAAAACAGAAAAACGAGTGAAGAATAGAATGAATTTCGTGGATTGGACTACTCTCTTCATTTCACACTAGCTACAAGCTTTTTAACTAATTATAATTATTTTGGACTATATCAAATTTGATTGAAAGAGTAGATATATGAACTAGGCTTGAGTCCATATTTATTTGTAAAATGACGCTAATATATCGATCATATTAGTCAAACTTGGTCAAATAATATTGGCAAACAAATCTTCAAAAAGTTATATAAGAATTTATATTTTTTTTTTTGGGTTTTTTTTTTTTTTTGGCAGCATATTCTTGTAGTATGGAGCTGTGTTTAAACTCAGATGGTGAGAAGAAATTGAGATACATTGATTACTTTATGCATAGAATCAATTTACTTCGACATCATAAGATAACTCCAGTGGTTGTTTTTGATGGTGGTAATGTACCTTGTAAATCTACAACTGAGCAAGACCGCCATAGGTATGTTGTTGTCAATATAAACCACTTCAGTGATTTTGATTGTGTTTATGTTTATGTGATTTTGATTGTTGTGTATTTGAATGGTTTAGGAGAAGAATAAGTAATCGCGAAATAGCAATGGCAAAGCTTAAAGAAGGCAATGTTAGTGCAGCTACTGAGTTCTTTCAGGTAATTTGGCTTAATTTCCCCATTTTTGTGGAACTTGCAATTGTTGTGTTTAGATGGCTTTTGAATAATGTTTTTATTGGATGTAGTGTGTCCTTAGTCTTTCAAGTTAGCTGGTGAGTACTTTGGTTTTGATTTACATTATGCACACTATGTTAGACTGTGGTCTTTTGCACAAAAAATGTTTGAAAATATTGAATCATTTATAAAGAAATGTCTTTAATTAAGTAGGCTCTTAGTTGGATTAAGGATCAGTCTTGGCCAAAGGTGGAGTTTGAATCTAACTGCCTGGTAGTCATTGAGGATTGTCGCAAGATACTTTGTTCTCTAAACAATGTTTCTTTGTTTTTTCATTAAATGATATGTTAATATGGTGATAATTGGTTTGCTATAGCGTCATGTTCTTTTCTAGATTGAGTTTTCAATAAGAGTTTTCAATAATTAATCCATGTCAATTCTATATTTCCTAGTTGATTTCAATGCATATTGTTTTAGTGAAATAGTATAGAAATTTATTCAAACCTGTTTGTGTGTACCCACTCCTTGTATCCTTTTTGAAATTCTTTGAAACACCTCACCAATTGAAACACCTGAAGGGATTTTTTAATTAACAATCTAATCAATGCAAGATTATAATGTCAATCATGATATATATCAAATATCATTTAGCTCATACCTTTATACAACTATGGCACTTAATTGCTCTTTAGATTTGTTGAGGCTGTTGAGGCAAATTAAGGTTTTTGAGAGAAAAAAAAAATCGTTAACAGTGAATGTGAATAGAGTAAAGAAAAAAAAATGACGATAAAAATTAATGTATGGTATATATATACATACACGTATTTATTTAAAAACCGAATTCAAATTTTAATTTTTGAAATTTTTGTTATTTTTTAACCTTGTTTTGTGGGATACTTATCTTTTTTTGAAATTTAAATTTAAATTACTCTGTCCAGATTGTTTGTTTATAATTAATGTTTTTATCTTATTTTAAATCTTATAATAAATGTTTGCTAGGATATACGTCTTTTTTTCCTTTATTTTTGGATAAATTAAATTTAATATTCTTAAGTTGTTTGTTAATTTTATAACTAAAATGTTCTACATTTGTGGTTTAATTATTTATAGGTATAATTTTTAATTTAAAAATACATTAATTAAACTGAAAAATTAATTTTTGATCAAAAATTAAACTGAATTTTTGATTTAATTTTTGTCACCTACTGCTGCTATGATGACGTTTCTGCTGTGAAAAAGGTTGGATGTTGCTCTGCATAGTTTGTGGAATAAAAAGTCCTAGTGTAATATTTTCTTGTTATTAAATGGAAGTAATTATAAAAATTAGTTAAATACTAAATGTAAAAGATGATTGCTCTTGTTGTTTCTAGTCTAGTCTCTCATTATCAGCTGCCTTTTACTTTGTTTATTTCACAACTGAAGCAGCACAGGTGGCCTTATGTAATTCAGCTTCTCTCTCTCCCTCTCTCATTTCTGTGCTGTTTTTTCTTTGGCTTTCTTGGCCTGAATTTCTACTTCAAACATTGGATGGTAGGGGTTTATCTCTGATCCATGTCTCTGTTACATGCTTGTGCTTTTCTCTGTCTTAATTCTTCAGATGGATTCTCTTTGATATTTTCTTGGTAAATTTCTTGGCAACTTTCCGAGGTTTAAGGATGGCCAACTTGTTTTCCTGCACTTTCCACTGCTTAATTCTACATGTGCATCTTCTTTTCTCGGTTGTTTTTCCTCTGCTATATTTACTGTTCCTTGCTTTGACGGGGTTTTGGGATAACTCTCAATTTATGCTGTTTTTGTCTATATATGTATGTATGTGTGGTATAATTTTTCAGTCCAATGTTTAATTCGGGTAAATATAGCAGTTAGATTGAGTGCGAGGGATGAGAAACTCTTGCTGTTGGACTAGGTTAATGTTTGATCAGATGTGGAGTGCATACAATATTGTTCATTTTCTTGGAATGACTGGAACAGCAGGTTAATAAATGGTCTTAAACTTATTTGTCCTAATGATTTCTGGATAAGTTAACACAATTTAGTTTAGTTTTGATTACTTTACTTGTGCATAGATTCTTCTCTAAATTTCTTTGGAAATTTTTCCAGCTTTCGATTCTGGGTAATTTCAGCAAGCAGGACCTTTTTCCCAGCAAATGTTTGTTGCCCCTACTCAATTATGGAATAAACAAGTACATTCTGTGATCTTGTTTGTGCTACATTTTTGGTGATGTTTGTGCAAATTGTCATAACGTAGATTAGAGACTTATCCATTGTCAAATTTTATTTATTTATGTTTTAAAGTCATAGCATAGTTGTTGTATCTATCCATGGAACTGAAGTGTTCCCTGTGTCTCTGTCTGTATGTATATTGTTGGCTTTATGAGAAGACTCCTTTTAAAAGTTGTTTGCTGAATTTTTTTTACTGTTAAATATTCTCCTGTACCAGTTTAAAACAAATTTAAAAAGCATATATATATAGCTTAATATACTGTTCCTACTAGTGATTGGGCATGGATTGTGTTATTTATTAATGTAAATAATTTCGATATATAATTGTCAGCATGAGCTATATCGTTCTTGCTTCGATCTCGTCCATCTTCTTCTAATCCAATGATGAAGCTAGCAAACAAAATGTAACCATATATATATGGTCGACATAATACGTACGTACACATACGTATATATATACTTGATCATCATCAAATATATGCATATATATATATATACTTAATCGATCAATGTATATTGAATTTGTCACAATTGATCAGGAAAACACCCAAGAAAATGGCGGTTCTGAGTTTCTTGCCTATAATTTTGAGGGACCAAAGGAGGCAAATCATCAGAGCCCACAAAGGATATTATTGGATGATCAGTACTGAGATGGGATGAAAGAAAACTGTCCATGTTTTTCCAGTCAATACATTGACTAGTAGTACTGGTACTGCTACTCCTTATTTCGTTACTACTATTTTCATAGTTTTCATGATGATGATGATGATGATCGTTGTTGAGAATAGTATTAGTAGCAGTACAACTTGTGTTTTGTTAAAAGTTGTTTGCTGAATTTTTTTTACTGTTAAATATTCTCCTGTACCAGTTTATCTTGTACATTTTCTGTCTGTTTTTAACTCAAATATCCTAACTGAAACTTGTATATTGATATTTGCAGTTGAAAATTTTCAGATTTTGATTTGTAGCTCACTTTTCTGATGAGTGGCAGTAGCAGCTGATCAGTTGGCTAGGTTGGAAGATATTATAGATGCAAAGAAGATAGATACACTTTACAAAGATTTTGAACATAAACATGACTAATAATTTTTGTTCTCCCCTCGAAGATCAGAGAGGAAAACATGAATTTCTGATTGAGGTGATTATTTGTAACTTCAATTTTTTTTTTCTTTGGTCTTGGAGTTTCATTTTCTTATGTTTCTTCCGTTTTTTTTTTTTTTCATGACTCTTGAAATGTTCCTTTCATTGGATCTGAAAGTTATAAACTGGCACATTTTTCATTCTCTTCTCAGTCCAGATATATAGTTTTTTCTTATTTCTTGAAGCTCATATTAAAATAGAACATAATGCTTTATATATATTCTTCAGAGATTATTTTTTCTGGCATTTGTCTTTGTATTATTACAGATGACTGGTCACTTGGCTACACTTCAATTTCTGGAGGGGAAGACTTTTGCATTGGGGGTCATAGCTTGAATGTCGTTTTTTCTCCGAATGGAACTCTGCTACAATTGTGAGTATTGGCCCGCCAAAGGAAGAGAAGAGAGATGGAAAGAAGGATATGTCCAGTGAAAATGCATGGGTTAGAATGCTCCTCAACTCATTGTCAAGTCAGCAAAGTTGTAAGGTAACTCAGCTAATCTATCACATATAAAGAGTCTCAATTTAATGCCACTGTGTTGATCATAGATCAGCTTTCATTGTAGAGTTAAAATCAGGGAAAAGACTTTGAAATTCAACCCTTGTTTTTCATGTCCTCTAGTTAAACCAAGACCCTTTATGTAGACTGTTAATTGAGTAATTTCTTTTCATGTTGTTGTTGGTTTAGGTGTTCACCTTCAGAACCCAATGTCACTTATTGCAGTAGAATACCTTGATCTGGTCAATTACACACGAAGAGTGTTGTGGGAGTCTACACTAATGGCATCACAAGAGGGCTCAATCTATTGTATAGCAAATAAAATGTTTGGTGAAGTACTAACAGAATTGGTCGGATATAAGCCATCCAAGATTTATTTGATTTTTTTAGATTTGTCTATGTTATATATTTTAAATTATGTTAGATTATGTTAGAGATTTTGTATTATCAACAATTTACTAATTGTATGTATATATAAGTTATTAATTCTATTAAAGTGAGTTTAGATATTTTAATAATAATTTTTTTAATAATTCTACAAATATATAATTAGAAATTTGCATTACTAGAATAATTAAAATTAAATATTAAATATAAATTTGGTTGAAAAATCACATACAATTCAATTTAAATTTATTTTGCAACAAAATTTCAGTAGCAGAATTATTATATTTTTAAGTACTAAAATTGTATTTGTTACTAATTTAAAGGTGATTTGCTACCAAAATGTAGTAGCAAAAAAGTTTTAGTAGTCTTTCAAAGTAATTATTTTGCTACTAGATTAGATATTTTTTGCTACAAAAATATTAGTAGCAAATTTGCTACAAATTGTCTCGGTAGCAAAAAACTTTCAGCTACGGAGTATTAGCTACGAAGTAGCCACCAAAAAAAGTTAGTAGCAAAAAGTTTAATAGCTACCAAATAGGCATTATTTGCTACCAAATTTTTTGTAGCTGAATATCCTTTTTTTTGTAGTGTATACATATTTTATTATTTCTTGAAATCAATAGTTTCAAACTATTGTTGGTACAGGATATGTATATATATAGTTACTATATAATTCAATTTGCACATTCCCAAAAGTGGATATATAATTTACTAATATTTGTTAGTAATCCAATATAATCAAAGTGATAAAGAATCACAAAATGATTATTTGAAAAACTTCCTGAAGAAGTCTTACATACAATTGCTACTTGGAGTAGTAAAATATATTTGTATATGTACCTAGATGTATAACTTTTATCTAGTTATGAAAGTAATAAGAAATAACTTATTATATGTACTGGTTGTACATTGAAATATATAATATATCAAGTCATGATAATTAGACTGATGAATAGTCTATTAATAAATTAGACGACTTGTTAAAAAGATACCAAGAAAAATGAATGATATATTATGGTTATATCTATTTGACCATTACAATAACATGATGAAGTTGTCATGTATATTTTAAATTATACACATCATTGAATTGATGATAGTGATTCCTGAAGAAATATAAAGATTGATAAACATAATAGTGACTCCTGAAGAGTTTATATGTTTTGGAGAATAATATAATTTTATTATTCGTGTATATAAAAATGAAACTTGTAATGATTATGTTGTAATGAATTTACAATACCTTTTGAAAGTTTCATTGAAATACAAATTATAGTGAACTTGAAGTTCATGAATTGAATTATTTTGACATGATCAATCATATGCAATAAATTGTCAAATGATTTGACTAAATTTTGTTGAAAAACCAGAAGATTCTTCTCATTGTTAATTTATAAGGCTCAAAAGAAGAATGTGCATATATTTGCACATAGAAAATATTTCAATTATATTTCTTTAACAATCTTGAGCCATTGTTATATTTTTATTGCATAGTTTCTTATCGATGTGATAAGATTATATGATCATGCATTTACAAAATGTGTAAATTTATGTATTTCTAATTATACACGTATGACTCATTCTTAGAAATGAATTAAGTTCATAAGGATTGAACTTGAAACTGAAGTTTATTGAACCTGAAGTTCAATGTCATATAGTATATATGAGTTTAAACAAATATTGATTCATTGTGATATACTGATGGAGATACCTTAATGTTATAAAGTATTGATGATTAAAATGGTAACCGTGATGAAAACGGTACTTGAAGAGACTCCCAAGAGAAGTTAGACATAACACATTTGATCATAATTGAATCCCTGAAGTGATTCTATATAGGTACCTATAAATGATAAACATATTTGAAAATATGTAATTTAAAGAGATCTCTATAAGTTATGTCAATATGGGAGGAAATTATCATATAATAAAATTTTTGTCGACAATAGATGTTGAATGTTTGCATATGCAATAAACTAACATGAGATAGCAAGGATCATGGTATTAGATTTGTCGAGAATCATCGACATACATTTTGATTTTTGACCAAAATATTATGACGCAATCCAAGCAAATTTACTCACATAAAGTGAAGTAATCTGTAGGGTGTGCAAATAAATATTTCTAATGAGAAATTTGCATATATGTATTTGTACATAATGAATTGTTGTACAAAATTTGCATAGACATGAGATTGATTGAAGTAAGGCTTAAATATTGAGAAAATATAATTATGATTTGATTATAGCCTGGAATATATTTTATGAGGATTTATAAGCGTCACATAAATATTGCAACAAAAGGGTTATTTATTTGGAGCTCCTAATATAGTGAGAATTTGAAATAAGCCTTATCTAAAAATTCTAGAAGAATTTAATACATGTCTTAAGTGATATAAATTCTAAGTCGCGCGCACTATATGACAAAGATCTTTGTATGAAATAAAGACATGTAAGTAAATTATTGTTTGAAAAATACATATGGTTGTCTATGCAATATAAATACGTAAATTATACGTTGTGATAGACTCTTGAAGAGTTTTTGATTAATTGCAAAACAAACTTTTATTTCTTTTGTATATCGAGAAATATTAAATGTATAAAGTTTGTTCATTAGTATTGAAGTCCTGAAGTACTTCATATGTATCAAGAATTATAAATATATGATCTTTTGATATGGAAATTAAGATCATACAACAAGATGGAACAAATATATGGTCTTGGAGTACCATCATTGTCACAAATAAAAATTTATAGTACCATTAATGTGTTATGTTCATATCTACTTGAAATTTTAAATTTTCGTATGAACAAAGTTGTGTACACACATGAGTGATACAATTAGTTGGATAAAGACTAATGTTCCACGGACCCCTCATCTATAATTTAGAAGTCCATACATACTCTGGAAGAATTATAGAAAATATATGATCAAAGATTGTATATGATGATATTTTAAAAGTGATAACAATAATCTTATGAGATATATTATCACCAAAAGAATTATGGATCATATGTGCATGAGGGGGAGACATATTTATGTTGCACTCTTTTTCCCTTAGTTCAGGTTTTGTCCCACTGGGTTTTCCTGGCAAGGTTTTTAACGAGGCAACTTGCAAATAATTATGAATATGAAATATATATTGTACTCTTTTCCCTAGCTCAAATTTTGTCCCACTGGGTTTTTCTGGCAAGGTTTTTAACGAGGCAACTATAAATCATGTTAACATACTTGCATTTTATGAAGCAAGTAGCGAATGTGTGTGAGTGAGATCATTGGCATAGCATATTCGGGAAACATATGGATTGCACTCAATAGAGAAGTATCAACCTAAGCAATTCTCTATGGATAATACTGCTTGCATCGTTCAACTAAAAGGAGGTACATTGAAGGAGATAGAGTTAGAACACATTTCACAAAATTCTTCTTTATACGCTTCAAGAAAATGCATATTGGTGTTCAACATATTCAATCAAGTGTCAATCTTACAAACTTATTCACAAAGTTATTACCAACATCAACATTTGAGAAGACGGCAGACAAGATCGAAATTCGTCGATTAGAAGATCTCCACAAATGTCTAAATGAGGGGGAGGGAGTTAGTTTACACTATACTCTTTTTCTTTTGACCAAGTTTTCAGCAAGATTTTTAATAAGGCAGCTATTATGGACATCCAAGGGGGAGTGTTATAAATATTAATAATTATGTGGATGTCCAAATCTTTTATTTATTACCATGAATTGTAATCAACATTCCTCTTTTCCTTAGTTTCCCTTTTTCTTAGTTTCTTAATATCTCACTCTTGAATTTGTATAAATAGGGGTTCACCCCATTGGAATAAACAACTCAGAAATTCTAATTCACTTTCTCTTTCTCTCTTCATCTTGTTCTTCTTTCTTCTCATCTACTTTATATTATTTTATATTATTTTATAAAAAGTTAGACATTGTGTAACGTTTTAAACTATCCTAAACTATATTTAAATATAATTAAAATTATACCTTCATTTACTTTTTACTATGTCACTCTATTTTGCACTTAAATATTTATTTCCCAGATAAAAAAGTAAACGGGTACAATAATATAGCTTAAAACATTACATATTTCACTCAATTTAAAAAAAAAAAAAAAAGACAAAAAAATAAAAAATCTCCTTAGCACTTCACTCCAGAAAAGTAGTAGTTAAATAACTAATCAATAATATTCATGTTTAATCAAAAGCTGGTAATCAATTCCATGACTCTGTGAGTTTAGTCAAAGCAACTTGAGACGACCCGCCATTTGCCATAGCTGCTTTGGCTTCATTCTTCATTCTCACCACTCTACTCCGGACCGAGTTACCTCTTTCTGAGTTCATCAACTCATTAACTCGCTTCTCCACTTCATCAGAGCTTACAAACCCATCTTCAGACTCATTCATAGGCAGAGCAATCTTAATTTCTTCAACCAACACCACTCTGTTAAACCTCTGTTCCGCGTAGAGAGGCCACGCCACCATTGGAACGCCAGCACACACTGCTTCCAGCACCGAGTTCCAACCGCAGTGACTCACAAACCCGCCTACCGAGTCATGACTCAGAACCTCCACTTGTTCTACCCAATTCTTCACCACCATTCCCTTCTCCTTAGTTCGATCCAAGAACCCGTCCGGTAGCAACGAGTCTAAATCCGGGTCGGGAAGACCCGAGTTAGCCACGCTGACCGGACTCCTCACCACCCACAAGAACCTTTGCCCGCTCTTCTCCAATCCAAGGGCTATTTCTCTCAATTGCTCAACCGTAAACGACCCCAGACTTCCGAAACAGAGGAAGACGACGCTTCGACTCGGTTGTGAGTCGAGCCAAGTAAGTGACTCGGACCGTACATTTCGTTTTCCTTCTTTGGTAAGGATCAACGGTCCGATGCAATGGATCGGAGGAGTACGGCCTTCAGGGACGCAAGAGCCGTCTAACATGGCTTTGATGGCTCTCGGCTCAAGTGACTCAAAGGTGTTCACAATGATTCCTGTAAATTCACATAAATAATTAGCCGCGCATGCAAGAAAACTATCATAGGCCTTGTCACGGCGGTCGAGCAAAGGCTTCGCCATGTCAGAAGACAGCAGAGGCGGAACTCCAGGAATATGGAGGAGGGTATTTTGGTCTTTGAAGCTCTTCTGGGAATTTCTGTGAAGGGTGGGCAAATAAAGAAAGGCAGCTAAGTCAGAAGCCGATGAGGTGTAGAATATGAAACAGGGGATTTTGAGTTGAACAGAGACAGTGAGTGTTTCAGCACAAAAGAAGTCGATGATAAAAGCGTGGAGGGTGTAGTTTTTGGATATGGAGGTGAGAGCTTGGTGTACGGCTGACTTGTTGAAGGTGGTGAGTTCGAAGAGGCTGTTCTCATGGTGGAGCGAAGAGTCTGAGATGGATGGAGGGAAAGAGGTGGGTTGTGGGAGGTGATGGAAGGTGATAGAAGGAATGGTTGCGGAGACTGTGGCGATGTAAGGAGCAGTGTCACCGGAGTTGTAAGGAGCAGTGGAGATGATGATGTGAATGGAGAGTGATGGTTTGAAGGTGAGTATTAGCTTTCCAAGCTCAACCATGGAGATTAGGTGTCCTATGGCTGGTGCTGGGTACAAGACTATTGTTGACTTCATATTTCTGATCAGTTGATTGTTACTCAGAGTCAGATTGTAAGAAACAATATATGAAGAGAGCTCTTAATAATTTTAGGGTTGGGATGGGTAGCATGTGTTGCTGCCCAATTCATTTATGACATGGACATGTACAATGACAACGACAAGATATTCTTTTGAAAATATGATTCATGCCCTTTATATAGAGAAATGTAGTCATAGTTAATGTCTTTCTTTTTAAATAATAAAATAAATATCTTTTTTTACTTTTTAATACCTAAAATACCTTTTATTATATAGAATATCTTAGAGTAATATGAATATAACATACAAATACTATATGTTAGAGTAATATGAGTATTATGTCATTTTTTATTTTTTTTATTGATAGATATTCTTTTAATTTTATTTTTATTTTTTTCCTTCATGATATACAGTATAACATACAAATACTATATGTTAGAGTAATATGAATATTATGTCATTTTTTATTTTTTTTTATTGATAGATATTCTTTTAATTTTATTTTTATTTTTTTTCCTTCATGATATACAGTTTAACATACAAATATTATACCTTAGAGTAATATGAATATACCACAACAATTCTATAGTCAAATAAATATATAAAAAAAACTTAAATAAACTTCCACAAGTTTTTTTTTCTCTTTCTATACCATAGCAAATAAAAATAATATACCACTATTTATTTATTAATATATCATAGCACTTAATAATGATATACCGTACAAAATGAAAAAAAGTACTAAAAACTTAAACTATTTTAAAAGTTTTTTTCTTTCTTTCTATCATTCACGATATACTATATCACATACAAATGATATACCTTAGACCAATATGAATATACCATAAACTTAAACGAATATACTATTATATAAATTTTTTTTCTACGATATACAATAGCATATAAAAATTTTATTCTGCAATCATAAGCATAAATACTATAGTGGAAAATTAATATACCACCAGTATAGCGGAAAAAATATATACATACTAAAAACTTAATTTAATATTCCACATGTTTTTTTTTTCTTTTCCTTTCCTTCATGATATACTAAAGACAATATTTCCTAGTGAAACACTACTACAAAAACACCCTTTAGAGGCGGTTTTTAAGCCCTTTCAGCGTCGGTTTTCGCGAAATTCGCTACCGACGCTGATCAGGGCGACGCTAAAGGGTTTATATGAACCGACGCCATATATACCCCTATGGCGTCGGTTATTAGCTAGGAACCGACGCCATAGGGGTATATATGGCGTCGTTTCCTAGCTAATAACCGACGCCATAGGGAGCGTACCAACCGACGCCAAAAGCAAGCGATTTTCAGTTTTTTCAAAATTTTTTTTATTTAATTATATAATTTTAATTTTATATTTATTAATTTATATATTATTTTATTTAATTTAAATTACATATTTATTTAAATTTTAAATTACATATTTATTTAATTTAATTATATATTAATTACATTTTAAATTAAATAGTAATTAAATTTGGATAAAAACATAATTTGATTTCATAAAATTAATTAAATATTACACAAACATGTAAAATTAGTTAAAAATATTAATAAGTTAATAAATCTATACTACAAGTTAATCTATAAAAATTACATAATGAAGAAAAATTCTTCGACCTTTGAACCTCAATCGTCACCGTGAATCACCGCCATCAATTGTTCGATCCACTTTCGCTGTAGTGGTAACAATTCTGTTTTTGGATCGTATTGCTTCTTACCCCCAAACTGTTAAAAAAATTAAAAATTTATATTAGTTTATGTATATGTATATTATATATTTGTTATTATAAAATTTATATACTATAATCAATAATTAAAACTTACAGCTTTTTGATCTTGTATGTAACGGTTGGGGTTGGCACGTGCGACGATGTCAGTGATATATTTCAAAACATAAAAACCGCATTCTTGGCTTTTAGGTTGTCTTGGACAGTTTGCTTGTGAAATTTCTTGCCACGGGCCAAGATACTGATGTGCGTCCCCTATATACATGAATGCCCTGTTTGGGAAAATTATATTAGCATTTCAATTCGTTAGTTAATTTAAATTCGTTACATAAGAAGTCATTAAATTATTACCTTCCGATCATTTGTTCTATTTCTTCGGGAATTGGGCGGCCTTTTACAGGGTTTAAATGGATAACTTTCCTTGGCGCAACCACCACTAGCGTCCAATGCATCCTAGAAAATTATATTCGAATATAAGTAAGATAGTATAAAAATAATTTGAAGACATAATATAGAAATGAACAATTAGCACTAAAGAATTTAATAAAGTTTACCAGATATTCCAAGGAATAAAGAACATTTGGTGGTGGTTGTTCATTAATGATAACCAATTAGCCAATCGTCTTGCCGCATCGTCAAAAGACTGACTCTGTTCTTCATCGTTGATCCCATGCACTGTGAGAAGCTCTGGGTCGTAAAACTTGAAAAATTTTCTCAGACCGTTGATGCTCTCCCATATGTGCCTGCCAAAAAAAGTGTTAGTGCCTTATAATAATTTAACTATAATTTGATATAAGGTTAATTAGATTAAAGAAGAGTATACATCATTCCAAACAGCATTCCCTGGTTGCCGATGTAGTCACATGTAGCAACCTGCTGCAAATCCTCTCCAGATAACGTGATCTGGGTACGCGATGCAATGAATGCTCGGGGGACAGGAATTGTGATTATGTCACGTTTATCTTTGAGCCTTAGGAATTCATGAATCATCCATTTTAGCGAATTAGGGATCAACGCCATCTTCTCTTCCGTGAACAAGTTATCTTCCCGTGCACCACGGCCTTGTGGAGAAAGCATCGGAGCTTTCCCCTTTGACGCATCACGTCTTGAGGGCGGTTGAGCGAGTGGACCCTAAACAAAACAGAACATAATATATATATATATCAAATTTTATCCAAATTCTACCGAAATTTCTACAAAGATAACGGTTGTAATTGAATGACCCCAAAAATTTTGAACATGGCACGTATAACGACAAATAACACATATATAACAGATAGTTTGTTCATCCATCCCACCGCAAAGACATATATTCGCAGAACCTACTTCACTACGGATGAATATTGAAGATATTCAAACTCCACTAATCATTAATAATTAATTTGAGTTGAGAAGTTACCTCGGTTGTTAAAATTAAGTGTTTAGGCCAAGGAAGGAACATCTGGTATACGTCCCTAACATATCTGCACTCTTCAATTGGGACTGGGATTTCAGCGTCCTCTTGCAGGATTTCCGAAACCATGATCCGGGCATGTGAATCATCGTAATCCTGGCAGTGAACTTTGATCATACCCACATGCTCGTACAAATACCCTCGGGCCACAATATTGTCGATGTTGTCAGAGCAGAGATTTACTTGCTGATTAAGGGCCGCATGGTCATCAAAATTGTATAGGATACCTTGGTCGTTGAGGGAAATAAACTCCTCAGCATAAATTTGTGGTTGTACCTCATCCTGAGGAGCGTATGGTTGTGGAACATACGCCTCACCAGCCACCTCTCCTTCTTCCTCTTGTTCGGCAGCGTTCCTCTGCTGCTTAAGGGATTGGACTTCGGCTTTTAATTTTTCAATCTCCTTCGCTTGCCGAGCCACAACATCAGACACTTCCCTTTTCTTCCTGCCGAACAGTTGAGATGTCCTGGTCAGGAACCTACAAATCATAAAATGCAAATTAGCAACGATTTCATTTGTGTAACTAAATAAATAACATTTGAAGTAATAGCATACCCAGCAGCCCTGACACGTCCAGGATGCTCTGGTGTCCCGAGCGCCTACGTGAGGATATCGTTTTGGCCCTGGACCTGAATTTGTCCCTGACTAAGCTTCTCCTCTAATTCAGCCTAATGCACGCATATATTCAAGCAATTAGTATATGAATTATATACACTAAGACAAGTAAGATAAATCAAGTTATTGTTCATCGTGACTTAAGTAATGTTAATCAAACAAAAGGTACTTACGTTATATATGGTTGAACCTCTGCGTTATTGTTCATCACGACTAATTGAGCTTGATCTAGTTCAAGCTTGGACACTGTC
This sequence comes from Cannabis sativa, assembly GCF_029168945.1. Classification (NCBI taxonomy): domain Eukaryota; kingdom Viridiplantae; phylum Streptophyta; class Magnoliopsida; order Rosales; family Cannabaceae; genus Cannabis; species Cannabis sativa. Next base: position 8,086,834 of record NC_083605.1, read on the forward strand.
ACCATTGTCCCTTTGCCCCTTAATCCTCTATCAACATCATCCGGGCCGCTCTTGGTTTGCTAATTCCTATTGCCTCAACTCCTCCATGTACTGCGAACAAAATTCCACAGCCTCTTCAGATATGTAGCACTCAACCATACATGCTTCTGGCCGATAGTGGTTACGCACATAACTTTTAAGTACCTTCATATTTCTTTCAAATGGATACATCCATCTCGCCCACACCGGCCCACACAGCCTTGCTTCTCTCACTAGATGAACCATTAAATGGATCATGATGTCGAAAAAAGATGGCGGAAAAAACTTTTCCAGGTTGCACAATGTTTTGACTACATGTTTATGTAATGCATCTAACTTATCCAATTCTAATTCCTTCCCGCACAACCTATTAAAGAAAATGCAAACATGTGTCAAACACTCTCGAACATTTTTTGGCAAGACTGATCTAATGGCAATTGGAAGTAGATGTTGCATTAACGCATGACAATCATGTGATTTCAGACCCATTAGTTTCAATTCAGTCTCATTCACCAAGTTTTTGATGTTAGACGAGTAACCATCGGGTACTTTCATATTTGCAAGTGATTTGCAAACTTTTTGTTTCTCTTTTTTGGACAAAGTGAAACAAGCAGGAGGCAAGTATAAACGTTCACCTTTCTTCTCAGGTGCCAGAGATTGTCGTATACCCATTTCAACGAGATCTAAACGACTATTTAGACCGTCCTTAGTTTTGCCGGGAATATCAAGTAAGGTACCAATAATACTCTCACACACATTTTTTTCAATATACATGACATCCAAACAATGTCGAACTAGTAGACTTTTCCAATATGGAAGACGAAAGAAGATTGACTTTCTTTGAAAACAACCATTAGTTTTTTTATTTTTTTGCGTCTTTCCATACTTAAAATCTACAAGTTGAACTTGTTGGAGAATTTGTTCCCCAGACAGTGGCAAAGGAGCCATATCACCCTCTTCAGTACCATCGAATGCTTTCTTCTTCCGTCTATCAGGATGATTTGCAGGCAAGTACCGTCTGTGACCCATATAACACATCTTGTGTCCATTTGCCAAGCGACGAGCCGATGTGTTAGTGCAACAAATCGGACAACCTTCGTAACCTTTTGTGCTTAAGCCTGATAAATTACTATAAGCAGGGAAATCACCGACGAGTCCACAACAACACGGCTTTCGGATTAAAAAATTCTTTTTAAAACCATCATAGACACGAACCCCGTTCTCATACAATTCTATTAAATCGTCAATCAATGGTTCCAAATATACATCGATATTATGTCCAAAGTTGTTGCGGGCACGATATCATTAAAGAAAGCATGTTAAATTTCCTCTTCATCACTAACCGGGGAGGAAGATTGTACATAACTAGGAAGACGAGGCCATGAACTATGACGACTACTTAGAGATCTATGTGGATTTACTCCATCCGCGTACGTACCGAGACGAATGTGTCTTGGTTCGCATTTGAAATCGGGATTTATGTAGTTTACTTTTTTCCAAGCTTGGGAATCACGGGATGTCTAAGTTTTCCATCTTTCACTCTCTTGGTCTCATGCCAAATCAAATTTTCGAATGTTACGCACTACGATATAATCGTTTCAGTCGCGGAATCAAAGGCATGTACCACATCACTTTTTGGGGGATAAGTTTCCTATTCTCCTTACTCTTGTTTACTTTATGGCGGGATAAACCGCAAGTCGGGCAATAATTCATGTCTGCATATTCCTTACGATATAAAATGCAATCGTTCGGACATGCATGAATTTTTTCATACTTCAATCCTATAGAATTTAACGTTTTTTTCACTTCATAAGTAGATTCCGGAAAGCAGTTGGGAAATGGTAAGATATCTTTAAAAGCAGCTAAAAATTGAGTAAAACATTTATCGCTCACTCCATTTTCTGCTTTTATGTTGTAAAACTTTACCATTGTTGGTAATCTTAGTTTTTTACAACCATCGAACAGAGGTTTATCAGCATCACTAAGAAAATTATCGAATTTCTCAGGATCATTAAGAAATTCCTCCTGTGCTTCGTTAAGCAAGTCCAATGGATAATCATCGAAATCATTACCCTCGATATCATCTACCCCCGCTTTCCTAATGGATATGGATCATTAGGTAAATGTTCGCCATGGTAATACCAATTAGTATAACTTCTATTGAAACCTCGTAAATACACATGGTCCTTAATCATTGTAATATTCCCTTTAGATACATTACAACAATCTACACACGGACAATGAATACGATCGTGATTTGTAGAATTCTTTAAGGCAAACTCCAAAAATGCATCGAACCCTACTTGAAATCGCAGTGTGTCTCTCTCCTCACGCATCCATGATTTATCCATAACAAAAATCCTATCCAAAAAAATTCAGTATTTAGTAACTAATTATAGCTTGTTACTAATTACACAATGTAACTAACTAAGTTTCTCACAATTTATTCATATTAATTTATAAATTACTCAAATTCTCGTTTTAGATTAGTTCATATTATTAGGTTGTTTTGTTGATTAGAATGTTGGTAAAATGTTAAATATTTTTAATAAATAAAATTGAGGGGAAAAATTTTTGGTAAAGCAATAAAGGTATTAACTAATATTTTCCCCTTTTAATTAACTTTTGCTCTTTATTTTCTTTGAAAAATAAAAATCCACATTGAACCTCTCAAATGAAAGAAAAAAAAAATAAAAAAAGAAGGATTTTATATGTTTATTTTGTTAATGTATTTAGTAACTCATTATTTCTAGTTACTAATTACACAATGTAACTAACTAAGTTTCTCACACAATTTATTCATATTAATTTATAAATTACTCAAATTTTCGTTTTAGATTAGTTCATGTTATTAGGTTGTTTAGTTGATTAGAATGTTGGTAAAATTAAAAAGTTTACATAAATGTGAATATTATTATTTTTTATGTGACCTAACTTCTTATTACTATGTTATAATTAACTATATTATGAATGGTTTTAGTAAGATTTATCCTAATTCTACCAAAATTTCGGTAGCATAACGGCTGTAATTGGACGTTCCCAAAAATTTTACAAGTGCCTAAAATAACAAACAAAACAGATAAACAATACAAAATTAATCCACCCATCCGACCGCAGTACATGTATTCGCAGAACCTACTTCACTACGGATGAATATTTAAGATATTCAAACTCAACTAACATGCATTGATAATTAATTATATATTAAGAAAAAGTTAGTTAAAGTATATACCTACAATGAATTGCAAGCCCAAATACGCTACACACAAAATTATGCCGAACCCCTATAATATAAAGAAATACAACGAAATTACAAAATTAATTATTTCATAACTTTTAACTAGTTATAAAAAATTGTAACAAGTTACTTAGTTACTAAATTATACATACATATATATAATCAATTATATCTCACACTATTATCTCAAAAAAATAAAATTATATCACACACTAATTCAATTTTAAAATTTTTATTTCTAAACTAATGAAATCCCTCCAATGTCATTTTATTCACAATAAATATATATTGCAAAAAATATATAAAATACAATTACAAAATTTATTTCCATAAAAAAATATACACACACTATATACACACACAATATATACACACATTATGTACAAATATTCAATAAAATATACAAATACATATATATACTATACATTGAGGTATAAATTATTACCTAATAACCGCAATCTGACGACCACCGTAAAAAATCCCGGCACTATACACATAAAACACAAAAATATTACTAATAAAATAAAAAAACTCAAATAATAATTTACAAAAACAAAAAATAAAACAATATACATAATAAAATAAGAATAGAAGCAATATTTATACCTTAAACGAGGTTGAGATTCAAAGATTTCTCAAGAAAAATGGGTGGCCGGATTTCACACCCAAACTTTACTATTTGGGTTCGGATGACACTCAAAGAGGGTAAAAAATCAAAACTTTTTAGGTGTATGTTATTAAGTATCGAAAATGGAGGATTTTAAAAAAAAAATGGGCTCAAATGGTTGAGAAATGGGGGAGATATGGTGGGGAGGAGGTGGGTTCGGCGAGGGTTTCTGCTGGGAAAATGCTCTCTGGTTTTTTGCTGGGTTGGCTGAGTGAAGTGGGGAGGAAGAAGATGATCGAACCCTATATACAAGGGTCGACCCTATGGCGTCGGTTCCTTCATAGAAACCGACGGCATAGGGTACACGTGTCAGGATATCGTGTACCCTATGCCGTCGGTTCCTATGCGAGAACCGACGGCATAAATGGTATTTCGAAAAATAAAAATTTATTTCCAACCGCCTCTAAATGGTATAATGCAATTTTATACCTACGGTTTTTATCAAAAAACCGCCTCTAAATGTCAATTTCGAACATAGCGGGTATTTTCACACCCTTTAGCTTCCCTTTTTATAAATGGGGTTGAAAAAACTGCCTCTAAAGGCTAACATTGTAGTAGTGAAATATAACTATACCTCAAACTTAAACTAATATTTCACATTTTTTAATTTTCGTATTTCGTTCATTATATACCATAGCACATTAAAATAATATACCACAATCTTAAAACTAATATACTACCTTTCAGTTTTTTTAATATACTATTGCACATAAAAACGATATACTATTGTGTAAAATAACTATACTAAACACTTAATTATTCAAGGTTATAATTGTAATTTCATTATCAAACTTTTAACAGATTGAAAATTTTGTTAATTTTTTTTATAAAAAGGACATTTATTAACTTAATTGTTAGATTTATGGCCATTTTGCATCTTGGCCCATTTATATATGTTTGAAAAAAAAAAACTAATATTTAACTTCATTTTATAGTGAAAAAAAATGTAACTTCATTAAGAATATCAATTCAGTCCAAATTACAATATAAAATGAATAGAATTATTTAGGAGAGTATATATAATCTAATTCAATCTGCACCATTCAATTTAATCTAGTTAATCTGTAAAGTGCGGACATCCGCATTTATGCGAATTGGATTGAATTGAAAAATTTAAAATCAACACTTATACGGATTTGATGTTGATTCACATGCCAAAATAATCAATCTAATCTAATCCATGCATATTTATTTATATTTTTAAAAAAATTATATATCTCTAGATTTGTTATCAACCACTTGTGAAACTTTTGAATGTCTTTGACCTGATATTGACTTAAACTTATTCTTTTTCCCCCTTTTACTGAAGTATCACTTAATTAAGACCTATAATTTCAGACAGCTCTAATTTGCTTATATATGTATTGTTGTTTATGATCTGTCACATGTAACCAAATCCAGACGTGCAAATTAGAAGTTAGTTGGTCGGTTATTACAGTTAATTCGGTTAACTGTTATTTCTGGTTACAATTTTGTATTTTTTGCCTTTTAGTTCAGTTTGTATATATAGCTAGATAACTCATTCTTTTTGGTAAGCCTTGTACATACTCTCTCATTGTAATTCTCTCCAAGATCAATAAAACATCTCAAGATTATTCAATCTGATTATTGCTTTCTGTTCATTAGTTCTTGACTGGTTTTTGTACCAGTATTGCTGCAACATTGCTACAGCATTGTTGCTGTCAGTTCGATTAATTTTACCTTTGATTCTTAGTGTTCAATCTCGATTGCAAAGGTGATCTTCGATCACAACAAGTGGTATCAGAGCAAGGTTTTTAGCTCAATCAAGATTGAAACTCGAGGACATCAAGAAACTCAAGAAGATGGCTGCAGCAAGATTTAAAATCGACAAGTTCAATGGAACTAATGACTTCGGATTATGGAGGATTAAGATGAAGGCATTGCTTGTTCATATTTGAATTTCAGAAGCAATTGATGAAGCGAGTCTCAAAGAAATTGAAGATGAGAAGAAGAAGAAAGAGATAGAAACCAAGGCACACAGTGCCATTCTTCTCAGTCTAGGTGATGAAGTCCTAAGGGAGGTATCTAGTGAAGACAAGGCTGTTGGTTTATGGAACAAACTCAGTTCCATATACTTGAAGAAGTCCCTAGCAAATAAACTATATTTGAAGAAGAGAATGTACACTCTTAGAATGGATGAGGGGAAAGATTTGAGGAATCACCTAGATGAGTTCAACAAGATCACTCTTGATCTCTGCAACATTGGAGTGAAACAGGAGGAGGAGGATTTGGAAATTATACTGTTGAGTTCTTTGCCAAGATCCTATGAGCATTTTGTCGATACTATGCTCTATGGTAAAGAAACTCTAACAATGTCCGAAGTCAAGGATGCTTTGAATTCCAAAGAAATCCAGAAGAAAACAGAGGACAGTCAAGGTGAAAATGGAGAGGGTTTGTTTGCTAGAGGAAAGACACAAAAGAAAGATTTCAAGAACCAGAAAGGAGGCTACAAAGGAAACCAGAAAACCAAGTCAAAGGATGACTCGAGGGAAACAGCAGACAAAAAGTGTTTTTACTGCAAGAAGGAAGGCCATTTTTGAGATGAATGCTTGGCTTTGAAGGCCAAACTCAAGAAAGAAGGCAGAAAGAACAAGGAGAAAGGAGAAGCTGGTGTTGTAGCAGATGGCTATGAATCTGCAGATGTGTTGGTGGCCTCTAATGCAGATTCTGGTCATGAATGGGTTCTTGATTCCGGATGCTCATTTCACATGTGTCCAATCAAGGAACTGTTCAATGATCTTGAATAAAGAAAGGGAGGAACAGTTTTTCTTTGAGACAACAGAGCCTGTCAGATACATGGTACCGGATCAATCATGCTCAAAATGCATGATGGAGTCAAGAGGAGGATTCAAAATGTCATGTATGTACCAGACCTCAAAAGAAACTTATTGTCAATTGGTGTACTAACTGAAATCGGTTGTAAAGTTGAAATTGATGACAAGTTTCTTAAAGTCATGAAGAATTCTAAAACAGTGATCAAAGGAGAATTTAGAAATGGACTCTTTATCATGATTGGTGAAACTGCCTCTGGCTGTGTCAACACAGTTTCATCTAATCATGATATTGACCAAACTAAATTGTGGCATCTAAGGCTTGGCCATGTAAGTCAAAGAGGTCTATTGGAGTTAGAAAAGCAAGGAATTCTTAAGGGTAAACTTGGTGGTAAACTTGATTTTTGTGAAGAGTGTGTCTATGGTAAATGTTGCAGACAAAAATTCAGCACTGGGAAACACACCACTAAGGAACCACTTGAGTACATACATTCAGATCTGTGGGGTCCATCTAAGGTGACAAGTTTGCGAGGGTCGAGCTATTTTCTGAGTATTGTGGATGATTACTCAAGAAAGGTTTGGGTGCACTTGCTCAAAACCAAAGATGAGGCTTTCAAGACTTTCAAGGAATGGAAAACATTGGTTGAGAACCAATCTAGCAAGAAAATTAAGAAGCTGAGAACAGACAATGGCTTAGAATTCTGCTCCACACAGTTTACAAACTACTGCAGAGAGACTGGTATTGGAAGGCACAAATCTGCACCAAGGACACCACAGTAGAATGGCTTGGCTGAGAGGATGAATAGAACTCTTATTGAAAGAGTTAGATGCATGCTGAAGGGTGCTGTTTTGGAAAGAAAGTTTTGGGGAGAAGCTGTCAAAACAGCTTGCTACTTGGTAAATAGAAGTCCATCTGCTGCAAGTGAGTTTAAAACTCCACAAGAAATTTAGACAGGTCAGGTTCCTACTCTAGAGAATCTGAGAGTTTTTGGTTGTATTGGATATGTGCATGTCAAACAAGACAAGTTGCAGCCTAGAGCAATTAAATGCATGTTCATTGGGTACCCTGATGGAGTTAAAGGGTACAAACTCTTGTGTTTAGAAACTGGTTTCAAGAAGTGCATAGTGAGCAGGGATGTGGTTTTAATGAGAGGGAAATGGCCATGAAACCAGAAGACAAAGCTGAGACTAGCATTGAGGCTAGACAGGATCATGTTGAAGTCAGATCAGATGCAAAAACCAGTGAAAATGCTGATCGGGAAGTTGAAGAAGAAACTGATTAGCCACAAGATAGCTCACTTGAAAACTATCAACTTGCCAGAGATAGAATTAGAAGGGAATCAAGAGCACCAGCTAGGTTTGGATTTGCAGACTACACTGCATATGCTTTAACCATAGCTAGTGAAATAGAAAATGTTGAACCTGCAACCTATGATGAAGCCATAAACTGCAAGAACAAAGACAAATGGTTGCAGGCTATTGATGAAGAAAAACAATCCCTGTTAAAGAATAAAACATGGACTGTTGTTAGAAAACCAGAAGGATGTAAACTGGTTAGTTGCAAATGGATTTTTTTGAGCGGGTCGGGTCTATCAAGTGCTGATTGCAAGAGATATAAGGCTAGACCTGTGGCAAAAGGGTTTACTCAGAGAGAAGGGGTAGACTTCAATGAAATTTTCTCACCTGTTGTGAAACAGACCTCAATTAGAGCAATAATGGCCAAGGCTGCATCTGAAGGTCTAGAAATCGAGCAAATGGATGTGAAGACTGCCTTTCTCCATGGAAAATTAGATGAAACCATCTACATGAAGATGCCGGAAGAATTTGATGAAGACAAGGACAAAGTATGCTTGATACAGAAGTCCTTGTATGGGTTGAAAGAAGCTCCTAGGCAATGGAATCTCAGGTTTGATGACTTCATGATGAAAAGTGGCTTCACCAAAAGTGCCTATGACCCCTGTGTATATTTCAATGATACACTCTTTCTTCTCCTGTATGTTGATGACATACTGCTGATAGGGAAAAGCAAGAGTGAAATCAAAGAAATGAAGGCACTTCTAAACTCAGAATTTGAGATGAAAGATCTAGGAAAGGCTAAGAAAATCCTAGGAATTGAAATAAGAAGGAGCAGACCTGAGTCCCTAACTTCGACACAAGGAAATTACCTTAGAAAGGTACTGCAGAAGTTCAAGATGGATAGCTCAAAACCTGTGTCAACTCCATTAGCTGCACACTTCAAATTGTCTAAGGATCAAGCACCCAAAACAGAGTAAGACAGAGAGCTAATGGATTCATTTCCATATGCCAGTGGGGTTGGAAGTTTAATGTATGTTATGGTCTGTACAAGGCCAGACATAGCATATGCAATGAGCATTGTAAGTAGGTTCATTGCAGACCCTGTAGAGAAGCATTGGGATGCACTGAAGTGGATTATGAGATACATTAAAGGCACTCTTGACCTAGGCCTCACCTACAGCAAAAGCTACAATCCAGAGATACAAGTTTCAGGCTATGTTGATTCAGACTATGCAGGCTGCATAGACACAAGAAGATCTATTACTGGTTATGTTTTCACAATGCAAGGAGGATGTGTGAGTTGGAAGGCAAACCTTCAAAAGGTTGTAGCATTGTCCTCAACAGAAGTTGAGTACATGGCAGCTACTGAGGCAATCCAAGAAGCAATTTGGCTAAAGGGTCTAGCAAAGGAGATGGGTTACGAGACTAAAAATGTCACTGTATTCTGTGACAACCAGAGTGCTCTTCACCTAATGAAGAACCCTATGTTTCATGAGAGATCAAAACATATTGACATTAAGGTGCACTTCATTAGGGACATAATCTCAAGAAAGGAAGTTCAAGTTCAGAAAATTCACACTAATCACAATCCTGCAGACATGTTCACCAAGGCAGTGTCTCATGCCAAATTCAAACATTGCCTCGATCTACTTCACATTGCAGGCTGTGATTAATCTTTGTGCAGGCTTTATGGGGTTCAATTTTCTGTTGATCCTCTTGGTTATCATGTGTCAGATTAAGGAGGATTTGTTGTTTATGATCTGTCACATGTAACCAAATCTAGACGTGCAAATTAGAAGTTAGTTGGTCGGTTATTACAGTTAATTCGGTTAACTGTTATTTCTGGTTACAATTTTGTATTTTTTGCCTTTTAGTTCAGTTTGTATATATAGCTAGATAACTCATTCTTTTTGGTAAGCCTTGTACATACTCTCTCATTGTAATTCTCTCCAAGATCAATAAAACAACTCAAGATTATTCAATCTGATTATTGCTTTCTGTTCATTAGTTCTTGACTGGTTTTTGTACCAGTATTGCTGCAACATTGCTGCTGTCAGTTCTGTTAATTTTACCTTTGATTCTTAGTGTTCAATCTGGATTGCAAAGGTGATCTTGGATCACAACATGTATAATATTGGCAGTTGTGAGTGGAAGATCGTCCATGTATGATGTATATTTCTGAACAAATATCATAGATTCCCACCATCTTTAATGAAATCCACACCACAATATCATACCATCAAAGATCAAATCAATATTACTTGTTTTTCTCTTTCTTTTTTTTTTTTTTCTTTTTCTTTGGATTTAGTTTTCCTAATTTATATTCTGCATCTAATAGAACGAAATGTAGTTCACATTTCACACTACCATACCAAAACAAACAAGTTAAACTGAAAAAGTAAATTTTAAAGAATCTTTTTCATTGCTCTTTTTTTGCCTTATTTCACTTCTCAAGTCTTGCATCAATATTCCATAGAAGATTGTGAGCAATTAATCACTGCCATAAATTTTCTAAGTACTAATTTTAACAACAGTTGCAAATTGGCTTTTAATGTATGCATGTGCACTCACTACTCAATTGTAGGAAACCTTTTTGCCTAATTTAACAACTACGTACTCTTGAGCCTAACTAATTTTTCACTTGTTTTTTTTTGCCAAATGTCATAATAATACTCGATTATGGAGCCTAAGGCATAAACTAAATGTATAGATGTGGTAACTCTACTATGCCCACGTGAGATTAAGTTATTATTATAATAATTTGACTGATAAAGACAATATGGGAAGTATATAATCAATCAAAATTGATGTGTGACAATATAATTTTATCATTGCAAAAAATGGCTTTGACGATTAAGACAAATGAAGAGATTAAGTAGTAGACAGAATTTTGTTTACATCTGTATGTCACTTATAAGTATCAATGTGTTTGAGAACTTGGCTTTTAATGTGGCATGTGTTATAACTTTTACAGCAAAGAGGGAGCTGTATAGCCATCTTTTAAGTACATAGTTTCCCAAGAGTTGAGTAAATTGTGGGGTCTATATTAGCTCTTTCTCAGAATTTAACTGTACTTTTCTTTTACCATTTTTTATCTATCCATTTATCCAATACAATACTCCTATTTGCCCTTATGTCACAAGTCATGAGGTTTATATTTTTGTTTCTGGTTGGACTTCAAAGAAGATCTATGCCTTGAATTTAGTAGATAAGCAATTGAGACAGATAAAAATTTGGTATGTACAAATTTAGTTGGTTCACGAGAAGTTGATATATTCCTTAATTATATAGAAAATGATTTTTGTACATTTACTTACTCCTTTCGAACGCCCCGACTATGTATAACTTATCCAACCAAAGAAAAAAAAAGTATGCAACTTATTACAAATAAAAATCATTATAAAAGTACATCCAATTGCTAGTTTTTTTTAGTAACCAAAACTTGGCTGGCTTTCTTGTTAAAAGCTTAAGGTTATAATTAATAGGTGATGGTTAGAAGGTCTAAAAGAGAGATAAGAGAGCTATGTAGTTGGGAGCTCATTCAATGAAAAATAATGTCATTTAGTGAATGATAGACGGTGATCACGTTGCTGTCATATTTAGGCCTCTTAAATGGGTCCCCTAACCTCATCATAGGCCCACATGCAATTGCTGTCATATTCAGGACTCAAACGTGTACACAATGATTCTTGTAAATTCACATAAATAATTAGCCGCGCATGCAAGAAAACTATCATAGGCCTTGTCACGGCAGTCGAGCAAAGGCTTTGCATTGTCTGAAGATGGCATAGGCGGAACTCCAGGAATATCGAGGATGATATTTTGGTCTTTGAAGCTCTTCTGGGAATTTCTGTGAAGGGTGGGCAAATAAAGAAAGGCAACTAAGTCAAAAGCCGATGAGGTGTAGAAAATGAAACAGGGGATTTTGAGTTGAGCAGAGACAGTGAGTGTTTCAGCACAGAAGAAGTCGATGATGAAAGCATGAACGGTGTAGTTTTTGGATATGGAGCTGAGAGCTTGGTGTACGACTGACTTGTTGAAGGTGATGAGTTCGAAGAGGATGTTCTTGTTAGGTTATAATTAGCCTATGTTACGGGTCTAATAAGTAAGCATTTTCTCAGTTATTGGTGTCTTTTAGAGCGGTTTTACGCTTGATTTTCCTTGTTTCAGGTTTCCAGGGTATCAAAGTTCAAATTCAGTCAATTGATGAAAAGAAGGGACAAACTGGTGAAAAATCAGAAAAATATGCTCTTTGGGTGTCAGTAGTCGCGACCATGGATCGTGCTAGTCGCGACCCTTTTCTATGGTCGCGACCACGGTCACGACTTGGAGTTTTGGCAGAACCTCAGTATTTCGAGATTTGCCTGTAGTCGCGACCAGTCGTTAAGTTGGTCGCGACCAGGTACGGAAAAATGCAGTTTTGACCTAATTCAGATTTTTTTCTCAATTGGAGGCACATCTTTCATCCCTATATAAGGAATACAACTCAGAGGGTCAAATTAAGCAAGAACAGACCTGAAAAGTGTATGAAAGAGGAGAGGAAGCGATCTTGAAGACCCGGAGCGATATCACCTTCTAGTTTCTTTCTTTTACCCTTATTCTTTCTTTTATGTCTAGTGTTGTTTCAGATTTAATCATGGATGTTTTTATTGTTTTTATGAACTAAATTTCCCATTTAGGGAGGATGATGAATGTTGTTTAATTTTTTTCCTAGTTAATAAATAATTGCCATTCCTCCATCTTGATTGTGAAAACTATCTATATTTGTGTTTAATACTATGTGCAAGATTGATCACCTTTTACATGTTTTACGATCTCAATTCAAAATCTGAAAAGTGAGAATTGAGAATGCTAAAATTTGATAGTCTAGGTTTTGATGTGAAATGAAAGTATTTACATAGCCTTTGTGACAAATAGATTATTGCTTAATGCTGATTTCATGTTAGTTTAATTAAGAGATTAATTAGAGAGCATGAGATTTAGAACCTAAAAGATCTGAAAAGAGTTAGGTTAATTAATAATCTGTCATTCACTTCAAGAAAAGGATAGCAATTAGGCATTAACATTTGTAACTTAACAATAGGATTCTCCTCCCTAATCTCTCATCTTAATTAATATTCATTTGCTATTTTAATTTGCTGAATTATTTTATTGAATTCACAAAAAGTATTGTTTTGCCAGATAGAATCATAAGTATAATTTAGTAGTAATTAGTCCAATTTCCTGTGGTTCGACCTCACTTGCGTGAGCTACTACTTGACTGCGTATACTTGCGTAGTGTTCATAATTTTCGTAACAAGTTTTTGGCGCCGATGCTGGGGAATTGTTTAAAGATTAATATTACACAAAATTATACTAATTTCTACTTTGGTATATTTCTCTTGCTGAATTTCTAACCTGTCTCTAGCAAAACTGCTTTTATCTATTTCAAGTATTTTGAGTGCATGCGCCGCCAAGGGCAAGCAATTGTATTACCCGTCGACCCTGAAATCGAGAAAACTTGTAGGAGGAACAGGAGGAACTAAAGGGAAGAGAGAGTTTCAGCACCCGCTGAAACACTAGAAATCATGGCTGACAACGCTAATGCTACAAATAATGGAGGAAACAACGGTAATAATGGGGGTGCCGTTGAAGATCAAGCTAATGGCCGTAGCTTGAGGGATTATATCCTCCCAACTCTTACGGGGGTTCAGTCATGTATCAGGCCACCGGCAGTGGATGCTAACAACTTTGAAATAAATCCTGCCATACTTCAAATGGTGCAGTCCTCAGTCCAGTTTGGTGGCCTCCCTTCTGAAGACCCCAATCTTCATCTATCGAACTTCATGGAACTATGTGAGACTTTCAAAGTCAACGGAGTTAGTGATGATGCCATTCATCTGAGACTGTTTCCATTCTCACTTAGAGAAAGAGCCAAGAGTTGGATGAATTCCTTGCCATCCAACTCCATTGCCACTTGGAATGACTTGGCAACAAAATTTCTGTCAAAGTTCTTTTCTCCAGCAAAGTCTGCCAAGTTGCGAGGAGAAATCAACAACTTCTGTCAGCAAGATAATGAATCTCTCCATGAGTCTTGGGAGAGGTTTAAGGATCTCATCAGAAAGTGCCCTCATCATGGTATAGAGAAGTGGATGCTAGTTCACAACTTCTACAACAGGTTGGTTGGTAACACTAGAACTCTTATAGATGCAGCAGCTGGTGGAGCATTTATGAGAAAGAGTGTGAATGAGGCTTATGATCTGTTGGAGGAGATGGCCCTAAACAATCAGCAGTGGCCAACTGAAAGAAGTCAAACTAAGAAGGGCAAGCTAAGCAAGCTCAAGTGGTCTGTGAGATATGTGGAGGTCCCCATCACTTTTCTGAGTGTCTGGCAGATGTGGATGATTTTCCAATGGATGAAGCAAAAGCCATTGGAAATTACTCTCAGAACAACAACAACTATGGGTTCAACCAAGGAGGTAACCGAAGGAACAGTGGGTTCTATCAGCAAAGAAATCAGAACCAGACACAGAACCAACAGTATACTCAACAACAAAGCTCTAGTGGAAATTCTAGTTTCCAGACAGATTTATTGTTGCAATTTATGACTGAAACTAGATCTTCCATTAAAGATTTGCAGACTCAAATGGGGCAACTAGCAACTCAGGTAGCAACCCGTCCTCAAGGAAATTTGCCTAGTACAACTGAAGTTAATCCTAAGGAAAACTGCAAGGCAATTACCCTGAGGAGGGGTAAGAAATATGATGGGTCTGAAATGATACAACTAATGGATGAAGAGATTAAAGATCAACAAGTGCCAATCCCAACATCAACAGAAAAGAAGGCTACTGATAGCCCTGCACCACCACAACAGACTCCACCAATCAGTATTGATCTGTTGGGTTTTATGCCCTAAATAAAACTCATTTCAATATAATCAGATTTACTTATTAATAAAGATCAGAAATAACATTTAATGTTGCGTGGTTCACATGATTTATTTAATGATTATATATATAATGTATGGATTCTATTTAAGTCCAGAACATATGAATTTGTTAATGATTATAGTGTTGTCAGCACAGTAGAATATAATCTTAATTATATGTTCGAAAGTTTATTCCCTGATTTGTCAGAACACTGGATTTAGACTGGCATGGTATAATCAGCGATAGGTATTCTTACACCTTGGATAAGTGTTATGTCCTTTCCAGGGCATTGGCAAAGTTTACCAGTATCGAATGTATGGAGTATACATCGAAAGGGACCGATATTGAACTTTGATTAGATATATTAAAATTTACCGTAATATCTATTCAATTCAATATTACCCGTTGATCCTAGATCAAATGATCTTAACCCTGATATGTTTAGGTTCGATCTCAAGAGTATTATACATGTTTTTGATTTTTTAGTTAAGCCTACTTTTGGGTAAGGGTGATACGTACATTTTGGGAACATGATAGTATAATTGAGTGTGTGTGCTAACATAAATATGGAGTCTATAACTTCTATAGGAATTTAGAAGTGAAACGATGATATCCTTCGAGCTTGGCTAAACAGAGATAAATGGTGGAGATCTCATTTCACTTCGTTTAAATATCATTTATACGGAGCTAAGTGTTTTAAGGATAAAATACATTGAAGGTGTAGCGGTAATTTAGTGCCTATTCAATGTAGATCATCTATTAGAGGGTCATTGATCAAATTAGGATTATAACAATGGATAACTAATGACGTATCTATATCGTGGAACATATAGAGCGTTCTATATAACTGAGAGTGCAATTCCAAGTTCTAAGTGTGGATTCAATAAGGAATTAATAAGTTAGGGAATTTACTTGGTAAATTCGGATCGACTTATTGGAAGCTCGGTTATATAGGTCCATGGTCCCCATACTAGTTGAGACCATACTGCTTGTAAGACTCAGTTAATTGATTTTAATTAATCAATTATAACTCTAAAGTTAGACTATGTCTACTTTGTGAATTTTCACTAAGCAAGGGCGAAATTGTAAAGAAAAGAGATTCTAGGTTTATTTATTAATGAAGAGACTTTATATGTCTAATTAATAAATCTATTAAATGACAATATTATTTAATAATTAATTTTTAGTTATTAAATAATAGGAATTGGCATTTAAGTGGTTAAATTTGAAAATTGACGTTTTTGAGAAAATGAGATGCAGAAATGATAAAACAGCAAAATTGCATAAGTGAGGCCCATTGTAAAGACCGCTTAGTTTAATTTGGAAAGTAGCAGTTAATCACGTTTAATTATGAAAATTATTTATAGCTATTTAAATAATTATTATACTGTTATTATTGAATTCAGAGATGCATTTCTATGTCATTCAGTAGTTTTCATATTTTTACATTTCCGGTGCCCGGTAACATGGAACTCGGTGTTTGGCTCAGTAAAATCACAACTTAGTATGTTAGTAGTTTGGGGCGGTTTATTAGACATTGGGAATGTCGGGAATGGCCGGGAATTTAGAATTTCCCAAAAATACTCATTTAGTGTTATTTATGTGATTTTAGTGTGGAGGGGCAAAATGGTCTTTTTGCCTCATTATTATTTTGTCTTCTAGTGATTTTAATTGGTTATTATTTGGCTGAAATTAAATGTGTTAAGTGCCTTAAATTCCATTTTATTCATATTTTCAACACTTAGAAAAAAATAGAAAAATTTCAAAGACTCTCTCTTTCTTTCCTCTCACTTTCGGCCCTCTTGGAGCAGCAAGAACCAGCCATTTTTCTTGGTGATTCAAGCTCTTTTTTAGCAAATCTTAGTGATCTCGAGTTGTTCGTATGTTTCCCTTAGCCTTCCTTTAAGTTTTTTTTTTTTTTTTGTAAATTTGAGTAAGTTTAATACGTTGCATGCTTAGTTTTGTTGGATTATTGTTGCTGGGATGTTGTTGATATTTTCTGAGATGTAAGTATGATAATTTGAAGTGATTTAAGCTGTTAGTAATGCATGATATTTGCTTTGTTTCAAGCTTGGAATTTTTAGCTCAAAACTATGATTTTTTCAAAGAAATGTCTTGAATCTGTGGTGTGCTTGCTGTTGATGTTTGCTGTTAATTTCAGAGGCTATTTTATGCATGTTTAAGTAGGTTTGGACTGGTTTGATTGCATGTTGGTAGTGTTTGATCAAGTTTGAGTTAGAACTCAAAGCTTGAGGCTTTAATGGTGATTTTTGTTTATGTGCAATCTGGGTGAGTTTGATGCTTTAGAATTGTTCTATAGGATGTTTAGAACAGGTCTGGAAGTTTTGGTGTGGTTTGGGTTGGATTTGAATGAGTTATGAAATTTTGAAATCTGCCTGCGAGGAACCAGAATTCCGGTTGTGCATCCGGAATTTCGGATGGGCTTCGAAAATTCCCAGAACCGGAATTCCGGTTGGGCAACCGGTCTACCGGTTGGGAAAATTTCAGAAACCTTAGTTTTCCTCGATTTTATGTTATCTGGGGTATTGCCATGCTTTTTATCGATAGGGAAACTTTTAGTTCCTAGTTTAAGTCCCCGGGAAGTGATTTAGCGTATCACTTATAGTGTTGTGATTTTTATGGTTTAGGAGCCTGTAATCCGCCGCGTAGATAGTTCCAGCCAGGTTGACCGGCACACCTGAATTCGGAATCCAGGTAAGATTAGTATAACAGTATGCATATGTAGATTACATGTTTAGCTTGCATGTAGGAAGCCTGTTAGATTACATTAGTTATGTATGTTGGCTTCGAACCATCCAACTGTGTCACGTCGGTACAGGCTGGAGTATGACCGGTTCGATCGATTAGGCTGACACTGTATCACGTCGGTACAGGCTGGAGTATGACCAGCAGCCGGAGTATGACCGGTTCAACCGATCAGGCTGATACTTAGGTTGGTGGTTCCGTACTATTTGACGTATCACGTCGGTACAGGCTGGAGTATGACCAGCAGCCGGAGTATGACCGGTTCGACTGATCAGGCTGTTACTTGTCAATAGTACCGTCCCTATGAACGTTCAGAACTCAGTACCGTGTTGGACACGGCAGTTAAGGGGACTCAGTATCGTGTTGGACACGGCAGTTAGGGTTGTGATCAGGGGTATGGGCGTCTGATCATGACCAGGATTTATGTATGAGTATTATTATGCTTTTCTTACTGAGTCTGTCGACTCACAGTGCTATGTTTATGTGTAGGTAAAGGAAAGGCTAGAGCTGATGGACCGTGAACGAGCCTATGAAGATTGTGCATGTCGGGGCGGTTAGGCCTGGAGCGTACGATCCTCGGGACAGCAAGGCTATTTTTGTAATTAGTCGCTAGGCGACAAATATTTTGTATAAACAATTTACTTTTGTAAATGGTTTTGTAATCGGGATCCCGAGTCTTTTGTATAAATATTTTACAAGTTTAATTAAAAAGCAAAAATTTTAATTAATCACGTTTTCCATAAACCTCGTTGATTAGCAACGAGCTGCACAGTATGTTTAAAAATCACGTAATACGCCTATGCTAGTTAGGGTGTTACAATTTGGTATCAGAGCCGCTAGGTTGTCTTCCGAAGATCATCACGACATGTACAATCATCATCAGCAGTTAGCTCGTTCCACAGTTCAGTAAGCCTTTATTGCTTTAGTAGTTTATTTATTTATTTTATGACTAAGAAAAGCCTGATAGGAAGCATATTAGTAGCCTGATAGTAGAATAGGCGCATGTTTCGTTTTTAATTTCCAAATTAAGCGGCATTAGTAAGCTCTCCTTGAATACGACCTGATATGCCAACTCTTGGTTTCGCAGGCGGTTCTGACTAGATGGACGCCAGGCGGACTACCAGGAGCCAGGGCAATTCAGTGGGGTCGAATAAAGGTCAGGGAGCTCACTTTCCCCCGCCAGCTAGGGGCCGAGGTAGAGGTCCCAGAGGCAGGGCTCGTGGTCGGGGTGAGGAGAACCCGCCACAGGCTGTCCAGGCTCCCCAAGCCGATCAGGGAGCCCAGAATTGGGAAGTTAGGTTTGCTGAAATGCAAGCCCGGATAGAAGAGCAAGACCTCGAGATTCAGAGATTGAGGCAGCAGGGTGCTCCTGTAGTTCCTGTGGCACCTGCCCCTGCTGCTCAGGCCGAATTAGTGGTGGCGGCCAACAGATTGGAACCTTTGTATGAACGGTTCCGGAAGCAAGCACCTCCGGTCTTTCTGGGAGGTCCAGATGTGATGAAGGCCGAACAGTGGCTAACGGTGATCACCAAAATCCTGAACTTTATGGGTGTCACCGGGAACGACAGAGTGGTGTGTGCCAATTTCCAGTTCCAGGAGGACGCTCTGGTCTGGTGGGACATGGTGTCTCAGATTCACGACGTCACCACCATGACCTGGGAAAGGTTCCAGGAACTCTTCAACGCCAAGTATTACAATGAGGCGGTCAGAAGCGCCAAGAGGAAAGAGTTCGCTCACCTGACCCAGCGGGAGAATATGAGCGTGACAGAGTATACTACTCAGTTCGACCGGTTGGCAAGGTTAGCCTCGGGAATAGTGCCAACCGACTTCAGCAAGAAAGAGAAGTACCTGGACGGTTTAAATGCGAAGATTAAACACGATTTGATGATCACCACTGACGATAAGACCACCTATGCTGAGATGGTGGAGAAGGCACTGCGAGCTGAGGGCGCAGTTGGGTGTATGTCGGAGTCAGCTAGTACTCCGGCGAGTGGCGGGGTTCCTACCCCTCCTGCATCAGGCTTTAGCAGGGGGAGTAGTGGTTCGGCCATGGATCAGAGGAAGAGAGCATCCACTGCATCCGGTGGCTCGAGTCAGAACAAGAGGTTCCGGGGGAACCAGAATAGAGGTAGTCGTTCCAGTGGTACTGAGACCCGATTCTCCTATCCCGAGTGCCCTAGCTGCAAAAGGCACCATCGGGGTGAGTGCAAAGGTCAGGGATGCTTTCACTGTGGCATGCCCGGACACTTCAAGAGGGATTGTCCCCAGCTCCGCTCAGAGGCACCGAGGGCTCTGGCGATACCCACTCCAGCTAGGGTGTTCGCCATCGCTCAGGCTGATGCAGATGCCAGCCCATCAGTTGTAACAAGTCAGCTTTCTGTTAATAACTCGCTTTACTCAATACTGTTTGATTCTGGGGCTACACATTCCTATGTGGCAGCCAGAGTCTTTAGTAAATTGGATAGACCGTACGATAGATATGAATCAGGGTTTGGAACCCTATTACCTGGCGGAGAGTTGGTTATCTCCAACAGGTGGATTAGGTCTATGCCGATCAGGATAGATGGTAGAGAGTTAAGTGCTGACTTGATAGAGATGAGTTTAGTAGAGTTCGATGTTATTTTTAGGAATGGATTTCCTATCTAAATATTCGGCGAGTATTGATTGCAAAAGAAAGATGGTGATCTTCCAACCGGAGAGTGAAGAACCATTCGTGTTTGTTGGTTCAGTTCGGGGATCTCGGATTTCGGTGATTTCGGCCATGTCAGCTAGAGATTTATTGCATGGCGGTTGTTTAGGGTTTCTGGCCGTGGTGGTGGACACCACTCGGCCAGATACCATTCGGCCAGAGGACATCAAGGTGGTTCGGGAATTTTTAGATGTTTTTCCCGAAGAACTTCCAGGGTTACCACCTCAGCGGGAGATTGACTTCGTGATAGATTTGGCACCAGGGGTGGAACCGGTTTCCAAGGCTCCGTATAGAATGGCTCCAGCTGAACTTAAGGAATTAAAGATTCAGCTCCAAGAATTGCTTGACATAGGGTTTATTAGGCCTAGTGTGTCACCCTGGGGAGCCCCGGTTTTATTCGTCAAGAAGAAAGATGGAACTATGAGGATGGGCATCGACTACAGGGAATTGAACAAGCTGACGGTGAAGAATAAATATCCATTACCTAGGATCGATGATTTGTTCGATCAGCTTCAGGGGAAGACGGTCTTTTCTAAGATTGATCTCCGTTCGGGTTATCATCAGTTGAGAATCCGAGAGGAGGACATTCCGAAGACGGCTTTCCGCACTAGGTATGGACATTATGAATTCCTGGTTATGTCGTTTGGACTAACCAATGCTCCTGCAACATTCATGGATTTGATGAATAGAGTATTCAAGGATTTCCTCGATATCTGTGTGATTGTGTTTATCGACGACATCGTCGTGTACTCTCAATCAGAAGAGGAGCATGAATTACATCTTCAGATGGTACTGCAACGGCTTCGGGAACACAAGCTTTATGCCAAGTTCAAGAAATGCGAATTTTGGCTATCTCAGGTGTCCTTCTTAGGCCACATTGTGAGCAAAGATGGGATCAAGGTGGATCCCGGGAAGATCGAATCCGTCAGGGATTGGCCGAGACCGAAGACAGTGACAGAGATTAGAAGCTTCTTGGGTTTAGCTGGGTACTACCGTAGGTTCGTGGAAGGGTTCTCAAAAATTTCAATGCCCCTAACCGAACTCACAAAGAAGAATCAGCGGTTTGTCTGGTCAGACAAGTTCGAAGCTAGTTTTCAGGAGCTGAAACAGAGGTTGATTACCGCTCCAGTGCTAGCTTTGCCTTCAGACAACGAGAAATTTGTTGTTTATTGTGATGCATCCAGACAGGGTCTGGGGTGTGTGTTGATGCAAGCCGATCGGGTTATCGCTTATGCTTCCCGTCAGTTAAAGGATTATGAACAGCGATACCCGACTCATGATCTAGAGTTGGCCGCGGTGGTTTTTGCATTGAAGATTTGGCGGCATTACCTTTACGGAGAAAGGTGTGAAATCTATACCGACCATAAAAGTCTTAAGTATTTCTTTACTCAGAAAGATTTGAACATGAGACAGAGACGTTGGTTATAGTTAGTAAAAGATTACGACTGTTAGATCTTCTATCACCCTGGGAAGGCCAATGTAGTGGCCGATGCCCTGAGCAGAAAGGGTCCCGGGCAAGTAGCTAGTATGGTTCAGATCTCACCTCAGCTAGCAGAGGATATGTTTAAATCCAGCATTGAGTTTGTGGTAGGTCAGCTTCACAACTTAACGCTGCAATCTGATCTGTTGGAAAGAATTAAAGTCGCTCAGATGACGGATCCAGTGTTAATGAAGATCAGAGATGAGGTTTTGGCTGGTCAAGCCAAGGACTTTTCAGTGTCAGACAACGAGATGCTTCTGTATAAAACTAGGGTTTGTGTTCCGAATAGTGTGGAACTCAGGAATGAGATCTTTGAGGAGGCTCATTCTACCCCGTATTCTCTGCATCCCGGCACCACTAAGATGTACCAAGATCTTAAACCGTACTTCTGGTGGAGCGGTATGAAGAAGAATTTGGTAGAATTCATATCGAGATGCCTCACTTGTCAGCAGATCAAGGCTGAACATCAGAGACCAGCAGGGTTGTTGCAGGCTCTAACCTTACCAGAATGGAAGTGGGAAGATATCACGATGGATTTTGTGGTCGGGTTACCTAGGACCACGGGTTTGTTTGATTCCATCTTGGTAGTGGTGGATCGATTTACGAAATCTGCTCATTTTCTGCCTGTTAGAACAACATTTACAGTGGATCAGTTGGCAGAATTATATGTCAGAGAGATAGTAAGACTTCACGGGGTACCGAAGTCTATAGTTTCGGATAGGGATCCGAAGTTCACCTCCAAATTTTGGCAAAGTTTGCAACGAGCAATGGGTATAAAGCTGAAATTCAGTACAGCATTCCATCCTCAGACAGATGGTCAGTCGGAAAGGACAATTCAAATATTGGAGGACATGTTGCGAGCCTGTGTTATGGATTTTGAAGGCTCATGGAATAAATATCTACCGTTGATAGAATTTTCTTACAACAATAGTTATCAGAGTACGATAGGGATGGCTCCCTACGAACTGTTATACGGTAGGAAATGTAGATCTCCCATCCATTGGGATGAGACAGGGGAGAGAAAATACTTAGGTCCAGAGTCAGTGCAACGGATCAATGAGGCAATAGAGAAGATAAAAGCTAGAATGCTCGCCTCACAGAGTAGACAGAAGAGTTACGCAGATCCGAAACGCAGAGATGTTGAGTTCCAAGTAGGGGACCATGTGTTTTTACGAGTGTCTCCAATGAAGGGGATCAAACGTTTTGGGAAAAGAGGCAAGTTATGCCCTAGATTTACAGGACCTTTCGAGATTCTCGAGAAGATAGGTCAAGTGGCATACCGGTTAGCATTGCCTCCAGCTTTATCAGCATTTCACAACGTATTCCATGTCTCGATGTTGAGAAAATACGTTTCAGATCCCTCTCATATTCTCAGTTATGAGAGCCTAGAACCGGCTAACGCGAGATATGACTTACGAAGAACAGCCAGTGCAGATCCTGGATAGAAAGGATAAAGTCCTTCGGAATAAGACCATAGCATTGGTCAAAGTTCTCTGGAGAAACAGCAAGGTAGAGGAAGCCACCTGGGAACTAGATTCAGATATGAGATCTCAATATCCAGAGTTATTCAGGTTAGATTTCGAGGACGAAATCCTTTTAAGGGGGGAATAGTTGTAAAGACCGCTTAGTTTAATTTGGAAATTAGCAGTTAATCACGTTTAATTATAAAATTATTTATAGCTATTTAAATAATTATTATACTGTTATTATTGAATTCAGAGATGCATTTCTATGTCATTCAGTAGTTTTCATATTTTTGCATTTCCGGTGCCCGATAACATGGAACTCGGTGTTTGGCTCAGTAAAATCACAACTTAGTATGTTAGTAGTTTGGGGCGGTTTATTAGACATTGGGAATGTCGGGAATGGCCGGGAATTTAGAATTTCCCAAAAATACCCCTTTAGTGTTATTTATGTGATTTTAGTGTGGAGGGGCAAAATGGTCTTTTTGCCCCATTATTATTTTGTCTTCTAGTGATTTTAATAATTGAAAAATATATGTTTAATTGGTTATTATTTGGCTGAAATTAAATGTGTTAAGTGCCTTAAATTCCATTTTATTCATATTTTCAATACTTAGAAAAAAATAGAAAAATTTCAAAGACTCTCTCTTTCTTTCCTCTCACTTTCGGCCCTCTTGGAGCAGCAAGAACTAGCCATTTTTCTTGGTGATTCAAGCTCTTTTTTAGCAAATCTTAGTGATCTCGAGTTGTTGGTATGTTTCCCTTAGCCTTCCTTTAAGTTTTTTTTTTTTTTTTGTAAATTTGAGTAAGTTTAATAGGTTGCATGCTTAGTTTTGTTGGATTATTGTTGCTGGGATGTTGTTGATATTTTCTGAGATGTAAGCATGATAATTTGAAGTGATTTAAGCTGTTAGTAATGCATGATATTTGCTTTGTTGCAAGCTTGGAATTTTTAGCTCAAAACTATGATTTTTTCAAACAAATGTCTTGAATCTGTGGTGTGCTTGCTGTTGATGTTTGCTGTTAATTTCAGAGGCTATTTTATGCATGTTTAAGTAGGTTTGGACTGGTTTGATATCATGTTGGTAGTGTTTGATCAAGTTTGAGTTAGAACTCAAAGCTTGAGGCTTTAATGGTGATTTTTGTTTATGTACAATCTGGGTGAGTTTGATGCTTTAGAATTGTTCTATAGGATGTTTAGAACAGGTCTGGAAGTTTTGGTGTGGTTTGGGTTGGATTTGAATGAGTTATGAAATTTTGAAATCTGCCTGCGAGGAACCGGAATTCCGGTTGTGCATCCGGAATTTCGGATGGGCTTCGAAAATTCCCAGAACCGGAATTCCGGTTGGGCAACCGGTCTACCGGTTAGGGAAATTTCAGAAACCTTAGTTTTCCTCGATTTTATGTTATCTGGGGTATTGCCATGCTTTTTATCGATAGGGAAACTTTTAGTTCCTAATTTAAGTCCCCGAGAAGTGATTTAGCGTATCACTTATAGTGTTGTAATTTTTATGGTTTAGGAGCCTGTAATCCGCCGCGCAGATAGTTCCAGTCAGGTTGACCGGCACACCTGAATTCGGAATCCAGGTAAGATTAGTATAACAGTATGCATATGTAGATTACATGTTTAGCGTGCATGTAGGAAGCCTGTTAGATTACATTAGTTATGTATGTTGGCTTCGAACCATCCCACTGTGTCACGTCGGTACAGTGGAGTATGACCAAGCCGGAGTATGACCGGATTCGTCCGATTAGTGACAACTGTATCACGTCGGTACAGGCTGGAGTATGACCAGCAGCCGGATTATGACCGGTTCAGCCGATCAGGCTGATACTTAGGTTGGTGGTTCCGTACTATTTGACGTATCACGTCGGTACAGGCTGGAGTATGACCAGCAGCCGGAGTATGACCGGTTCGACCGATCAGGCTGTTACTTGTCAATAGTACCGTCCCTATGAACGTTCAGAACTAAGTACCGTGTTGGACACGGCAGTTAGGGGGACTCAGTATCGTGTTGGACACGACAGTTAGGGTTGTGATCAGGGGTATGGGCGTCTGATCATGACCGGGATTTATGTATGAGTATTATTATGCTTTTCTTACTGAGTCTGTCGACTCACAGTGCTATGTTTATGTGTAGGTAAAGGCAAGGCTAGAGCTGATGGACCGTGAACGAGCCTATGAAGATTGTACATGTCGGGGCGGTTAGGCCTGGAGCGTACGATCCTCACAGCAAGGCTATTTTTGTAATTAGTCGCTAGGCGACAAATATTTTGTATAAACAGTTAACTTTTGTAAATAGTTTTGTAATCGTGATCCCTAGTCTTTTGTATAAATATTTTACAAGTTTAATTAAAAAGCAAAAATTTTAATTAATCACGTTTTCCATAAACCTCGTTGATTAGCAACGAGCTGCACAGTATGTTTAAAAATCACGTAATACGCCTATGCTAGTTAGGGTGTTACACCCATTATCCAAAGCCCATGGCCAGCCACACTTAATTGGATTTTATCATTTATTTTTTCATTATTTTAATACCAAATAATTCTAACGTAAACCTAGGTTGTTCCCTATAAAT
The DNA here is from genome assembly GCF_029168945.1 of Cannabis sativa. Lineage (NCBI taxonomy): Eukaryota > Viridiplantae > Streptophyta > Magnoliopsida > Rosales > Cannabaceae > Cannabis > Cannabis sativa. The sequence continues at coordinate 8,112,731 of NC_083605.1, forward strand.
AGATATTGATGGCTCTCATTCAACTTTACATATGTTAACTTTGTCAGATGAAATTTGAGCCTCCTATTCTTTCTCTATAGCGGCCACTTCCCTTCTCTTTTCTTCTTCAATTTCGAAATCCTTGAGTGATAGAGTAGTGCCCACACACATCAAGTGGTATCTCAATCATAGTGTGTAAGACTGTAGGAGATTCCAAACAACAAGAAGGAGAATCAACATCAAAGGAAGGAGAGAAAGAGATCCAGGTTCAGATCTTGGTGATGCTCTGCTACAGAAAAGAATCAAGGGCTAGAGATCTGAACGGAAGGAGTCATTATATTCCGCTGCACCCAATGTAAGGTTTACTAAACTTTATATGTTTTTATTTTATTATTTTAGAATTCATATTAGGATGTTAATGAAACATACTTGTTAGTAAATCTAGATCCTGGTAAAATATTTCCAACAATTGGCCTCAGAGCCATGGTAATGATTTACTTTCATGAAATATGAATTAAAACGATGTTATGTGTTGATTTGGATGGTTTCATGTGGTTTATGTGCTTATTTGATGATAGTTTAGAAATGGCAATATATGTTACTGAAATATTTTTTATTTCGATTTAGGCTTTTACAGAACCTAATTTGGATTTTTTATGACTTAGTTATGATTTTTTAAATTTGAACGAAAATATCAGGGTTTGAAAGCACACTCGCGCACGCATGGGACAAAATCCCTTCAGACAAAGCCTTGTACGAAGCATACCCTTGTCCCACCCGTGTCCCATGGTCAGATAGGCTGCATGCAGCCTTGATGCTCGGTCAGACACCCCAATCCGCGCACGCAGGGGTATGCAATGCATACCCCTGTGCCTCAAACTTGTTTTCGTCATAACTTTTGATTCAAAAATCGTTTTTCATTGAAACAAAAGCCAATTTTTGGTATAATTTTGTGTAGAATCTGAATTTTCAATCATAATCTAATTTTCAGAATAAAATTAATTTTTATTATTTTTTTAATTAATTAAAATTAGTTTCTGAGATTAGTAGGTTTTGAATTTTGAAAATTTGATTTCTCACAAAGGAGTGTTATGGTTAAGAGCAGATATTATTTTTTATTAAATTTGAATGATCTTACTTTGATATTAAAATATTATCTTTTAAAATAATCTTGTTCAAATTTCAAAGTCTGCTAACCATATCATATTTTTTTTTTCCAAATTTGTTATTTTTTGAAATATATTTTATTAATTATAAGAATAGGAATATGTTATGTTTAACATTTTATCTTATTAGACATTTTTTTATTAAAATTATATTTTGGCAAAAAAAACATGAAGATTTGAAAAATTGGTTATTTTAGTTTGAATAGATATTTTAGGGTTTCAAACCTTAAATTTTTCAAACTTATTATTTTATTATTTTTTAAATATTCTAACCATATGAAATATCTTATTTTTTCAATTAGTTTATTTATGTAATATTTAAATTTGATTAAATTATAAGACTCAGAATATAATAATGAAACATCAAAATTTAAAATTCAAGATATTTTATTATATTATCTTATTAGAAATTTTAAATAAATTTAAATTTTGAATAAACTTGATATTTGAAAAAATTGGTTAGATATTTTTTATTTTTTTTGTTAGAATTTAGGAAATTTAGGAGTTTGTTGAATTTTGAATTTTTTCAAATATTCTCTAACAACCTAAATTTGAATTCTAGTTAAGATATTTATTTTAAAATTTAATTTTTATTTTAAATTTTAAAATAGAGATATTTTAGCTTACTTTCCAGATATTCTAGATCAGTTAGTTGTTTGTATTGTTTGTTTATATATTAATATACAATTTTTTTTTACAAACCTACTATTTATTTAATCTAAATTGCTATGATTAACTTGTTGACAGATCCCATGATCTGATTTTAATCATAGTCCAATTGTCAATAGATCTTATGAATAATTTGTAACAGGTAAATTTTTGCAATTTCTTTCATCTTTTTAAACCTAGTAACATGATAGGGCTCATCCAAATCATTTTGATCTGTGTGAGCCTATATGTTGGCTATTGGGCTTAGATGCATATAGGATGCCCATTTAAGTTTTACTAAGTAACTAGGTTGCTAAAATAAATTTTGACATTAGTAAATTTATTTAGGCCCAATTAGATTTGGGCTTATTCAATGAATAACAATTGTTTATTTAAAGGTTAAATTCCTCTCTTTTGGGCCTTGTGTGAGAGTTGGGGGCCAATAGAAGTGGGTACGACATACTGAACCCAGCTCCCCCTCACATGAACTACCCCAATTGTGAAGGCCCATTTGCCTTATTTAAATAATTGTATTAGGTTAATTATATTATTAGTCTAACCTAATTAAAATTAAATTAGCAACATAATTAACTTTTAAAATATATGAAATTTATTTTTCATTTAATATTTTAAAGTTAATTTTAGAAAAATACTTATTAAATGAAACATATTCTAGATAGTTATTTCTAGAACTAGTTATTTAATCTAATATTTAATTAGGAAAATATCATTTGTGAAATTAATTGTTTAATAATTAATTTTGGTACAATCTAAGTTAAGTATATTTTTCCTAGTATTAAACGAGAATTAATAATTAAGTCTCCTCTATACTTAATTATTTATTTCTTGAACTTAATACATTTAATTAAATTGAAAATTAAAATATCTAAGTTTATTTTCATAATGATCATAAGCATTTTGGGTAGCGTGCCTAATTATTTAGGGCATTACAATTTGGTATCAGAGCGCCAAGGTTTTTAAACTTCCTGTAGACCGGCCGAACATGTACATTCATCGTCAGAGATAAGCTCGACTCATGGTACAGTAAGTATTGAGAGTAAATACTTGACTGTATGTGTGATCATCTGTTTACCGCTTTCCATTTTAGGCAATATGCAAGCATCTAGAGTATGTATGTGTTATGTGATGCCATGCTATAAATGCTAATTGTTTATGTAAATATGTATGAGGTAAATAGATGAGTTAGGGTTTAAGACAATAAGTGCGTAAGTGTTGTATCGGTGCTTAACTCGCTGGGGTTGTTGATTATAGGGGTACTAGTAATGGACCCTCCGCAATCATCCAGACCACAGGGCGAGCAAGTAGAGCCCGGGGCTACCCGAACCGATCCACCAGCACCGCCTCCACCTCCGCAAAATCCAGGGAATAATGCGGAGGCTGTTAATGCTAATCCTCCTGCTGATTGGCAGTAGATGTTTTATGAAATGCGGAGTGTCATACTTCGTCAAGAAGAAGAGTTGCAACGTTTGAGGCAACAAGCTGTCCCAGCTAATCAAGGGTTACCACCTGCTCCTGTGCCAGTGGTGGGTAACCAAGGGTATGTTATGCCGCACCGGGACTCTGTGTTCGAGCAGTTTGTGAAGCTACAACCTCCGGCTTTCCTGGGAGGCATTGACATTATTAAGGGCGATCAGTGGATGAGCACTGTTACCCGTATCCTCTATAATATGGGGGTGACGGGAACTAAGAGGGTAAATTGTGCGTCCTTTATGTTTCAAGATCATGCCCGCGTCTGGTGGGACATAGTGAATCAAACTCGGGATGTCAATGTGATGACATGGGAAGAGTTTAAGAAACTTTTTGAGGAAAAGTTCTATAATGTGGCTGTAAGGACTTCACATCAGGAAGACTTTGTGAAGTTGACTCAAGGGAAGATGTCTGTGGCCGAATATACTCTTGAGTTTGACCGATTATCTAAATTTGCTGGTGATTTGGTGCCTACCGATTTTACCAGAAAATAGAAGTATGTTCGAGGACTGAATGCTACAATCAGTCGAGACTTGAAAATTACCACATCCCATGACACTCTGTATAAGAGAGTGGTAGACTTGGCCTTAATTGCTGAAGAGGCCGAGCAGCAAGTGATTAAAGAGCAGGCTGCAAAGGATGCCGCCATGGCATCAAACCCTCCTGCTGGTGGTAATGTCAGTAAGGGGATCGACAGTAGCAACCCTGAGCACAAGCGGAAGGCTGAGGCTTCCGGAGCTTCAGGGGGAAATAGAAAGTTTCGGGGAAACAGAGGTGGCCGTCAGGGTCGCGGGTCCTCATTCTGATCATATCCAGAATGTCCTAAATGCAAGAAGCATCATCCTGGTGAGTGCTGAGCCAAGGCATGTTTCCAGTGTGGTATGGCGGGCCACTTTATCAGAGACTGTCCCCAAGCCAAGAGAGAAGAGCCTAAGAAGAATGTTCCTCAGAACCCGGGGCAACTTTTTACTATAACTCAGGCAGATGCTGATGCTAGTCCGTCAGTTGTGACAGGTCAGTTATCTATTAATGGTTGTGCTTATACTGTGTTATTTGATTCGGGAGCTACTCATTCATATGTATCGAGTAGAGTGATAGAAAGTTTACATAAGCCATGTGATATTTATGCTTCGGGGTTTGGAACCCTGTTACCCTCGGGAGACCTGATAGTATCCACAAGGTGGATTCGATCCTTGTCTTTTTGGATTGACGGTTGTGAGTTGACCACCAATCTAATTGAAGTGCAATTATCTGATTTTGACATAATCTTGGGAATGGATTTTTTGTCTAAGTATGGAGCGATGATTGACTGTAAACGGAAGATGGTGGTGTTTGAACCCGATAGTGCTAACCCAGCAGTGTTCGTGGGTAAAGTTCAGGGGGCACGCATACCGAGAATATCGTTGTTGAAAGCTAAAGACCTAATGGGTAGAGGTTGTCTAGGGTTCATAGTTACTGCAGTGGACACTAGCCAACCTCTGACATCAGGGCCTGTGAATACGAGATTGGTATGCGAGTTTCTTGATGTCTTTCTAGAAAATTTGTCGGGATTGCCACCTGTGCGGGAGATTGAATTTGTTATTGAATTGGCTCCAGGAGTGGATCCAGTATCTAAGGCACCGTACCGAATGGCTCCAGCTGAGTTGAAGGAATTGAAGATACAATTGCAAGACTTACTGAGTTTGGGATTCATCAGACCGAGCTACTCACCTTGGGGTGCTCCGGTTTTGTTTGTGAAGAAGAAAGACGGAACCCTGCGAATGTGTATTGAATACCGGGAGTTGAACAAGCTTACCATTAAGAACATGTATCCTTTACCTCGAATTGATGATCTGTTTGACCAACTGAAGGCGAAGACGGTCTTTTCCAAGATTGATCTTCGCTTAGGCTATCATCAGCTGAGAATTCGAGAGGAAGATATCCCAAAAACTGCGTTCCGTACTCGGTATGGACACTATGAATTTCTTGTGATGTCTTTTGGACTCACTAATGCCTCGGCGGCATTTATGGATTTGATGAATCGAGTGCTTAAGGATTATCTGGATAGGTTCGTGATTGTGTTTATTGATGACATCTTGGTGTACTCTGATACCGAAGAAGAGCATGAGTTGCATCTCAGAGCGATTTTACAAAGGTTACGGGATCACAAGCTTTATGCCAAGTTCAAAAAGTGTGAGTTCTGGTTATCTCGTGTCTCATTTTTGGGGCACATAGTGGATAAAGATGGGATAATGGTGGATCCGGCGAAAATTGAAGCTGTTCGGGATTGGCCAGCACCGAAGTCAGCTACAGAGGTTAGAAGTTTTCTGGGTTTGGCTGGTTATTATCGTCGGTTCGTTGAGGGCTTTCCAAAGATTGTTGTTGTTGGGTTTTATGCCTTAAATAAAACTCTTTACAATCTGATTAGTTATCAATGTAAGAAATTTGAAGTGATTGATGTTTGCATGAATTTTACATGCTAATGGTTTAACATGTTTAATATGTTTATTACATTCATACACACAAAATCAGTTAAATCCAGATCATATGTTTATTCACAATTACAGTATCGTCAACACAGTGGAATGTGATTGTGATCATATGAATCAAAAGTTTTGGTCCCTGTTTCATCAGTGTTATTGGATTTACACTAATGTGATAATCAGCGATGATGTGTACTTACACTTGGAGTAAGTGTTATGTTCTTTCCAGGACATTAGTAAAGTATGCTAGTTTCGAATGTATGGAGTATACATTGGACTGGACCGATATTGCAACTAAGTTAAGATATTACAAACTTACCGTTATACATATCTTTCCAAGTCAATATCAGTAGTTGATCTTAAGATTAAAAAGAATCTAAGTCCTGATATGCTTGGGCTCAACTCAGGAGTGCTATTCAAGTTCTTAGATTTATTAGTTAAGCCTACTTTCGGGTCAGGGTGATACGTATATTTCGAGAACATGATAGTATGATTGAGTGGGAGTGCTGAACATAAATATGGAATCTATAGCTTCTACTGGTGTATAGAAGTCAAGTGATGATTCCCTTCGAGCTTAGCAAATAGAAGTAAATGGATGAGCTCTTGTTTAGCTGACTAATTATTAGATCACTAAACACCATTTACAGGTAGCTAAGTGTTTTAAGGGGCAAAATACATTGAGGGGTGAGAACGGTAAAGAAATCCCATCTCGATGTAAATCATCTATATAGAGGATCTTTAAATCACAATAAGATTATAACAATGGTTAAATGAGATAGTATATTGGTATCGTGAAACATACAATATGCTCTATATAAGTCTGAGAGTGCAATTCTAAGTTCTAAGAGTGGATTCAACGAAGAATTAATAAGTAGGAATTTACTTGGTAAATTTGGTTCACTTATTGGAAGCTCAGCATATAGATCCATGGTCCCCATTCTAGTTGAGAACATTCTGGTTGTAAGACTCATTAATTGATTCGTGATTGATCAATTATAATTCTAAAGTTAGACTGTGTCTAATTTTATGTATTTTCACTAAGTAGGGGTGAAATTGTAAGGAAAAGAGTTTTCTGGGTTTATTTATTTATTAATAGACTTTATATGTCTAATTAATAATTAAATTAAATGACAATATTATTTAATAATCTATTTTAGTTATTAAATAATTAGTTTTGGCATTTAAAAGGTTAGAATTGGAAAATTGGCATTTTTGAGAAAATAGAGATAAAATTTGATAAAATTGCAAAATTAAGTAAGGCCCAATAACACCTAGGCCGGCCACTTAATGATGATTTTTCAAATTATTATTTTCATTATTTTAATGCCAAATAATTCTAAACCTAGACCTAGTAGTTGCCTATAAATAGAAAGTGATGGCTCAGTCAAAATACATGCTTTCATTAGCTTTCTGACAGAAATTTATCTCTTCAGAAAACTGAGCCTTCCTCACTCTCTACCATGGCCGAAATCTCTCTCTCTCTCTCTTTTCCCTTCATCTTTTTCGTGACCCTAGTGAAAGAGTAAGTGCCCACACACAGCAAGCAGTAACTCAATCATAGATTGGAAGACTGTGAAGGATCAAAGCTTGAAGAAGAAGGAGATTCGGGCTCAGATCTTGATTATATTCTGCTACAGAAAGGAATCAAGGGTTAGAGATCTGAGTGGAAGGAGACATTTATTCCGCTGCATCAATGTAAGGTTTTCTTAACTTTATATGTGTTTAATTTATCGTTTTAGAAAGTTCATATTTAGGATGTTAATAAACATACTTGTGAGTAGATCTAAGATCCTGGTAAAATAATTCCCAACAGTTGTACCCTTAACGGAGCTGACCCAAAAGAACCAGAAGTTTGTTTGGACTGATCGATGTGAGAAAAGTTTCCTGGAGTTAAAGCAACGCTTGATTGCCGCTCCTGTACTAACTCTTCCTTCAGATAAGGAAAAGTTTGTGGTATATTGTGATGCCTCGAGACAGGGTCTCGGCTATGAGCTTATGCAGGCTGGGAGGGTAATAGCTTATGCTTCTCGGCAGTTAAAGGAGTACGAGCAGAGGTACCCTACTCACGATTTAGAACTCGCAGCAGTGGTATTTGCGCTAAAGATTTGGCGGCATTACCTTTATGGCGAGAAATGTGACATATACACTGATCATAAAAGTCTGAAATATTTCTTTACCCAGAAAGACTTGAATATGAGGTAGAGGCGTTGGCTAGAGTTGGTGAAGGATTATGATTGTGAGATCCTTTATCACCCTGGTAAAGCCAACGTGGTTGCTGATGCCCTGAGTAGAAAAGGTCAGAATCAGTTGAATTCTATGAAGCAAATCTCCCAACAGCTGGCAAATGAAATGACTCGAGCTCAGATTGAGTTGATTGTAGGGAAACTGGCTAATATTACCCTGCAATCTACTCTTCTTGAGAGAATTAAAGAAGCACAAAAGCAGGATTCAGAATTGGTAAAAACTCGAGCTAGGGTTTCGGCTGGGAAGGCTAGTGATTTTTCAGTAGATGAAACAGGAATGTTGAGATTTGGGAATCGAGTTTGTGTGCCTATAGATGAGAACATCAAGAAAGAGATCATGGATGAGTCTCACACGACTCCTTATTCAGTTCATCCAGGGTCGACAAAGATGTACCAAGACCTGAAAGCCATGTTTTGGTGGCCAGGCATGAAGAATGACATCGCTGAGTATGTTGCAAAGTGCCTTACGTGTCAGCAAGTGAAAGCTGAGCACCAGCGACCTACAGGGTTGCTGCAACCACTGAAAATACCAGAGTGGAAATCGGAAGATATAGCCATGGACTTCGTGGTAGGTATGCCTAGAACCACGGGACAATTTGACTCTGTGTGGGTCATAGTGGACAGGTTTACAAAGTCTACTCACTTTTTACCTGTTCGGACGAATTTCTCCATTGATCAGTATGCTGAGTTATATGTTAGAGAAATTGTTCGTCTGCATGGTGTCCCAAAGTCCATTGTCTCGGATAGAGATCCGAAGTTTACATCAAGATTCTAGGAAAGTTTGCATCGAGCTATGGGAACTCAGTTAAAGTTCAGCACAGCTTTTCATCCTCAGACGGATGGGCAATCCGAGAGGACCATACAAATTTTAGAAGACATGCTACGGGCATGTGTGCTTGACTTTGAGGGATCATGGGTAAAGTACCTTCCCCTGATCGAGTTTTCTTATAATAACAGCTATCAGGTAACAATCGGGATGGTTCCTTATGAACTTTTATATGGAAGAAAATGTAGATCACCTATTCACTGGGATGAAGTAGGTGAAAGAAAGTTCTTGGGTCCCGAAGCTGTTCAGAAAACAAGTGAGGCAGTTGACAAAATTAGAGCGTGAATGCTCGCGGCTCAGAGTAGGCAAAAGAGTTATACCGATCCAAAGCGTCGAGATATTGATTTTCAGGTTGGGGACATGGTATTTCTCCGAATATCTCTGATGAAAGGCATAAAACGCTTTGGGAAGAAAGGAAAACTTAGCCCGAGGTTCATTGGACCTTTTGAAATCCTAGAAAGGATAGGGCAAGTAGCGTACAGGTTGGCTATGCCCCCAGCGCTGGCAGCTGTACATAATGTGTTTCATGTTTCAATGCTTCGGAAGTATGTCTCAGACTCGTCCCACGTTCTGAGTTATGAAGCATTGGAACTTCAGCCGGACTTATCATACGAGGAACAACCAGTGCATATACTTGATAGAAGAGAGAAAGTCTTGAGAAGCAAGACTGTGGCACTGGTGAAAGTACTGTGGAGGAACAGTAAAGTAGAAGAGGCAACCTGGGAGCTTGAGACGGATATGCAGCAGAAATATTCGGAGTTGTTCAGGTAAATTTCGGGGCAAAATTTCTATAAGGAGGGGGTAATTGTAATACCCGGGGTTAAGAAAAGGACTAGCAAAACCCTAATTAGATAATTATGAGTTAATTGAGGAATTATATTATTATATAATTCAATATATATGAAATTTAACATGTTAAAGACCCCGTTGGTGAGCCAGGGGCATTTTGGTAATTATGACCCGAGAAGGGTAAATTGTTGAGATTAATTTAATCACGTGCTTAATAGAACTATATTATTATATAGTATGCTTGTGTTTTATTTTTAGGTGTGTTCTGACAGGTTTGCGCGGTATAGTCACACCCGAGAATTTCGGGCCGAACCGGGTTCGGGCCCAAAATGTAAATTGAATTGATTATTTGGCATTTTATTTGACATGTGATAATCTGAAATTTATTTGGCAATATTTGAGTGTGAAATGACATTTATGCCCTTGAAAATGAATATGTATGTTATATAGCCCTAAGGGCAAAATGGTCATTTGACTATAATTAATTTACTTTGAATTAAATGGTTTTTTTGAAAGAAAAAGGGATTGATTTTCTGGTTCTCTCTCTCACTCACCCGAACTCTCTCTCTCACTCTCTATCTAACCTAGTTCAAAATTGAGGAAAAATTGATTGGGAGCTTGCTTGAATCAAGCTTAAGTGTTGGGGAATTTTGTTTGGAGGCTTGGAATTGGAGTGTGAAGGAATTGAGGTAGTTGTTTTCAGATTTCTTTTAATTGAATTCTTGCTGAAATTTTAGGGTAAAAAGCATGTTTTGATTATTTTGTTCTTGAGTTGCATGTTATGGAATTGATGCATGGTTTTGTAGATTTTGGGTGTTAATTCCTTTATCTTGTGGTGTTTTTTACCTTTGAGTCTTGGATAAAATTCTAGGTTGATTCTTGTGTTTGAAACCTAGTATTTCTTGGTATTTTTACTGCTGGAATTGTTTGATTTGGCTTGAGAACAAGCTCAAGTTTTGAGCTTGAGTTCTTGTTGGAGAAGTTTGATTTTTGTGTTGTTGAATAATCTGAAATTAGGGGTTTTCATGTTGGAATTGTTGTTTTAGCTCTCTGTTGTGATGATTCTTATCTGTAAGAAATTAATTTTGGGTATGGTTTGGTTAAGGTTTGATTATATGGTAAAGTGGGCATGTTTAGACCTTAAAATCTAGTTTTCTGGGTTTTTCGAACCTAGTGGCCGCGGCCAGATCTATGGTCGCCGCGGCCATAAACCTGGCAGGGAGCCATCTTTTTTCCAATTTTCTTTTGGCCTTAACTTTTGACTCGGGACTCCGTTTTGGACGTTCTTTATATCGTTGGAAAGCTCGTTCCGAGTTCTTTATGATTATCTATATTTTGAATGCCAACTTTATATTTTGTGAAAGTGAAATTAGGGATTAACCCTATTTGTGAAATCCGGGGTTGTGTGACTAGGATTACCGGCACCTGATCAGGAGCACCTAGGGATTCGGAATCTCATTCTATTGTTGAACAATAGGTAAGATAGTGATTAGCACGTAGAGTATGCGCAGTGGCGCTTATATTAAGAATGATATGCATGAATGTTTACTATCCGGGATTAGGGTTATTACCCTAATAGGAACGGTCTAATAGCATAGGGTTATTACCCTAGTGATATATGTGTTAGAATTATATTTATCCAGGATCTTAGATCTACTCACAAGTATGTTGATTTAACAACCTAATATTGAACTTCTAAAATGATGAACTAAACACATAAAAGTTAAGAATAACTTACAGTGATGGCAGCGGAATTAATGTCTCCTTCCACTCAGATCTCTAACCCTTGATTCCTGTCTGTAGCAGAGTATAATCAAGATCTGAGCCCGAAAGTTCTTCAGTTGGATGTGATCCTTCACAGTCTTCCAAACTATAATAAGGTACTGAGTGATGTGTGTGGGCACTTCTCTCTCACTAGGAATTTCAAAATTTCTCTCTTGTTTTTCTCTCTTGATTTCGTGTGACACCATGCAAAGCAAAAGCTTGCCCAAGCATGCCAAGAGTAGAGAGAGGGGGCGGCTATATATAGGAAAAGGGAAGAGCATAACTTTCCAAATAGACAGTTTCCTCTTTTACTGTGTAATTGAATAACTGCCTTATTTAGTGTGATCCACCACTTTCCTATTTAGACTAGGCTTTGATTAACAATTATATGGCAATTTAAATTGAAAATAATAATTGGGAAACATGCAAAGGGTGGCCGGCCATGGTGTGTAGGGGCCTCACTGGAATTTTGCAGTTTCCTCAATTTTATTTCTATTTCTCCAAAAATGCCATTTTTCCAATTCTAATCTTTTAAATGCCAAAACTAATCATTTAATAACTAAAATAGATTATTAAATAATATTGCCATTTAAAATAATTATTAATAGACATGCAAAGTCTCTTAATTAATAATTAAACCTAGAAACCCTCCTTTTTACAATTTCATCCTTAAACTGTGAGAATTCACAAATTAGACATAGTCTAACTTTTAGAATTATAATTGATTAATCATAAATCAATTACAGAGTCTTACAAACAATATAGTCTCAACTAGAATGGGGACCATGGATCTATATGCTGAGCTTCCAGTATACTTTGCCAATGTTCTGGAAAGAACATAACACTTACTCCAAGTGTAAGTATACTTCATCGCTGATTATCACATCAGTGTAAATCCAAAACACTGATGAACAGGGACCAAATCTTTTGAATCATATAATCACAATCACATTCCACTGTATTGACAATACTGTAATTGTGAATAACTATATGTTCTGGATTTAACTGATTTTGTGCATATATCAAGTATATATATTAAACCATAAACATGTAACATACATGTAATCATAATTCACTTCAAAAATTCTAAATTGATAACTAATCAGATTGTAATGGGTTTTATTTAGGGCATAAAATCCAACAAACTCCCACTTGCACTAACATAAAACAAGTTGTGCATTACAATCAATCTTTTGCCTTGATCCTCCTTAACTATATGCTTTACTCATCAAGGGATACTGAAATCCTTACTGCCCATTAAGTACATCTGAACAAACAGAAGACATATCTCTCAAATTTTAAAATTTGGAATCGAGATAATGCAGTGTAGAATTTTCTTCAGTAAAATAACTTTCTGGTATCTTTGCTGATGAAGCTTGAATTATTATAGATGGATTTTTACACTCTTCTATAATGATTCCTCCACCCCAGAGTAACCACCATCTCACAATTCTTAATGAGTAGGTGTGGATGCATAGTTCCTTAATAACATATAGGTCACTTTTATAAATCTTTCTTGATTGTCCCCTAATGTTCCCCATTTGATTACATCTCAGATGGCTCCCACTCAATAGCAGATGTCTGGTTAGAAGCTTTTAACCTTTTACTATTGTTTCTGGGAACATCTCATTGTGACTTATTATCTTAAACTGAAACTGTAAGTTTCTCTAAGACTAGGTCAACAACATAGCAGTCTAGTATTTGAAGTGTAAAATACTTGCTAGAGATTTAAGCAATCAAATCAAGATACCATAAAATGTTATGAGGAATAGACATGTTGAATCAAGTCTTTCGAATAGACTATGCAAGAATTCTTCTATCTTACTCTCATAATTCTGATAAGTTATTTCTATCCATGTGAATGGTTAGACTTGTTTTTATCAGAGGTGTTCTTAAGTTCCTATCACAATTATCAACCAAGCGAAGATGGGTAAAGAATTTTAATATTCTCCCACTCAACCAAGGTAATGTGATACATTATCAAAGAACTTTAATGGTATCAATAACTATTACAATAATAAATCTAAACTGGAACATATAATCAAGATCAAGGATTTATTCTGATAATAGCTAATTTATTATATTATTTCCATGTTTAAAATTATGTGTCACAAAGGGTACTGTAGAATAAAGTCCACCCCTAAGTTTATAGAGATTATGATCCACCCCTAAAGGTTGTAAATCTCTAAGTGTGATAGAGAGTCTGTGGAGTTGAATATAATCCAGAGTTCATTAGATATAAAAGATCGTTTGAACTGCATATTATTCTTAACTTTTCTCCACCCCTATCAGATCAAAAGATCTTTTTATTAAACAAATTCTCAAATAATTGTAATAGAACTAACAATTATTCATAAACATAGAAATAATTTCTAGTGTTTATGTAGTAATAACTCTGTAAGGAGTTTAATTACCTTTAGAATTTGTATCAATAATAAAAACACATACACATACAAACATAATAAATATAACAATTGGTAATAGATAAGATAAAGTACTGAAGCTCAACTCATAAATTGCAATTTATTTTAAAAAAATTCTTTATTATGAACCAAAAATTGTTTGCAATATTATGAGAACCAAATAGGGAATAAAATCCCCAAACTTGAAATCTAAATTGTTTGAAAAACTAAATAATTAATTCAAAAAAAAATGAGCTTCTTCTTTATCGTAGACGATCTCCATCCACCATCCAGCTTTCTAATCTAACTCGCTAAGACAGTATCCGAGTTTAAGAAGCTTTATCTATAAGAAGAATAATAAACAAGGTTAGTAGTCCAGAATTAATAATCCAAAAGGATAATAATTCACTAAAAACACATCAGTTTATAAAGAAAATACATTGTTTCTTTGCGAGATACTTAGGACATTGGGATTTCCAATGGCCTTTCTCATTGCAGTAGAAACACTTTCCTTTTAGTGTATCACCAGAAGCTCCAGCCTTTTTGTTCTTAACTGCTTTCGCAGCTTGAGCTGGCTTCTTGGTATTTTTCCACTTCTTCTTATGATTGGATTTGGAAGTAGAAGCAACATGTGCCTCAGGATTACTCGTCTTATTACCATTTCCAGAATTCTGAGGTTTATTCCCTCTTTTCTTGGGACCTCCAATCAAATTTTCATATGTCTGAAGGTCATTGACTAAAGTATGAAAGTATTGTTCCTTCTTATTCATGACATAATTTGATGTGTAGGGCAGAAAATCTGGAGTCAGACTATTCAAGATGAGACTCACTTGAGTAGTCTGATCCATTTCAGCACCATGATTCTGGGCTTCCTAGAAATAACTAGCCATCTGGAGAAGGTGATCACGCACATTATGATGGGGTTCCATCCGTGCATTGATGAATTTCTTAGTCGCGTCAAAACGAGACTGGATAGATGCCATACCGAATAGCTCAGTTAACTGCGTCATGATTTCTGCAGCCGTGACAGTGTTTGCAAACCTTGTTTTCAAGGTGTCAACCATGCTGGAAAGCATGAAGTAACGAGCTTTATTGTTAGCATTCTGCCAACGCTCAAACTTCTCTTTCACAGTTTTGGTTGCATTGTCACCTGGCTGCTCAGGGGACGGCTCAGTCAACACAAACGAGGCACTTTCACCTATGAGAGCAATGTTAATGTTCTCTCTCCACTTTGGGAAGTTAGACCCATTTAGCTTATTTTCAGTTAAGAGTGACAACATGGGATTCGACATTGCAATTCAGGATACTACAAGATAACACATAGATATCAATTATGGTTTAACACAAAATCTTATTCAGAAATTATTAGCACATAGCAAGTAGGAATGACTAGAGAAAATACAAAAAAAATTCAATCCTAAATAATTTCCAAGGTTTTCAACAAACTGATATCAGTGTCCCGTTTAGGCGAGAGTCAAAGCTATCATCTATTGAATAGAGTTGTCAGCTCATCTAAAATGACAAACATTCTAGCAACCTTTTATTCGATCGAAAAGAGAATCCGACGTTGTCCCGTTTAGGCGAGAGTCAAGGTCATTCCTATTTCATGAGCTTCTACCATTGTTTCATACGTTTGTAAGTCTTATACAGTAGCCACCATTAGGGTGATCAATACCAATATAAAACACTTACAAACATACTTATCTTTCGAGATTAAACGGCGCTAACTTGCTAATGAACGTTCCTCCATTAGGGAGGATTACTCACTAAAACAATAGCTATGTAAAACCAACAACGGAGATCGAATATCTTAAAATAATAAAGCTCATTATTTAAAATTGTATTTTCTTCTATTATTTATTTATTTTAAATCCATATATATATTTATTAAATTTTAAATTTAGAATAGAATCTAAATAAAATTTAATTTAATATCTGTAAAATTAAACTTAGATGGTTAAGAAAATAAAATGAATTATTTCCATCTTAGTATTAATTTTCCAACAAATATTAAGAAAATTACTTAATTTAAGTTGTATTAATTTAAATTAATTTGCAACTCAAATTAAAATTTTCTACAAATATATATATATATTGTATTTCCAAAAATATACAATTTTCGAAATACATTAAAATAAATCAAACTTTACTTAGAAAAAATACTTCAAGCAAAAATATTATCTATCTAGATTTTCTTGACTAATTAATCCAATTTCTAATAATATATTTCAGTTCCTTTATTTTAAATTAATCATTAAATGAAAAGATCATTGATTTAAGTTGATTCAAAATTTATTAAAATAATTAATTTACAACTTCAATCTATCTTTCAAGATAAATTCAAAATCGTCTTGCATAATTAAATGCAATTTTGAAAAAAAGATTAATAAAATAAATAAAATATATTTTGAAAATTATTCAAATTTAAGTTGTTATGGAAATACCCAACTTAAAATAATTTTCTTATTTAATTAAATATCATGAAAATAACAATATCTAAGTATCATTATGAAAATCAACTTACATATTTAATTTTCAATTTAATTAAATGTATTAAATTCAGGAAATAAATAATTAAGTATAGAGAAGGCTCAATCATTAATTTCCAATTTAATACAAGGAAAAATATCCTTAATTGAATTGTACCAAAATTAACTATTAAACAATTAATTTCACAATCAATGATATTTTCCTATATTAGAAATAATAATTAGTATAGAAATAACTATCTAGAAAATATCTCAATTCTACTAAGTATCTTTTCAAGATTTGGAAAATATATGATTTAAGTTATTATAGAAAGAATCTATAATTTACAAACTTAAAATTTTCTAAACAAAATTTAATTAAATATCAAAATTAGGTGGTAACTACCTAATTTAAAGATATTCCCCTTTTAAGTTTAAAACCAACTTAAAATAATATCTTTTAAGAATCTTCAATAACTAATTCCTAGAATTCCTCAACCTACTATTATAATAAAAAATATATTCAAATTTAAGTTAAAAGGGAAAATTAGTAATAACTAATTCATAACTTAAAAAGGAATATTTAATGAAATAATAAAAGTAAGTTTCAGAAAGAATCTAGTTAGTTAAAATTCTTTATTTAATTAAATACAAGAAAAAAAACAAATAGTTTATCTAGAAATGAAATTCATTAAACTATGTTTTTCTTAAGTTAATTTCGAAGAAATTAATTATGTTGCTATTCAATTTTATTAGGTCAAACTAGTATAATTAACCTAGCACAGTTATTCAAATCAGGCAAATGGGCCTTCACAATTGGGGTTGTTCATGGGGGAAATTAAACTGTATACCCATTTTATATTACTAACTCTCGTTTTTACCCTCTTTTTTTTAAATCTTTTATTTCTACCTTTTTTTTCAAACACTATACCAATCTTATCCTTGTCATTACACGATACTTTGAATTTTTTGGTGTGATTTAATGTTTTTGAGAGAAAAATTAATTTAAAGATGAACGGAACCATTTTCACTAAACAGTAACTACAATGATCACAAGAGTATGTATGACCACAAAATTGGTGGATATATATAGAAGAGTACTTAATTAAAACTTTTATGAATGCAATGATAAATAAAAGAAATCATCTCATAATGATGAACGAGCCCAGATTTCTTACACCATTTTATAATTTCTATTAGTTATTTCAACAAACACTTAAAAAACATTATATTTTCATAAAATGATCAAACCGAATACACACAAACTTATACATATGAACATAGGTCTTACAAACAAGAATATAATAGAAGATTGAAAGAGGGAGAAACAAGATCTAAAAAAAAAAAAACATAGATATGTGAGGGTATATTGGGTAATTTAATTATAAAAGAAGGTATATTTTAACTAAATTTATTTTGCAGGTATTTTTAGTTAATGTGTTATTAAAACGGGTACTTATCAACTTATCCCTTGTTCATGTGAGGGGGGGCTGGGTCCAGTATGTCGCACCCACTTCTAAGGCTCCCAACTCTCACACAAGGCCCAAAAGAGAGGAATTTAACCTTAAAATAAACAACTGTTATTAATTGAATAGGCCCATTAACTAAATGAGCCTAAATAAAATCTATCAGGTTATGATATTTTATTTAGCAACAACAACCTATATGTATCTATAACAGAAATTAAACATATAGGCTCACACAGGCACACAGATTTGGATGGATCCTATCATGTTACTAGGTCATACACAGATGAAAGAAGTTTGTAAAAATTACCTGTTACAAATTATTTACTTGATCTATCATCAATTGAACCATGGGTTAAAATCAGATCATTTGATCTGTAAACAAGTTAACCCTGGCAATTTAGATCAAGCAATAATAGGTTTTAGAAAAGTTACCAACAATCTAAAACACATACTCTTGCAACAAGGTTAGATTTGGATAGTTGGATGTAGGATTTATTTAATTTTAAATATATATTTCAAAAAATAAAATTTAAAAATTAAACCTACCATTTTGAAAAATTAGGTTTTGGGTAACCTAAATGTTATTTCAAAAAAAATTGCTAACTTTCCTTTTGAAATTTCATGTTATTTAATAAATTAAATATTCAATAAAATAGAAAATGGTAAATACATACCCTTTTCTCATTTTACAATCTAATTTAGGTAAAATAACAAAATTTAAAAAAAAATTAACAAAAATATCTTATTTCCTCTTTTAAAATACCATGATTATAGTAATCTTATTCTAAATAAGGTCAATTTACCAAAAGAAATTTTAATAAAAAAAATTTCTGACCTTTTATTCAAAAATAAGATAAAATAATCAAAATTTAAAAGAAATAAGAAAAGAGGTAAGCAATATTTGATTTTATCCTATTTTCAAATTCAAATTACACTAATATCTAAAATTAATTTTAAAAAATAAAATTAATTTATTTCTGATAATTAGATTTGAAATTTGAAAAAAAAAAAATCAACATACAAAACTACACAAAAAATCGGAATTTAATTCCATGAAATAGCATGAAAAATCGAAGAAAACGAAGAAAATAGCAGGTGGTACGGACAGCATGCAAAGCATGCTGTCCGCGCGCGTGGAAGGGGAGACATAGCCCAGAAAACTGGGCGCAAGCACCCCTGCGCATGATTTCCGCGCGCGTAGGGAAGGTGCTCACCACCTCGATTTTTCCCGATTTTCAAAAATTCATAACTAATTCAAATTAAATCGAAATCGAGTTCTGTAAAAAAGTAAATTGCTTAGAATTTTCCAAACTATCCAATAAAAATAATTCCAGATACAGATAATCAATTATTTTTTCCAGAATTCACAAACATCAATCAAACATCAATATGACACATCATGACACCATCCAAATCACAAACAAATCGTTTTAAGTCCAAATTTCTTGCAAGCAAATCAATTACCATGGCTCTGGTGCCAGTTGTTAGAATTATATTTATCCAGGATCTTAGATCTACTCACAAGTATGTTGATTTAACAACCTAATATTGAACTTCTAAAACGATGAACTAAACACATAAAAGTTAAGAATAACTTACAGTGATGGCAGCGGAATTAATGTCTCCTTCCACTCAGATCTCTAACCCTTGATTCCTGTCTGTAGCAGAGTATAATCAAGATCTGAGCCCGAAAGTTCTTCAGTTGGATGTGATCCTTCACAGTCTTCCAAACTATAATGAGGTACTGAGTGATGTGTGTGGGTACTTCTCTCTCACTAGGAATTTTGAAATTTCTCTCTTGATTTCGTGTGACACCATGCAAAGCAAAAGCTTGCCCAAGCATGCCAAGAGTAGAGAGAGGGGGCGGCTATATATAGGAAAAGGGAAGAGCATAACTTTCCAAATAAACAGTTTCCTCTTTTACTGTGTAATTGAATAACTGCCTTATTTAGTGTGATCCACCACTTTCCTATTTTGAATAGGCTTTGATTAGCAATTATATGGCAATTTAAATTGAAAATAATAATTGGGAAACATGCAAAGGGTGGCCGGCCATGGTGTGTAGGGGCCTCACTGGAATTTTGTAGTTTCCTCAATTTTATTTCTATTTCTCCAAAAATGCCATTTTTCCAATTCTAATCTTTTAAATGCCAAAACTAATCATTTAATAACTAAAATAGATTATTAAATAATATTGCCATTTAAAATAATTATTAATTAGGCATGCAAAGTCTCTTAATTAATAATTAAACCTAGAAACCCTCCTTTTTACAATTTCATTCTTAAACGGTGAGAATTCACAAATTAGACATAGTCTATCTTTTAAAATTATAATTGATTAATCATAAATCAATTACAGAGTCTTACAAACAGTATAGTCTCAACTAGAATGGGGACCATGGATCTATATGCTGAGCTTCCAATAAGTTGAACCGATTTACCAAGTAAATCCCTAACTTATTAATTCCTCGTTGAATCCGTTCTTAGAACTTGGAATTGCACTCTTAGACTTATATAGAGCATATCATATGTTTCACGATATCAATATGCTATCTCATTTAACCATTGTTATAATCTTAATGTGATTTAGAGATCCTCTATATAGATGATTTACATCGAGATGGGACCAATTTACCGTTTACACCCCTCAATGTATTTTGCCCCTTTGAACACTTAGTTACCTGTAAATGATGTTTTAGTGATCTGATATACAGTCACTGAAATAAGAGCTCATCCATTTACTTCTATTTAACTAAGCTCAAAAGGAATCATCACTTTACTTCTATACACCAGTAGAAGCTATAGATTTCCATATTTATGTTCAGCACTCCCACTCAGTTATGCTATCATGTTCCCAAAATATATGTATTATCCTGACCCAAAGGTAGGCTTAACTAATAAATCAAAGAACAAGAATAGCAATCCTGAGATT
Organism: Cannabis sativa; assembly: GCF_029168945.1. Taxonomy (NCBI): domain Eukaryota; kingdom Viridiplantae; phylum Streptophyta; class Magnoliopsida; order Rosales; family Cannabaceae; genus Cannabis; species Cannabis sativa. Next base: position 8,133,367 of record NC_083605.1, read on the forward strand.
GAGCCTAAGCATATCAGGATTTAGATTCTCTTAATCTAAGATCAACTTCTGATATTGACTTGGAAAGATACAACGGTAAGTTTACAATATCTTTGACCAAGTTCAATATCGGTCCAGTCCAATGCATACTCCATACATTCGAAACCAGTATACTTTGCCAATGTTCTGGAAAGAACATAACACTTACTCCAAGTGTAAGTATACTTCATCGCTGATTATCACATCAGTGTAAATCCAAAACACTGATGAACAGGGACCAAATCTTTTGAATCATATAATCACAATCACATTCCACTGTATTGACAATACTGTAATTGTGAATAACTATATGTTCTGGATTTAACTGATTTTGTGCATATATCAAGTATATATATTAAACCATAAACATGTAACAGACATGTAATCATAATTCACTTCAAAAATTATAAATTGATAACTAATTAGATTGTAATGGGTTTTATTTAGGGCATAAAACCCAAAAATATGTGTATAATGCCATGCCATGTTAATTGAAATGAAATTTCGGGATTACGCGCTCAAGGCATAATCAGGTTGGACTCGGTACACATAACTGAGATGAACCATTTCTAAGGACTTAATGTATTTAGACGTGTGAGAGCAAAACGTGGGTCTACGTCACGTAGATTTAATTAGATGTGTGAGCGCAACACATAGGTCTACGCCACGTAGACATAAATGGGCATGTTAATATAGTGATCAGGTCTGTGCTATACAGACATATGTAAATGAGCATATTATGTTTATTATGATTTATACTGTCTTGCTGGGCTTGGCTCACGGGTGCTCTACTGTGCAGGAAAGGGTAAGGCATTAGCTGATCAGCCATGAGTTTCAGGAGCAGGACGAAGAATGTACATGTTCACGCCACTTCAGACCAAGCGGGTTATGGGTCTAACAGTGTTGACTTTTGTATTCTGTTTTGCCGCTTAGGTCGGCTAGTAAAAAAGAACTTGTAATAAGTTTGTAAATATTTTGGGGATCCCAACTATTTTGAAAAGTTTAAATATATTACAAGTTTATTTTCAGTCTGTTTAATATAAAAGTTTAAATTCTGCGCTATTTTAATTAGTAATCCCGATTAGGGGATTAGGGTTTCATAAGCATTTTGGGTAGCGTGCCTAATTATTTAGGGCGTTACACTAAATATTGTTGCTCCCCCAAACTAATTATGTAGCTTATTATATCATGGATAAAATGGTGAAGACAAAATTAATAGTGTGGTTACAATTTTCAGTTCAAAAGGTGAAAAACATAATAGGTTTAGGCTCAAGAGGGTTAACTAAGGATAAAGATTTTTATGGTAGGCTTGAAAGGCTCAAACTATCCAACAAATGCCTAAATCATATTCCTATTAAACATTGTCAAGGATTTCGCCTCAAAAGAATAAACATGCAAGTTTTAAGCTACCCTGTCAATCTTACCACAAACCATAGTAAAATAATTATAGCAATTTTCACAGATTAACAAATTGCAATCATACACAGGTTTCTAAGCATCCAAACTAATCCAAAGAGTTAATAGAACCGAGCACACAGTTATTTTACAATTTCAGATCACATTACACTAAGCAACAGCATACAACTATCTTCTAGCTTATTGCCATTCCTTAACTAAAACATAAAAATTAAAACAGAAAATTAAAATGTAGAAAATTAAATTTTTTAAATCTCTCCCCCCAAACTAAATAGTACATTGTCCCCAATGTATACAATGAAATGCAGAGAGAAGAGACTTACCTGAGACCCTTTCAGAAAAGGTTGGGTGGCGGCGGCTGATCATATGGATAAAACCGAGGAGGTGGCGCCAAGTAATTTGGGTCATCAATCCCGATGTTCATTCTGTTGATGAGAGAGTTGACTTGGTGAACTTGTCCCTCATCATGTATACTCCTCTGCACCATATAGTTTTGCATGTGGTTGTTCTGCTGAATTATATAACTCAGCTGGGCATGAGTATATTGCATCGCTGGATCGATAGGCCCAAGCAGTTGTGGGGGCTGTTCCTCCTATTTTTCGACACTAGGCTCTCTTTGCCGCCTTCGGCCTTGCGGTGCATCAGGTGGAGGCTGGCCATAAGCATGTGTCTCTTTTAGCCTGTTGACAAATGTGATGTCCACCTTTCGAAGTGGCAGCACAGTGTTATCATACTCTAGTTGTGGCACATCATATGCCCCGCAGAGTTCAGTTATCACACCTGCCAAACCAAGACCACCACCCGTGGCTCCTTGAACAATTTGCTCAATGCTGTTTCTGATGACTTGTCCAATATTAATGTTGTACCCCTTCATAATGGCGTACACATATTTAAGGTGATCCATTTGGACATCTGAAAAGTGTTTACTTGGCACCAACCGAGCACTCACGAAGTACAGTCATGTCTTTGCCACCGGGTTTATCTCACACATGTGTAGAATGTTTGGCGATCCGTCTTGGCCATCATTATCGTGGAACCTCAGCCCCAAAAATCCCACTGTTTCAGCCAAGTCCACCAAATCAAACTGCTCTTCCTCCTCAATAATTCGGAGGCGTTGTTCCTCCCTAGAATAATCCGGGACAGAGAACATAACGTTGAATGCATCAGCAGTGGCGGAAACCTTCTTTCCTCGCACCTTTACCTCCCCTTTTCTGCGCTCGGGCCAATTGGCGAGAAATTCACATGCCATAGTCACATTAGCCCAGCCCCGAGCATCCACAAAACTACCCCATTTCATCCTCTCAATTTGAGCCCGAATTGCTTCGAACCTAGGTTGACGCCTCAAGGGATTTTCAGGGAATTCAATACCCCGATCTTCAATGTAAGGCCTAATTTTGAGCCTCATGAAACAATTTTGAGCCTATCGAAACCCGTAGCTGGCGGGTTTGATGACGAACCTTTTTCCACATGCCTAGTTCTTTTTGGCCCCATTATCTTAGAAATAATTCTTTTTTTTTCTGTTTTTATATTTTATTTTCTTTTTTTTTTCTCAAAATAATTCTAAGAAAAATTGGGCAGCACCTCCCCTTAATTTTCTACTTCCCAAAAATTCACAATCACCTAAAAACTATGCAAATAATATCACCAACAACTCAATACCACAATTTGATTTTAACAACCAAATATCAACAACAATTTTCCCACAACATTCACTATTACCACCAAAATGTATAAATAATTAATGAAATTCCTAAATATGATAGGAACTGTTACTTACAAACCCAAAAAAACTTTTACTCCACCTCCATTGTTGAATATCCTTTAAAGCTTGAGGTTGAAGATGAAGAACAATGGTATTTTCGGATTTGGGATAATATTGATATTTTTTGGGTATGGTTTTTGATGAGATGTGGTGATTTATGATGAAATTGGGATTTTTGATGGTATGGATTGAGAAATTGGTTAAAAGATGAGAAGATTTGATGATTTGGGGAAGAAAATTTGAAATTTTTGAATGGGAAGTGGTTAGGGTCGACTGAGAGATGAATAGAAGATTTGAAATTGGTGTAGGGTTGAATGGGGGGAAAAGTGGGTATCTATTGAAAATCTTGAGCTGGTCGCGACTAGCCCTAAGGCTGGTCGCGACTAGCTCGAATTTGAAATTCAGGGGCTTCTAAAAATTGAGGTGGTCGCGACGAGGGTCGCGACCGGGAAAAAGGGTTGCGACTAGCACAATACCTAGTCGTGACCACTGGAACTAAGAATTTTTGAGTTGTTTCTGTATCGTCCAGGTTGCGACCAGGGTCGCGACTACCAAAAAGGGTCGCGACCACTGGGATCCCGGTCCCGAAATTTATTTTTTTTTTCAGGTTTTTCACGATTCAACTGGAAAAATTTAATGTCTGGTACTTGACTAAAAATTTAAAACACTAAAAATTCTAAAACATAGACTAAAAACATAAATAAAAAGTCTGAAAAAAAAAAAAACTAAAGAAAACACTTGGGCTGCCTCCCAAGAGCGCTGTCTTTATCGTCATCTAGCCGGACGCTGAGTTGTTGTCTACAGAGGCACCAGAATAATGGCGGACTTGGCTTGGTAAATTTGATCTCCCAAGTAAAACTTTAAACGCTGTCCATTAACTTTGAAGGTTCTTGGACCTTCACCTTTCAACTCCACAGCTCCATAGGGAAACACCTTGACCACGGTAAACGGTCATGACCACCTTGACTTTAGCTTACCAGAAAACAATTTCAACCTTGAATTGAAAAGTAACACTTGCTGCCCAGGTTGAAACTCCTTCCTAACTAAGCCTTGGTCATGCCACTTCTTGGTTCTCTCCTTGTAGATCTTAGCATTCTCATAAGCCTCATTACGAAACTCCTCCAGTTCATTCAATTGCAGTAGTCTTTTCTCTCCTGCAGCCTTCAATTCCATGTTGAGAGTCTTCATAGCCCAAAAGGCCTTATGTTCTAATTCCACCGGCAGATGACAAGCCTTTCCAAACACCAACTGATATGGTGACATGCCAATCGGTGTTTTAAATGCTGTTCTATATGCCCACAGTGCGTCATCCAACTTTCTTGACCAGTCTTTCCTTGATCTCTGCACTGTTTTCTCCAGAATCAACTTTATCTCCCGGTTAGAAATTTCAGCTTGGCCATCACTCTGGGGATGGTACGGTGGAGCAATTCTATGACGGACACCATATCTTGAAAGGAGTGCTTCAAACTGTTTGTTGCAGAAATGACTCCCTTCATCGCTTATGATTGCTCGGGGAGTACCAAACCGAGTGAAGATGTTCTTTTGAAGGAAGAAGAGAACTGTTTTACCATCATTCTTTGGCGTTGCTGCAGCTTCAACCCATTTCGACACATAGTCCACAACCAATAAGATGTACTGATTGCTAAAAGATGAAGGAAAAGGACCCATGAAGTCTATTCCCCACACATCAAACAATTCCACTTCCAAGATTCCCGTTAAAGGCATTTCGTTCCTCCTTGAGATATTACCTGTATGCTGACAACGATCACATACCTTCACAAAAGTACTAGCATCTTTAAAGAGTGTTGGCGAAAAGAATCCACTCTGCAGCACCTTAGCAGCAGTTCTTGTCCCACTGAAATGTCCCCCACATGGTAAAGCATGAAAATGATTTAGGATAGAGTACATCTCCTCTTTAGGCACACATCTTTTAATTATCTGATCAGCGCAGTGCTTGTAGAGGATTGGCTCTTCCCAATAATAATGTTTCACCTCAGAAAAGAACTTCTTCAATTGTTGACGAGAAAGCTCAGGAGGAGTTATTTTTGCTGCCAAGAAGTTGACATAATCAGCATACCATGGTACCATCAGGTTTTCCCTCACACTATAGAGTTGTTCATCAGGAAATTGCTCATTTATCTGTACCTCTTTCGTATTCTGGCTCTCTTCCAACTCTAGTCTTGACAGATGATCTGCTACTAGATTTTCAGTGCCCTTTTTGTCCTTTATCTCTAAGTCAAACTCCTGAAGTAGAAGTACCCACCGAATCAATCTTGGCTTTGCATCCTTCTTGGTCATAAGGTATTTAATCACTGAGTGATCTGTGTAGACAACAACCTTATTCCAAATTAGATAGGGTCAAAACTTATCACAAGCAAACACAATTCCCAGCATCTCTTTCTCTGTAGTGGCATAATTTAGTTGAGCGTCATTCAGGGTTATACTAGCATAGTAGATTGTGTGAAACACCTTGTCAACCCTTTCACCCAAGACCGCTCCGATTGAATAATCACTTGCATCGCACATCAACTCGAAGGGTAACTCCCAATTCGGTGAAGTGACTATTGGTGCTGAAATCAATTTTTCTTTAAGAACCTGGAATGCCTTCAAACATTCTTCTCCAAACTCAAAAGGAACGCCATTAACAAGTAAACTGGACAATGGTTTGGAGATCTTTGAGAAGTCCTTAATAAATCTTCGGTAGAAACCAGCATGTCCCAAGAAACTTCTTACTCCTTTTTACAGAAACTGGAGGTGGCAAATTCTCTATTGTTGACACTTTAGCTTTGTCCACCTCAATCCCTGCTTTTGAAATTTTGTGTCCCAGAACTATCCCTTCTGTTACCATAAAGTGGCACTTCTCCCAATTTAGCACCAAGTTAGACTTCTCGCATCTGATTAGCACCTTTTCCAAATTCTCTAAGCAATGATCGAATGATGAGCCTGTTGGAAGTTATTTTACCAGGAACTTAGATCTACTCACAAGTATGTTGATTTAACAACCTAAATATGAACTTCTAAAACGATATGAAATTAAACACATAAGAGTATCAGAAATCTTACAGTGATTGCAGCGGAATATATGTCTCCTCCCACTCAGATCTCTAACCCTTGATTCCTTTCTGTAGCAGAGTATAATCAAGATCTGAGCCCGAAAGTCCTTCTTTGTTGTTTCTGAATTCTACACAGCCTTCCTCACTATGATTGAGGTATTACTTGATGTGTGTCGGCACTACTCTAGCACTCATACATTTCGAAACAGTGAAGGTATAGAGAGAGAGAGGGTGGCGGCTCAGAGAGAATTTTCTGAGAGAAAATTCTTTCAGAATAATGCTGTGAAAAGCTTTTTCAGAGATATTAAAATCTGAAGCCTTTGCCTTCTATTTATAGAAGACCACCAAGGGCTATGAATGACATTTTGAACTGAGAAAATCAAGGGGAAAAGGAAGGTAAAGGGGCCGGCCTAGGCAATGTGGAAACAAGGCTTGCCTCTTTTCCAACTTTCCTTTTCCTACACTTGATAGTTTCCCTTTTTGTGAAATATTGCCAATTCCATTGTTCAACCATATTAATGATAAATCTAATTATTTAATAATTAAAAATAATTATCAAATAATATATTATCATTTATTTTATTAATAATGAAACTAATTAAAGTTTCCTAATTAATAAATATGCCCTTCAAAATCTCTATTTACTGTTTTGCCCTTAATGAGTGCTAAATTCTCAAACTGACAAGTTTATCTTGAGAATTCTTAATTGATTAATTAAAATCAATTAAATGAGTCCTACAAGTAATATCATCTCAACTAGTGAGGGGACCATGGGTCTATATATCCGAGCTTCCAATAAGCAGATCTTGAATTTACCACTTAAATTCACTGACTTATTAATTCTTCGTTGAATCCACACATAGAACTCAGAATTGCACTCTCAGTATATAGAATGCTCTATATGTTCCACCATATAGACACATTATTAGTTATCCATTGTTATAATCCTAATGTGATCAATGATCCTCTATATGGATGATCTACACTGTAAAGGGACTTAGATTACCGTAACACCCTACAATGTATTTTATCCTTAAAACACTTAACCCTGTATAAATGATATTTCAACTAAGTGAAATGAGTACTCAATCATTTATCTCGTTTGGTTAAGCTCGAAGGAAATCACCCTTTGCTTACTATTCGCCAGATAGAAGCTATAGATTCCATATTTATGTTAGCGCTCCCACTCAATCGCACTACCGTGTTCCCAAAATGTATGTATTGCCCAGACTAAAGTTTTAGGCTTAACTAACAAATCAAAGAACACAAATAATACTCTTGAAATTAAGCCTAACCATATCAGGATTTAGATCATGTGATCTAGGATCAACTTCTGATATTGAATTGAATAGATGTTTACGGTAAGTTTCAAAATCTAATTCAAAGTTCAATATCGGTCCATTCCAATGCATACTCCATGCATCCAACCTGAGCTTTACTTTAACCTATGTTCTGGAAAGAACATAACATTTCTCCAAATGTAAGTAAACTCTGTTGTAGATTGTCATATCAGTGAAACCCAGTGTTCTGATAAATCTAGGAATACTTTATTCACATAGTCATGTTTATTTTCCACTGTGTTGACAACACAATAAACATGTTCAAGTATGTGAAAGGGGTTTGGATGAATTTATAAATCAAATAGACAAGCAATTGATTAAGTGAACCAAAACATACACAAGTGAATGAAAAATTACTTCTGTTACTTTATTGATATAGAATAATCTAGATTACATTGAAACAGAGTTTTATTTAGGGCATAAAACCCAACAAACTCCCACTTGCACTAATATAAAACAAATCAGTACATTTCAATTAATCCTAAATTCTGACGGTGCTTTTCGAATGAAGTTACTGCCAAGACTTTGGTGAATGGATCTGCCAAGTTATCCTGCGTATCCACTTTCTCCACCAAGACATCCCCTCTTGCCACATATTCTACGATAATATGATACTTTCTTTCTATGTGCTTACTTCTCTTGTGGCTCCAAGGTTCCTTACTCGTTGGCTATAGCTCCGGTGTTATCACAAAGCAGACTAGAGGCCTTTCCATTCCGGGAACTACACCAAGATCGGTGAAGAATTTCCTAAGCCAGACAACCTCTTTAGCTGCTTCAGCCGCAGCCTATGTATTCTGCCTCCATGGTAGAATCCGAAATCGCAGCTTTGTTTAGCACTTCTCCAAACCACTGCTCCACCCCCAAGAGTAAACACCATCCCAGATGTAGATTTCCTGTCTTCAAGACATCCCTGGAAATCTGAGTCTGTATAGCCTAAGGGATTCAAAGCACCACCCTTGTAGACTAATACATAATCTCTTGTACTCTTTAAGTATTTCAAAATATACTTAACCGCGTTCCAATGTACCCTTCCTGGATTTGACTGATACCTGCTCACGATTCCAATTGCATAGCAGATGTCAGGTCTAGTGCAAAGCATAGCATACATCAGACTCCCAACTGCAGAAGCATAAGGAATTTTTGCCATGTCTTCTATCTCTTGAGGATCAGTAGGACATTGTTCCTTAGATAGACGGATACCATGTCTAGAGGGCATGTTTGCCCCTTTGGTATTGGTCATGGAAAATCTCTCAAGAACTTTGTCAATGTAGGCTGTTTGAGAGAGAGCAAGGGATCTGTTCTTCCGGTTTCTGACAATCTGAATACCAAGAACATAGACTGCCTCACCCAAGTCTTTCATGTCGAATTGAGTGTCAAGCCATTCCTTGATGTGAGTCATTTTCTTGACATTGTTTCCAATGATCAAAATGTCATCAACATAAAGGACCAGGAATACTACTACTTGGTTTTCCTTGAGTTGGTAAACACAAGGTTCATCTTCATTCTGATGAAAGCCGTAGGTCTTGATGATCTCATCAAACCTTTTGTTCCATGAGCGAGAAGCTTGCTTAAGCCCATATATGGACCTATTTAACTTGCAAACTTTATTCTCCTGCCCAGGAAGAACATAACCTTCTGGTTGCTCCATATAGATGGTTTCTTCAAGAAGCCCATTAAGAAAGGCTGTCTTGACATCCATTTGCCAGATTTCATAATCTAAGGCGGCAGCTATGGAGAGAAGAATTCGGATGGATTTGAGCATGGCAACAGGACTAAAAGTTTCCTCATAGTCCACACCTTCTCTTTGGGTATAACCCTTGGCGACCAGTCTAGCTTTGAAAGTTTCGACTTCGCCTCCAGCACCTCTTTTCTTCTTGTAGACCCATTTACATCCAATTGGACGAAAATCTTCAGGTGGTTCTACATATTCCCAGACTTTGTTCTTCTTCATGGAATCCATTTCTGAATCCATACCGGCTGACAATCGCTTCCGTTGCGGACTTGCCATTGCCTGTTTATAGGTCAATGGGTCGTCATCAATACCATATTGATTTCACCATCCAAGCCATAACGAGATGGTTTCGTTGAAACCCTCCCACTACGACGAGGAGCGGTGACTTTCTGAACAGGAGCTTTAGTAGTAGTTTTCTCAGTTGCTACAGCTGAGGGAGTGGGATGTTCCTCTTCTTCAGTAGAAGAAGATGGTACATTTGAAGGAACAGTATCTGTGAGCATTTCCTCTAATACAATTTCACTTTTCGGTTTGTTGTCTTTCATATAGTTCTCTTCAAGGAAAGTAGCATTTGTAGAGACAAACACTTTGTTATCCTTGTGACTATAGAATAGTCCACCCCTAGTCTCTTTAGAATTTCTGACAAACATGCAAACTTCAGTTCGCGATTCCAGTTTGCTTTCTTTCTTTCTTAAGACGTGAGCAGGGCACCCCCAAATCCTATAATGGCACAAACTAGGTGTGCGACCATTCCATAGTTCGACGGGTGTCTTAGGGACTGCTTTAGATGGAACAACATTCAAAATGTCGTTTGCCATTTGAATAGCATATCCCTAGAAGGACGTAGACAGAGTTGAGTAACTCAGCTTAGACCTAACCATTTCTAAGAGAGTGCGATTTCTTCTTTCTGCAACTCCATTCTGCTGTGGAGTGCTAGGGGCAGTATATTGGGATTCAATTCCAAGTTCAATTAAATGATCTTTGAACTGCATATCCATATATTCTCAACCCCTATCAGTTCGCAAGATCTTTAATGTTTTACCTAATTGGTTTTGAGCCAAAGCATGAAATTCCTGAAACTTTTCAAACGTTTCAGATTTCTTTTGCATTAGGTAAAGAAAACTATATCTAGAGAAATCGTCAATGAAAGTGACGAAATACTCATAACCTCCTCTGGCTTTTACATTCAGTGGTCCGCAAACATCTGAATGTACTAACCCTAGGGGTTCTTTGGCACGCTCTCCCTTTGCAGAGAAAGAACGTTTGGTCATTTTTCCTTCTAGGCAAGACTCGCAGACTGGCAGCTCTCCTAAGACGACATTTTTCAATGGACCGTCTTTGGTTAGCCTATTGAGTCTATCAAAGCCTATATGACCTAAACGTAAATGCCATAGATAAGTTTGATCATCATTATCAATCTCTTTTCTCTTAAGGCTTCTAGGTCTAGCTACATTGAAAAGTTCAGTATTTAGTGAGATTTGAGTATCAGGTCTTAAAACATAAAGCCCTCGTTCCATGTTTGCAACACATATATGAAATCCATTACGAGAAATTGAACAATTTGAACTCGAAAAATTCAATATATAAAATTGTGTCTGTAAACATGAAACACTAATCAAGTTTCTACTAAAATTAGGAATATATAAAACATTCTCTAAAAGTAAAAACTTCTTAGAATTAAACTTGATTCGGGTTGTTCCTCTTGCTTTAACTGATACCAACTCGCCATTTCCAACTTTAAGCTTTAACTCATCTGGGTGAAGATTCTCCCAAGTTTCAAGCAGCTGTAATGAAGAACATACATGGTTAGTAGATCCAGAATCAACAATCCAGGAGGATTTGTCGTTCTCTAAAACACATGATTCAAATACAAAAGCATCACCTTCGTTTGAATTGTCTAGAAGCCTGGGACATTGTTCTTCTTTATGTCCCTTTCCATTACAATTCGCACATAGAACATGATGTCTGACATTTGTACTTGAAGAAGCAGCTTTGTTGGAGCCCTCATGCTTAATCTTCTTCCTCTGATTAAAACTTGCAATGCTAGCAGGTCTCATTGCAATCAGATCCCGCTCATGGGCCCTCAACTCAGACTCGAGTTTGTCCATGTCGGAGGAGTTAGGATTGTTCAATAAGTAATATAGAACAAAACTGTTATACTCCTGAGGAAGACTATAAAGTATGAGTTTCACCCATTGTTCCTTTGATAAATCAATTCCTAGTAGATTTGCCTTTTGGAATTATAGGTGCGAGTTAATGCAACTACCAGGATGCATTTTCACACTATTGAGTTCTTTTGCAAAGATACTAACTAGGAGTGGATCGGGATGAGGGTTATTCATTTTGGCACTACAACATATCAATAAACAGAAGTAAGGTTTCGGTTCTATAAATTCATACACAGGTTCAGAAAACAAACAATCACTTATGTTATAAAAATACTAAATCTAACATAGTTTATTTTCCAAGGTTTCCAACGAACGGATACAGTGTCCCGTTTAGGCGAGAGTCAAAGCATCATCCATTGAATAGAGTTGTCAATTCATCTAAAATGTCAAACATTCTAGCAACCTTTTATTCGATCAAGATTGGAATTCAGCGTTGTCCCGTTTAGGCGAGAGTCAAGGCAATTCTATCTTATGAGCTTCTACCATTGTTTCGCATTCTTATAAGTCTTACATAGTCGCCACCATTAGGGTGGTCATGAACCATATAAATAAACCTATAAGAATACTTATCTTTCAAGATTAAACGGCGCTAACTTGCTAATGAACGTTCCTCCATTAGGGAGGATTACTCACTAAAACAATAGCTATGTAAAACCAACAATGGAGATCGAATTTCTCTTTGATTAAAGCTCATTATTTAAACATGTATTTTGTCTAATCATTTATATTCCATATCTCAATAATGAAATATTACAAATTAAAGTAAAAACTTTAATTAAATTTCAAAAATGGAATAATTTTGAAAAATATCTTATTTAAGTTGTTTAGAAAATCTAAATTCCCAACTTAAAAATATTCCTCAAACAATGACTTAATTAAATATTACCAATTAAGTAGTAACCACTTAATTTAGAAGATATTCCATTTTAAGTTCCCATATTTAGAAAATATCAACTTAAAAAATATCTAAAGAATCTTAATAACCAATTTCCAAAATTCCTCAACTTAATTTATAATAGGAAATTCAAAAATATTCAAATCTAAGTTGATTTGATAGATTTAACTAAATCTCAACTTAAATAGGAATATTTAATGAAATTATAAAATTAAGATTCAGAAAGAATTTATATGGTTATAATTCCATATTTAATTAAAACAAGAAAAATACATATAGCTTTCTAGAATATGACTATTCAAACTATGTTTTTTCTTAAATTAATTTCAAGGAACAATGAAATTAATTATGTTGCTAATCAATCTTTTATTAGGTCAAACTAATATAATTAACCTATCACAGTTATCCAAATCAGGCAAATGGGCCTTCACAATTGGGGTTGTTCATGTGAGGGGGAGTCGGGTCCAAGTATGTCGCACCCACTTCTAAGGCTCCCAACTCTCACACAAGGCCCAAAAGAGAGGAATTTAACCTTACAATGAATAACTGTTATTAATTGAATAGGCTCACAACTAAATGAGCCTAAATAAAATCTATCAGGTTATGATATTTTATTTAGCAACAACCACCTATATGTATCTATAATAGAAATTGAACATATAGGCTCACACAGGCATACACATTTGGATGGATCCTATCATGTTGCTAAGTCATACACAGATGAAAGAAGTTTGTAAAAATTACCTGTTACAAATTATTTACTTGATCTATCGTCAATTGAACCTTTAGTTAAAACTAGATCATCTGATCTATTATCAAGTTAACCAAGGCAATTTAGATCAAGCAATAATAGGTTTTAGAAAACTTACAAACAATCTAAAACACGTACTCCTGCAACAAGGTTAGATTTGGATAGTTGGATGTAGGATTTATTTAATTTTAATCATTTATTTCGAAAAATAAAAATAAAATTAAACCTACCATTTTGAAAAATTAGGTTTTGGGTAACCTAAATGTCATTTCAAAATAAATTGCTAACTTTCCTTTTAAATTTCATGTTATTTAATAAATTAAAAAATAAAATAGAAAATGGTAAATACATACCCTTTTCTTGTTTTACAATTTAATTTAATTAAAAAAATAACAAAATTTAAAAGTTAACAAAAATACCTTATTTCCTCTTTTAAAATTATCATGATTATTGTGATCTTATTTTAATTAAGGTCAAGTTACCAAAAAAAATTAATATCTGACCTCAAAAAAAATAAAATAATCAAATTTTAAAGGAAATAAGAAAAAGGTAAGCAAAACTTGATTTTTTCCTATTTTCAAAATCAAATTACACTAATATCTAAAATTAATTTTAAAAAATTAAAATTAATTTATTTCTGATAATTAGATTTGAAATTTGAAAAACAAAAATCAACATACAAAACTACACAAAAAATCGGAATTTAATTCCATGAAATAGCATGAAAAATCAAAAAAATTGGAAAATTGGATGAACTGTACGGATGGCATGCTGTGCATGGCCATCCGCGCGCGGATCTGGGTGCATGACCGAGAGATCACGGCGCAGGGAGGCTGCAAGCAGCCCTTCCGCGCGCGTGATCATGTTGCTCGTCACCCCGATTTTTCCAATTTTCAAAAATTCATAACTAATTCAAATTAAATCGAAATCGAGTTCTGTAAAAAGGTAAATTGCTTAGAATTTTCCAAACTATCCAACAAAAATAATTACAGAATAAAAACAGTAACCATTTTTCCCAGAATTCACAAACAACATTCAAACATCAATATGACACTCAAAGCAACATGATACCATCCAAAAAACAAGCAAATCGTTTTAAGTCCAAATTTCTTGCAAGCAAATCAATTACCATGGCTCTGGTGCCAGTTGTTGGAAGTTATTTTACCAGGAACTTAGATCTACTCACAAGTATGTTGATTTAACAACCTAAATATGAACTTCTAAAACGATATGAAATTAAACACATAAGAGTATCAGAAATCTTACAGTGATTGCAGCGGAATATATGTCTCCTCCCACTCAGATCTCTAACCCTTGATTCCTTTCTGTAGCAGAGTATAATCAAGATCTGAGCCCGAAAGTCCTTCTTTGTTGTTTCTGAATTCTACACAGCCTTCCTCACTATGATTGAGGTATTACTTGATGTGTGTGCACTACTCTAGCACTCATACATTTCGAAACAGTGAAGGTATAGAGAGAGAGAGGGTGGCGGCTCAGAGAGAATTTTCTGAGAGAAAATTCTTTCAGAATAATGCTGTGAAAAGCTTTTTCAGAGATATTAAAATCTGAATCCTTTGCCTTCTATTTATAGAAGACCACCAAGGGCTATGATTGACATTTTGAACTGAGAAAATCAAGGGGAAAAAGGAAGGTAAAGGGGCCGGCCTAGGCAATGTGGAAACAAGGCTTGCCTCTTTTCCAACTTTCCTTTTCCTACACTTGATAGTTTCCCTTTTTGTGAAATATTGCCAATTCCATTGTTCAACCATATTAATGATAAATCTAATTATTTAATAATTAAAAATAATTATCAAATAATATATTATCATTTATTTTATTAATAATGAAACTAATTAAAGTTTCCTAATTAATAAATATGCCCTTCAAAATCTCTATTTACTGTTTTGCCCTTAATGAGTGCTAAATTCTCAAACTGACAAGTTTATCTTGAGAATTCTTAATTGATTAATTAAAATCAATTAAATGAGTCCTACAAGTAATATCATCTCAACTAGTGAGGGGACCATGGGTCTATATATCCGAGCTTCCAATAAGCAGATCTTGAATTTACCACTTAAATTCACTGACTTATTAATTCTTCGTTGAATCCACACATAGAACTCAGAATTGCACTCTCAGTATATAGAATGCTCTATATGTTCCACCATATAGACACATTATTAGTTATCCATTGTTATAATCCTAATGTGATCAATGATCCTCTATATGGATGATCTACACTGTAAAGGGACTTAGATTACCGTAACACCCTACAATGTATTTTATCCTTAAAACACTTAACCCTGTATAAATGGTATTTCAACTAAGTGAAATGAGTACTCAATCATTTATCTCGTTTGGTAAAGCTCGAAGGAAATCACCCTTTGCTTACTATTCGCCAGATAGAAGCTATAGATTCCATATTTATGTTAGCGCTCCCACTCAATCGCACTACCGTGTTCCCAAAATGTATGTATTGCCCAGACTAAAGTTTTAGGCTTAACTAACAAATCAAAGAACACGAATAATACTCTTGAAATTAAGCCTAACCATATCAGGATTTAGATCATGTGATCTAGGATCAACTTCTGATATTGAATTGAATAGATGTTTACGGTAAGTTTCAAAATCTAATTCAAAGTTCAATATCGGTCCATTCCAATGCATACTCCATGCATCCAACCTGAGCTTTACTTTAACCTATGTTTTGGAAAGAACATAACATTTCTCCAAATGTAAGTAAACTCTGTTGTAGATTGTCATATCAGTGAAACCCAGTGTTCTGATAAATCTAGGAATACTTTATTCACATAGTCATGTTTATTTTCCACTGTGTTGACAACACAATAAACATGTTCAAGTATGTGAAAGGGGTTTGGATGAATTTATAAATCAAATAGATAAGCAATTGATTAAGTGAACCAAAACATACACAAGTGAATGAAAAATTACTTTTGTTACTTTATTGATATAGAATAATCTGGATTACATTGAAACAGAGTTTTATTTAGGGCATAAAACCCAACAGAGCCAAAGACCGAGAAATCATCCATAAAGATCTCCATGCAAGATTCAATTAAGTCCGAAAAGATAGCCATCATACACCTTTGAAATGTAGTAGGGGCGTTACACAATCCGAATGGCATTCTTCTAAAAGCAAAAGTACCGTAGGGACATGTGAAAGTAGTCTTTTCCTGATCTTCAGGTGCTATGGCTTTTTGGTGGTATCCAGAGTAGCCATCAAGAAAACAGTAATATTCTTGCCCCGCCAATCTGTCTAGCATCTGATCAATGAAGGGCAAGGGAAAGTGATCTTTCCGGGTTGCTTTGTTGAGTTTTCTATAATCAATACAGATCCTCCAACCAGTAACTGTTCTTGTGGGAATCAACTCATTCTTTTCATTCTTGATTACTGTCATTCCCCCTTTCTTTGGAACTACTTGCACCGGACTAACCCATTTACTATCTGAGATGGGATAGGCCACTCCAGCATCCAACCACTTGACCACTTCCTTTCTGACAACTTCCTTCATAGGTGGATTGAGTCTACGTTGTGCATCAATTGTTGGCTTAGCATTTTCTTCCATCAAAATTCGGTGCATCACAGTTGAGGGACTGATTCCCTTGACATCACCTAGTGTCCAAGCAATGGCCTTGTTGTGCGCCCGAAGTACTCTCAGCAATCTATCAGTTTCCACATCAGAAAGAGAAGCTGACACAATAACTGGCAGCTTTTTACCTTCTCCCAAGAACTCATACCGCAAGTGACTAGGGAGCACCTTCAACTCAAGCTCTGGAGGTTTTTCAGTAGATGGCATAAGCTCTTTAGGCACTACTCCCAGCTCCTCATAATACCTTATGTTCAATGGCCCATAGGAGTAAAGCCATTTCACATAACCCATTACATCTTGTCCCTCTTGCTCCGTCAAATCATCTTCAATTAGGCTCAGTTTGAGAGGATCATCTATCAGCTTTTTCTCACTAACAATTGTATCAATTAAATCAACGAAGAGATAGTTATCACTTTCCTTTGGGTATGTCATTGCCTTTAACACATTAAAGACCACTTCTTCTCCTTGGACTCTCAGCTTTAATTCACCCTTCTGAACATCGATCAAAGCTTGGCCAGTTGCTGTTAGGTTATATTTAGCCTATGTTTTGGGTCTGTAAAGTTAGCATTTTCTCGTCTATTGGCGTCTTTTGGAGCAGTTTTACGCTTGATTTTCATTATTTCAGGTTCCCGGGGTGTTAAAGTTCAAATTCAGTCAAATGGTGAAAAGACGGGACAAACTGGTAAAAAATTAGAAAAATCGGCTCCAGATGCGTCAGTAGTCGCGACCCTTTTTCATGGTCGCGACTCTGGTCGCGACTTCGAGATTTGGCAAAAACTCAGTTTTTCGAGTTTTGCCTATAGTCGCGACCAGCTTAAAGGCTAGTCGCGACTAGGTACGGAAAACACAGTTTTGATCTAATTTTGATTTTTCTCTCAATTGGAGGCACACCTCTCATCCCTATATAAGGAATACGACTCTGAAGGTCAACCTAAGCAGAAAAAGACCTAAAAAGTGGATGAAGGTGGAGAGGAAGCTATCTTGAAGACCCGGAGCGATATCACCTTCTAGTTTCTTTCTTTTACCCTTATTTCTTTCTTTTATGTTTAGTTTTGTTTCAGAATTAATCATGGATGTTTTTACTGTTTTTATGAGCTAAATTCCCATTAAGGGAGGATGATGAATGTTGTTTAAGTTTATGCCTAGTTAATAAATAATTGCCATTCCTTCATCTTGTTTGTGAATACTATCTATATTTGTGTTTAATTCCATGTGCAAGTTTGATCACCTTTTACATGTTTAATGATCTCAATTCGAAATCTGAAAAAGTGAGAATTGAGAATGCTAAAATTTGATAGTCTAGGTTTTGATGTGAAATGAAAGTATTCACATAGCCTTAGTGACAAATATATTATTGCTTAATGCTGGTTTTATGTTGATTTAATTAAGAAGTTAATTAGAGAACATAAGATTTAGAACATAAAAGATCTGAAAAGAGTTAGGTTAATTTATAATCTGTCATTCACATTAAGATAAGGATAGCTATTAGGTATTAACATTGGTAACTTATCAACAGGATTCACCTCCCTAATCTCTCATCTTGATTAATCGTCGTATACTCTTTTAATTTTCTGAGTTATTTTCTTTAAAATTACAAAATTATTATTTTGCCAAATAGAATCATAAGTATAGTTTAGTAGTACTTAATCCAATTCCCTGTGGTTCGACCTCACTTGCGTGAGATACTACTTGATTGCGTATACTTGCGTAGTAATTATAATTTTCGTAACAAGTTTTTGGCGCCGTTGCCGGGGAATTATTTAAAGATTAATATTACACAAAATTATACTAACTTCTACTTTGGTATATTTTCTCTTGCTGAATTACAAACCTTTCTCTTGCAAAACTGTTCTTATCTATTTCAGGTATTTTGAGTGCATGCGCCGCCAAGGGAAAGCAGTTATACTACCCATTGACCCTGAAATTGAGAAAACTTGTAGGAGAAACCGAAGGAACAAGAGGCAAGAAGGAGTTTCAGCAACTGCTGAAACAACAGAAATCATGGCTGCTAATGTGAATGCGAATGCTGCAAACAACGGTAATAATGGTGGTGCCGTGGAAGATCAAGCTAATGGTCGTAGCTTGAAAGATTACATTCTCCCTACTCTAATGGGAGTGCAGTCATGTATCAGGCCACCGACAGTGGATGCGAATAACTTTGAGATCAAACCTGCCATACTTCAAATGGTACAGTCTTCAGTTCAGTTTGGTGGCCTCCCTTCTGAAGATCCTAATCTGCATCTTTCTAACTTCATGGAACTTTGTGAAACTTTTAAAGTTAATGGAGTTAGTGATGATGCCATTCGACTGAGACTATTCCCATTCTCGCTCAGAGAACGAGCCAAGAGTTGGTTAAACTCCTTGCCACCCAACTCTATTGCCACCTGGAATGATCTGGCAACGAAATTTTTGTCAAAGTTCTTTCCTCCAGCAAAGTCTGCCAAGCTGCGAGGAGAAATCAACAATTTCTGCCAACAAGATAATGAATCTCTCCATGAGTCTTGGGAGAGGTTTAAAGATCTGATCAAAAAGTGTCCTCATCATGGTATAGAGAAGTGGATGCTGGTCCATAATTTCTACAACGGGTTGGTTGGTAACACTAGAACTCTGATAGATGCAGCAGCTGGTGGAGCTTTTATGAGAAAAAGTGCTAATGAGGCTTGCGATCTATTGGAGGAGATGGCTCTAAACAATCAGCAGTGGCCAACCGAAAGGAGTCAAACTAAGAAAGCAGCTGGTGTGTTAGAGGTAGATGCCCTTACAAAGTTGACAGCTCAGGTTGAGGAATTGACAAAGCTAATTGCAGGGCAAGCTAAACAAGCCCAAGTTGTTTGTGAGATATGTGGAGGAAATCATCACTTTTCAGAGTGTCAAGCAGATGTGGATGATTTGCAAATGGATGAAGCAAAAGCCATTGGAAATTTTTCGCAAAACAACAACAACAATTTTGGGTTCAACCAAGGTGGTAACCAAAGAAACAGTGGGTTCTATCAGGAACGAAATCAGAACCAGACACAGAACCAACAGTTTAATCAGCAACAAGCCTCAGGTGGAAATTCTAGTTTAAAAACAGATTTACTGCTACAATTCATGACTGAAACTAGATCTTCCATTAAAGACCTGCAGACTCAGATGGGCCAACTAGCAACTCAGGTAGCAACCAGTCCTCAAGGAAATTTTCCTTGCACAACTGAAGTCAATCCCAAAGAAAACTGCAAGGCAATTACCCTGAGGAGCGGTAAGAAATATGATGGGCCTGAATTGACACAACCAGCTGATGTAGATAAGGAGATTAAAGTTCAACTAGTGCCAACCCCAACACCAACAGCAGAGAAGGCTACTGATAGCCTAGCACCACCACAACAGTCTCCACCAATCAGTATTGATCCTCATGTGAAAATACCCTATCCTCAGAGACTCAGAAAGACAAATCTAGACAAGCATTTCACCAAATTTCTAGAGGTTTTCAAAAGACTACACATTAACATTCCCTTTGCTGAAGCCTTGGAACAAATGCCCCGTTATGTGAAGTTCATGAAGGAGATATTGTCTAAGAAGAGAAAAATGGAGGACTATGAAAAAGTGGCATTAACTGAGGAGTTTAGCGCCATATTGCAAAAGAAACTACCGCCCAAGCTTAAAGATCCGGGTAGTTTCAATATTCCATGCTCTATAGGGGGTTCGGTGGAAACTAAAGCTCTATGTGATCTGGGAGCAAGCATTAATCTAATACCATTGTCTGTCTTCAAAAGGCTAGGATTGGGAAAAGCAAAGCCTACAACAGTGACTTTACAACTGGCTGATCGTTCTTTGACTCATCCTCGTGGGATAATTGAAGATGTATTGGTGAAGGTTGGTAAGTTTATCTTCCCTGCGGATTTCCTAATTCTTAATATGGAGGAAGATTCAACTATTCCCATTATTTTGGGAAGACCATTCTTAGCCACAGGCAGAGCATTAATAGATGTTCAAAAGGGAGAGTTAAAGTTGCGAGTGCAAGATGAAGAGGTCAATTTTAATGTTTTTTCCCCAACCGACATTCCTACCTGTTGGAAGATTGAGATGGTGAAGGGTTCTTTTGATAAAGCTGATAAGAAGAGAGCAAAGCCTAAAGAGCGACTTCAAACGATTCAGCGTCGTTGGAAAAGATTGATGTGTGGTAGTTCTGAAGGTGAACTTACTCTTGTGCAAAACTCTGAAATTCGCGACATTGGAGGTCAATTTTCTTCATTTGGTACAAGGACCCTATTGGATGCAAGTGTTGGACTTGATCCAATTTGAAGCAGTATTGAGGCCAAACCCCTTCTGATGGGGGTTCAGGTAAGTCCGTCTCACCTTGAATATAATAGCACATTGGGGACAATGTGAATCTTTAGTTTGGGGGGAGGGATTGAAAAATTTTATTTTCTGCATTTTAATTTACATTTTTAATTTTCTGCTTTAATTTTCAGTTTTAGTTAGGAATGGCATTAAGATAAAAGATAATTGTGTACTACTGTTCAATGTAATGTGCTCTGAAATTGCAAAATAATTGTGTGCTTAATTCTGTTAACTCTTTGGATTAGTTTGGATGCTTGTATAACATATGTAAGAATGCAATTTAATGATCTGTGAAATTGTTATAATTGTTTTACTATGGTTTGTGGTAAGATTGACAGGATAGCTTAGAACTTGCATGTTTATTCTTTTGAGACGAAATCCTTGATAGTGTTCAATTGGAATATGACTTAGGCATTTGTTGGATAGTTTGAGCCTTTCAAGCCTACCGTAATAATGTGTATCCCTAGTTAACCTTTTGAGCCTAAACCTATTATGTTTTTCACCCATTGACTCGAACAATTGTAACCACACTATTAATTTTTCTTCACCATGTTATCCATGATATCATAAACTACATAATTAGTTTGGGGGAGGAGAAATATTTAGTGTGAGGAAATAGTGAGAGGGAGAAGAACTAGCAAGGTTGAGAAGAGAAACATGTGTAAATCAATGTCACTGAAAAAAAAAAATGAAATATGATGAAAAGAAAAAAAAAACAATAAAAAGTAAAAATGTGTTTGAAAAAATTCAGTGATATTGGAAAAATAATAATAATAGAGATATTTTCTCTCAATCTTGGTAAATGCGGGAACATTATGGGGTTTTAGAAAAAAAAGAAAAGTAAGAAGCTTGTGGGTTCTGTTTGTGTGCTTATGATATCTTGAGCCAAAAATTGTCTTTTGTCTATCCCTGCATATCTGAGCCATATTGCCTACACCTTGAAAAGACCTAATGATTCCAAAGAATACTGTCAACATTAGTGGAGAAAGGTAAGCATGCAAGCTTATGAGTTATCGGGCTGTGGAACTGTTGGAAAGAGTAAAACTTTTATAACAATGTTTCACATATGAATAAATTTTATGGTTGTACATAGTGTTATTAATTGAGCATCTGAGTTAATTGTTAGAGTTAGTAGGATCGAAATTCTAGTTTATGCAAAGAAGAAAGCAGAGCATGAGTCAGCAGTGTAGTGATTATCTGATAGCGTACGTAGTTAGTTTTTTTTACCTTACTCGAGGGCGAGTAAGAATCTAGTTTGGGGGAATTTTGTTAGGTTATATTTAGCCTATGTTTCGGGTCTGTAAAGTTAGCATTTTTTCGTCTATTGGTGTCTTTTGGAGTAGTTTTACGCTTGATTTTCATTGTTTCAAGTTCCCAGGGTGTTGAAGTTCAAATTCAGTCAAATGGTGAAAAGACAGGACAAACTAGTAAAAAATTGGAAAAATCGGCTCCAGATGCGTCAGTAGTCGCGACCTCCAAGGAGCCAGGTCGCGACCCTTTTTCATGGTCGCGACTCTGTTCGCGACTTCGAGATTTGGCGAAAACTCGGTTTTTCGAGTTTTGCCTATAGTCGCGACCAGCTTAAAGGCTAGTCGTGACTAGGTACGGAAAATGCAGTTTTGATCTAATTTTGATTTTTCTCTCAATTGGAGGCACACCTCTCATCCCTATATAAGGAATACGACTCTGAAGGTCAACCTAAGCAGAAAAAGACCTAAAAAGTGGATGAAGGTGGAGAGGAAGCTATCTTGAAGACCCGGAGCGATATCACCTTCTAGTTTCTTTCTTTTACCCTTATTTCTTTCTTTTATGTTTAGTTTTGTTTCAGAATTAACCATGGATGTTTTTACTGTTTTTATGAGATAAATTCCCATTAAGGGAGGATGATGAATGTTGTTTAAGTTTATGCCTAGTTAATAAATAATTGCCATTCCTTCATCTTGTTCGTGAATACTATCTATATTTGTGTTTAATTCCATGTGCAAGTTTGATCACCTTTTACATGTTTAATGATCTCAATTCGAAATCTGAAAAGTGAGAATTGAGAATGCTAAAATCGGATAGTCTAGGTTTTGATGTGAAATGAAAGTATTCACATAGCCTTAGTGACAAATATATTATTGCTTAATGCTGATTTTATGTTGATTTAATTAAGAAGTTAATTAGAGAACATAAGATTTAGAACCTAAAAGATCTGAAAAGAGTTAGATTAATTTATAATCTGTCATTCACATTAAGATAAGGATAGCTATTAGGTATTAACATTGGTAACTTATCAACAGGATTCACCTCCCTAATCTCTCATCTTGATTAATCGTCGTATATTCTTTTAATTTTCTGAGTTATTTTCTTTAAAATTGCAAAATTATTATTTTGCCAAATAGAATCATAAGTATAGTTTAGTAGTACTTAATCCAATTCCCTGTGGTTCGACCTCACTTGCGTGAGATACTACTTGATTGCGTATACTTGCGTAGTAATCATAATTTTCGTAACGGTTGCCAAGAATGGTCTCCCAAGAATGATTGGGACATTGCTATCTTCTTCCATATCCAGAACAATAAAGTCAGCTGGAAAGATAAACTTATCAACTTTGACTAACACATCCTCAATGACTCCTCTAGGATGAGCTAGTAATCGATCCGCCAATTGTAGAGTTACCGTGGTTGGTTTTGCTTCTCCCAACTGCAATCATTTAAAAATAGATAGAGGCATCAAGTTAATGCTGGCTCCCAAGTCACAAAGCGCATTTATTCCTTCAATTCTCCCAATGGTACAAGGAATAGTGAAACTCCATGGATCTCTGAGTTTGTTTGGGAGGGAGTTTCTTTTATAGAATGGCGCTACACTCTTCAGTTAGAGCCAATGTTTCATAGTCCTCCATTTTTCTCTTCTTTGACAGAATCTCCTTCATGAACTTCACATAACTCGACATCTGTTCTAAAGCTTCAACAAAAGGATGTTAATGTGTAGTCTTTTGAAGACCTCTAGAAATTTTGTGAACTGCTTGTCCAGATTGGTCTTTCAGAGTCTCTGAGGATAAGGTATCTTCACATGATGATCATCTTAGAAGTATTTTACCAAGATCAAGATTCACTAACAAGTATGTTTCATTAACATCCTAATATGAATTCTAAAACAATGAAATAAACATATATAAAGTTTAGTAAACCTTACATTGGGTGCAGCGGAATATAATGACTCCTTCCGTTCAGATCTCTAGCCCTTGATTCCTTTCTGTAGCAGAGCATCACCAAGATCTGAACCTGGATCTCTTTCTCTCCTTCCTTTGATGCCGATTCTCCTTCTTGTTGTTTGGAATCTCCTACAGTCTTACACACTATGATTGAGATACCACTTGATGTGTGTGGGCACTACTCTATCACTCAAGGATTTCGAAATTGAAGAAGAAAAGAGAAGGGAAGTGGCCGCTATAGAGAAACGATAGGAGGCTAAAATTTCATCTGACAAAGTTAACATAAGTTAAGTTGAATGAGAGCCATCACTATCTATTTATAGGTAACCACCTAGGTTTAGGTTAGAATTATTTGGCATTAAAAAAATGAAAAAATAAATGATAAAATCCATTTAAGTGTGGCCGGCCATGGGCTTCGGATAATGGGCCTCACTTATGCAATATTTGCTGTTTTATAATTTCGGCATCTCATTTTCTCAAAAACACCAATTTTCAAATTTAACCACTTAAATGCCAATTCCTCTAATTTAATAACTAAAATTAATTATTAAATAATATTGTCATTTAATATATTTATTAATTAGACATATAAAGTCTCTTAATTAATAAATAAACCTAGAATCTCTTTTCTTTACAATTTCGCTCTTGCTTAGTGAAAATTCACAAAGAACACATAGTCTAACTTTAGAATTATAATTGATTAATTAAAATCAATTAACTGAGTCTTACAAGCAGTATGGTCTCAACTAGTATGGGGACCGTGGGCCTATATAAACGAGCTTCCAATAAGTCGAACCGAATTTACCAAGTAAATTCCCTAACTTATTAATTCCTTATTGAATCCACACTTAGAACTTGGAATTGCACTCTCATTTATATAGAACGCTCTATATGTTCCACGATATAGATACGTCATTAGTTATCCATTGTTATAATCCTAATTTGATCAATGACCCTCTAATAGATGATCTACATTGAATAGACACTAAATTACCGCTACACCTTCAATGTATTTTATCCTTAAAACACTTAGCTCCGTATAAATGATATTTCAGCGAAGTGAAATGAGATCTCCACCATTTATCTTTGTTTAGCCAAGCTCGAAGGATATCATCATTTCACTTCTAAATTCCTATAGAAGTTATAGACTCCATATTTATGTTAGCACTCCCACTCAATTATACTATCATGTTCCCAAAATGTACGTATCACCCTGACCCAAAAGTAGGCTTAACTAACAAATCAAAGAACATGTATAATACTCTTGAGATCCAACCTAAACAGATCAGGATTAAGATCATTTGATCTAGGATCAACGGGTGATATTGAATTGAATAGATATTACGGTAAATTTTAATATATCTAATCAAAGTTCATTATCGGTCCCTTCCGATGTATACTCCATACATCTGATACTGGTAATCTTTGCCAATGCCCTAGAAAGGACAAAACACTTATCCAAGGTGTAATAATACTTATCGCTGATTATACCATGCCAGTCTAAATCCAATGTTCTGACAAATCAGGCAATAAACTTTCGAGCGTATAATTAAGATTATATTCCACTGTGCTGACAACACTATAATCATTAACAAATTCATATGTTCTAGACTTAAATAGAATTCATACATTATATATAATCATGAAATAAATCATGTGAACCACGCAACATTAAATGTTATTTCTGATCTTTATTAATAAGTAAATCTGACTATATTGAAATGAGTTTTACTTAGGGCATAAATCCCAACAAACTCCCACTTGCACTAATATAAAACAATATGTGCATTTCAAATAATCTCAACACCTTGATATACAAATCAAGTGTAGTAGTAGTATACTCATCGTAATAGGATCTGACAGGTTGAATTAACCACAACGTTTCCTTCACCATTACTCTTCCTTAATCACAAAATCCTTGATAATGTGAAATTCCTCTCTATATGTCTACTCTCTTGGGATACTGGATTCTATACTTTTGGAACCTACTTTTTGGTTAATCAAAAAATAACACTAGTAGTTAAGACAAGTTGGAACGGTGCCACAAATGTATAGAACTTTTCTTAGACTGAATAAGTACCTTTCTTGCAACTTTAACATTCAGGCTCTCTCTGGTAGACTAAGAGACTTCAGATAGGTTTTTCCACTTCTCCAAAATCACTACTCCACGCCCAAAGTAATCACCATCTTATCAGTAGACTTTCTAGCACAAAGGGAAGTCTCGAAATCTGATGTGGTGTAGTCTAAGAGTTTTAAACACACCCTTATCGACTAACATATAGTTCCTCTTCTTAATCTTAAGATTTACTTAATTTTCTTCCAATGTTCCTCTCCTGGATTAATCTGATACCTAATCTGGTCTAAGGCATACTAAAGCATATCTAAGACCTCTCACTGTTGATTTAAGAAATTCTTTCATGGCTTTATCATTTCTGGAATAGTTGAGACTTTTCCTTCGATAAATAAAATCTATGCCTAGAAGTCGAGAAGCTTCTATAGATTGCCATTAGAAAGAAAATGCTTCAGCATCTTACTAAAGTAAGTTGCTTGCATTAGAGTAAGTAATTACCAGGTATACCATAAGCCATAGTTTTAGATAAACTCAAACCTACAATACTAGGAACAGGAAGTCTTGTTAAGTCCATTGAATAGACTTATAAACGAAATTTTCCTTTTATGTCCTTGTAATAGAAAACTTTAGGTTACTCCATGTGAATGGATCAAACCATAGTTCTATTGGCTTTTCTTCTTAGTTTCTTATCTTGACTATCCATTACTTGTTTAAACTCACAATGGATTTTAATCACTAGTGTCTTCCAAGTCATAAGAAGGTGAGTTCCTAGAAACCCTCCCACTACGACAAGGTACCGTGAATTATGTCTAAGAAAACTAAATGGTATTGACCTCTTTAGTTGTGTCAAGACAACAGAGGCAGTGGGATCATCTTGTAAAGAATAAGATGATAGAACACTTTTGGAATAAAGAAAAAAAATATCTCCTATATTTGCTACTTTATTTTCAAACCTAGTCATTTTCTTAGAAAAGTAGTATTTGTTTAAACAAACACTTTCTTATCTATTGACTATGGGATGTTCCACCCCTAATCACTTAGAATAGCTAACAAACATGCAAACCATGGTTAACAGTTCTAGCTTTTCTTAAGATTTCGATTAGGTCATCCATGAATCTAGTAATGATTTACATTAAGTATACAACCATTGCATCATTCTGAAATTATATTACCATAGAAGGATTTAGGCAACGACTAGTAACTAATCATCAATATGCAAAACGAAATTTCTGGGGAGGTAAGTTTGGATATAATTCAAAAATCAAATTTATGATCTTTGAACTGCATATCTACTAACTATTTCTCCACCCCTATCAGTTCGCAAGATCTTTAACCACTTACCTTAATGGTTTTTCACCATTGCTAGAAATTCATAAAATTTTTCAAACGTTTCAAATTTATGTGCATAAGGTATAATCTGGAGTGATCGTTTTAAGAATATAACGAAAAACTCATATCCACCCCTGAATGTATGTCCATCTGCGAATGAGATGAACTTACTTTCAGTGGATATAGGCATATTAACTCTTTGCAGAGATTGATCTTGTCAAAACCACTATGAACAAGATACAAGTGGATCCTGGTCACAGAATACTAAACTCATATTCCATACAGTTTGAATCCATGGATAGAAAATGGTTGTTAAACACTTGTGAAAGTGAAACTGTATTATATTAAAAATTTATTTAGAATCTAAAATTTAAAGTCAAAAACTTAAATTTATACCAAATATAATGAGTAATTCTTTCTTGGACCACCACTACTAATTTAACTCTAAGTCTGATTTGCCCATACAAGTAGGAGATTTCTAAGATTGAGGATTTATATTATTTTGGGATAGAATTTCGGGATTATAATCATATGCATCATTTAATTTCTTAAGAGAAAATAGAATGACATTAAATGATTTATAGACCACTCATCTAATGATATGTTATTGAGCTAATTCAAAATGAATAAGCTAAGAGGAATTAGGATAATTTTGTTTTTAAATAAGAATCCAACGATGCTTCGATTAGCGAGAGTCAAAGTAATCTTATTTATACAATCTTCTTGTTTCATATTGTAAATACTAGTCTAAGGTGTCATCAATTGATGAACAGCTAGATTTTGCATTTACAATATTTATCTTTCGAGATCTAACACTATTATGTTTGTCTAATGTTGACAATCCATTAGGGATTTATCCCATTAGAACAACAAACCAAGTTAGACCAACAATGAAGATTCGAAATTAAACTACAATTTAATAACAGAAAATAACATGGTTCAATATAAATTCATACACAATTTAGAAATTATTAAACATATAGCAAGTAAGAATGACAAGTGAAAATACTAAAACATACAATCCTAAATAATTTCCAAGGTCTTCAACAAACTGATCTCAGTGTCCCGTTTAGGCGAGAGTCAGTGATACCATCCATTGAATAGAGTTGTCAGCTCATCTAAAATGATAAACATTCTAGCAACCTTTTATTCGATCAAGATTGGAATCCAACGTTGTCCAGTTTAGGCGAGAGTCAAGGCTATTCTATCTTATGAGCTTCCACCATTGTTTCATATTTTGTAACTCAAATACAGTCACCACCATTAGGGTGATCAATACTATATAAAACACTTACAAATGTACTTATCTTTCGAGATTAAACGGTGCTAACTTGCTAATGAACGTTCCTCCATTAAGGAGGATTACTCACTAAAACAAAAGCTATGTAAAACCAACAATGGAGATCGAATGTCCTAATAATAAAGCTCATTATTTAAAGTGTATTTTCTTCTAATATTTATTTTAATCAATTTATTTTAAATATATATTTATTTAATTAAAATTTCCAATTTAGAATGAAAAATTCTAAATATAAATTTTAATTTAATATTTATAAATTTTACTTAGATGGATATGAAAATAACATGAATTATTTCCATCTTAGTAATAATTTCTAATAAATAAATAGAAAAATATTCAATTAAGTTTTTTCAAAATTAATTTAAATTAATTTACAACTCAAAATTTAATTTTCTATAAATATATATTGCATTTCGAAAAATTGAAGTATCTAAGAATACAATTTTCGAAATTTCTTGTTAAAATAAAATAAAAATAAATCCTGGAAAAAATTATTCTAATTTTATGTTGGCCCAAAATTAATTAATAAAATTAATTTAGAACAAAAAATATAATTTTCCTATTTAAATAAATATTAAAGAAAAAATTCAAATATTTAAGTATCATGATGAAAATCAACTTAAATATTAATTTTCTATTTAATTAAATACATTAGAAAAATACTTCAAGCAAAACAGATAGTATCTATCTAGACTTTCATTGACTAATTAGTTCATTTTCTAATTAAATATATTTTACTTCATTTATTTTAATTAATCATTAAATAAAAAAATCATTGATTTAAGTTGGTCCAAAATTAAAATAAATAATTTTCAACTTTAATCTATTTTTCAAATAAAGTTCGAAATTTCTATATTAAATAAATGCAATTTCGAAATTGTGGGAAAAAGATTAATAAAATAAAATAAAATATATTTTGAAAATTATTCATATTTAAGTTATTCTGAAATAAGATTTCAAACTTAAAATAATTTTCAATTTTAATTAAATAACATGAAAATAATAATATTTAAGTATCATTATGAAAATCAACTTAGATATTTTAATTTTCAATTTAATTAAATGTATTAAGTTCAAGAAATAAATAATTAAGTATAGAGGAGACTTAATTATTAATTCTCGTTTAATACTAGGAAAAATATACTTAACTTAGATTGTACCAAAATTAATTATTCAACAATTAATTTCACAATCTATGATATTTTCCTAATTAAATATTAGATTAAATAACTAGTTCTAGAAATAATTATCTATAATATGTTTCATTTACTAAGTGTTTTTCTAAAATTAACTTTAAAATATTAAATGAAAAATAAAATTCATATATTTTAAAAGTTAATTATGTTGCTAATTTAATTTTAATTAGGTTAGAATAATAATATAATTAACCTAATACAATTATTTAAATAAGGCAAATGGGCCTTCACAATTGGGGTAGTTCATGTGAGGGGGAGCTGGGTTCAGTATGTCGTACCCACTTCTATTGGCCCCCAACTCTCACACAAGGCCCAAAAGAGAGGAATTTAACCTTTAAATAAACAATTGTTATTCATTGAATAAGCCCAAATCTAATTGGGCCTAAATAAATTTACTAATGTCAAAATTTATTTTAGCAACCTAGTTACTTAGTAAAACTTAAATGGGCATTCTATATGCATCTAAGCCCAATAGCCAACATATCGGCTCACACAGATCAAAATGATTTGGATGGGCCCTATCATATTAGTAGATTTACAGAGATGAAAGAAATTGCAAAAATTTACCTGTTACAAATTATTCTTAAGATCTATTGACAATTGGACTATGATTAAAATCAGATCATTGGATCTGTCAACAAGTTAATCATAGCAATTTAGATTAAATAAATAGTAGGTTTGTAAAAACAATTTGTATATTAATATATAAACAAACAATACAAACAAATAACTGATTTGGAATATCTGGAAAGTAAGCTAAAATATCTCAATTTTAATATTTAAAATAAAAATTAAATTTTAAAATAAATATCTTAACTAGAATTCAAATTTAGGTTGTTAGAGAATATTTGAAAAAATTTAAAATTCAACAAACTCCTAAATTTCCTAAATTTCCTAACCAATTTTTTCAAATATCAAGTTTATTCAAAATTTAAATTTATTCAAAATTTCTAATAAGATAATATAATAAAATATCTTGAATTTTAAGTTTAGATATTTAATTATTATATTCTAAGTCTTATAATTTAATAAATTTAAATATTACATAAATAAACTAATTGAAAAAATAAGATATTTTATATGGTTAGAATATTTAAAAAAAAATAACATAATGAGTTTGAAAAATTTAAGGTTTGAAACCCTAAAATATCTATTCAAACTAAACTAACCAATTTTTTAAATCTTCATGTTATTTTTGCTAAAATATAATTTTAATAAAAAAAATGTCTAATAAGATTAAATGTTAAACCTAACATATTCCTAATATTATAATTAATAAAATATATTTCAAAAAATAACAAATTTGGAAAAAAAAATATGATATGGTTAGCAAACTTTAAAATTTGAACAAGATTATTTTAAAAGATAATATTTTAATATCGAAGATCATTCAAATTTAATAAAAAATAAAATCTGATCTTATTATAAAAATAAATAAAATAATCTAAAATTTCAAAATTAACCATAAGGCTCCTTTGTGAGAAATCAAATTTTCAAAATTCAAAGCCTACTAATATAAAAAACTAATTTTAATTAATTAAAAAAAATAAGAAAAATTAATTTTATTCTGACAATTAGATTATTCTACACAAAATTCTACCAAAAATTGTCTTTTGTTTCAATGAAAAATGATTTTTGAATCAAAAGTTATGACGAAAACAAGTTTGAGGCACAGGGGTATGCATTGCATACCCCTGCGCGCGCGGATTGGGGTGTCTGACCGAGCATCAAGGCTGCGTGCAGCTTATCTGACCGTGGGACATAGGCGGGACAAGGGTATGCTTCGGACAAGGCTTTGTCTGAAGGGATTTTGTCCCATGCGCGCGCGCGAGTGTGCTTTCAAACCCTGATATTTTCGTTCAAATTCAAAAAATCATAACTAATTCATAAAAAATCCAAATTAGATTCTGTAAAAGCCTAAATTTATTATTTTTTTGTCTATTTTCAAGAAAAAATAATTCCAGAGCGAAATAAAAAATATTTCAGTAACATATATTGCGATTTCTAAACTATCATCAAATAAGCACATAAACCACATGAAACCATCCAAATCAACACATAACATCGTTTTAATTCATATTTCATGAAAGTAAATCATTACCATGGCTCTGAGGCCAGTTGTTGGAAATATTTTACCCGGATCTAGATTCACTAACAAGTATGTTTCCTTAACATCCTAATATGAATTCTAAAACAATGAAATAAACACATATAAAGTTTAGTAAACCTTACATTGGGTGCAGCAGAATATAATAACTCCTTCCGTTCAGATCTCTAGCCCTTGATTCCTTTCTGTAGCAGAGCATCACCAAGATCTGAACCTGGATCTCTTTCTCTCCTTCCTTTGATGCTGATTCTCCTTCTTGTTGTTTGGAATATCCTACAGTCTTACACACTATGATTGAGATACCACTTGATGTGTGTGTGAACTACTCTATCACTCAAGGATTTCGAAATTGAAGAAGAAAAGAGAAGGGAAGTGGCGGCTATAGAGAAAGAATAGGAGGCTAAAATTTCATCTGACAAAGTTAACATAAGTTAAGTTGAATGAGAGCCATACTATCTATTTATAGGCAACCACCTAGGTTTAGGTTGAAATTATTTGACATTAAAATAATGAAAAAATAAATGATAAAATCCATTTAAGTGTGGCCGGCCGTGGGCTTTGGATAATGGGCCTCACTTATGTAATTTTGCTGTTTTATCATTTCTGCATCTCATTTTCTCAAAAACGCAAATTTTCAAATTTAACCACTTAAACGCCAATTCCTATTATTTAATAACTAAAAATTAATTATTAAATAATATTTTCATTTAATATATTTATTAATTAGACATATAAAGTCTCTTAATTAATAAATAAACTTAAAATCTCTTTTCTTTACAATTTCGCCCTTGCTTAGTGAAAATTCACAATGTAGACATAGTCTAACTTTAGAATTATAATTGATTAATTAAAATCAATTAACTGAGTCTTACAAGGAGTATGGTCTCACCTAGTATGGGGACCATGGGCCTATATAACCGAGCTTCCAATAAGTCGAACCGAATTTACCAAGTAAATTCCCTAACTTATTAATTCCTTATTGAATCCACACTTATAACTTGGAATTGCACTCTCAGTTATATAGAACGCTCTATATGTTCCACGATATAGATACGTCATTAGTTATCCATTGTTATAATCCTAATTTGATCAATGACACTCTAATAGATGATCTACATTGAATAGGGACTAAATTACCGCTACACCTTCAATGTATTTTATCCTTAAAACACTTAGCTCCGTATAAATGATATTTCAATGAAGTGAAATGAGATCTCCACCATTTATCTCTGTTTAGCCAAGCTCGAATGATATCATCGTTTCACTTCTAAATTCCTATAGAAGTTATAGACTCCATATTTATGTTAGCACTCCCACTCAATTATACTATCATAATCCAAAAATGTACGTATCACCCTTACCCAAAAGTAGGCTTAACTAACAAATCAAAGAACATGTATAATACTCTTGAGATCGAACCTAAACATATCAGGATTAAGATCATTTGATCTAGGATCAACGGGTAATATTGAATTGAATAGATATTACGGTAAATTTTAATATATCTAATCAAAGTTCAATATCGGTCCCTTCCGATGTATACTCCATACATCCAATACTGGTAAACTTTGCCAATGCCCTGGAAAGGACATAACACTTATCCAAGGTGTAAGAATACCTATCGCTGATTATACCATGCCAGTCTAAATACAGTGTTCTGACAAATCAGGGAATAAACTTTCGAACATATAATTAAGATTATATTCCACTGTGCTGACAACACTATAATCATTAACAAATTCATGTGTTCTAGACTTAAATAGAATTCATACATTATATATAATCATGAAATAAATCATGTGAACCACGCAACATTAAATGTTATTTCTGATCTTTATTAATAAGTAAATCTGATTATATTGAAATGAGTTTTACTTAGGGCATAAATCCCAACAAACTCCCACTTGCACTAATATAAAACAATATGTGCATTTCAAATAATCTCAACACCTTGATATACAAATCAAGTGTAGTAGTAGTATACTCATCGTAATAGGATCTGACAGGTTGAATTAACCACAACCTTTCCTTCACCATTACTCTACCTTAATCACAAAATCCTTGATAATGTGAAATTCCTCTCTATATGTCTACTCTCTTGGGATACTGGATTCTATACTTTTGGAACCTACTTTTTGGTTAATCAGGAAATAACACTAGTAGTTAAGACAAGTTGGAACGGTGCCACAAATGTATAGAACTTTTCTTAGACTGAATAAGTACCTTTCCAGCAACTTTGACATTCAGTCTCTCTCTGGTAGACTAAGAGACATCAGATAGGTTCTTACACTTCTCCAAAATCACTACTCCACGCCCAGAGTAATCACCATCTTATCAGCAGACTTTCTAGCACAAAGGCAAGTCTCGAAATCTGATGTGGTGAGTCTAAGAGTTTTAAACACACCCTTATCAACTAACATATAGTTCCTCTTCTTAATCTTAAGATTTACTTGATTTTCTTCCAATGTTCCTCTCCTGGATGAATCTGATACCTACTCATTACTCCTACTCAACAGCAGGTATCTGGTCTAAGGCATACTAAAGCATATCTGAGACCTCTCACTGTTGATTTAAGAAATTCTTTCATGGTTTTATCTTTTCTTGAATAGTTGAGACTTTTCCTTAGATAAATAAAATCTATGCATAGAAGTCGAGAAGCTTCTATAGATTGCCATTAGAAAGAAAATGCTTCAGCATCTTACTAAAGTAAGTCGCTTGCATTAGAGTAAGTAATTACAAGGTATACCACAAGCCATAGGTTTAGATAAACTCAAACCTTCAATACTAGGAACAGGAAGTCTTGTTAAGTCCATTGAATAGACTTATAAACGAAAATTTCCTTTTATGTCCTTGTAATAGAAAACTTTAGGTTACTCCATGTGAATGGATCAAACCATAGTTCTATTGGCTTTTCTTCTTAGTTTCTTATCTTGACTATCCATTACTTGTTTAAACTCAAAATGGATTTTAATCACTAGTGTCTTCCAAGTCATGAGAAGGTGAGTTCCTAGAAACCCTCCCACTACGACAAGGTACCGTGAATTATGTCTAAGAAAAATAAATGGTATTGACCTCTTTAGTTGTGTCAAGACAACAGAGGCAGTGGGATCATCTTTTAAAGAATAAGATGATAGAACACTTTTGGAATCAAGAAAAAAAAATATCTCATTTATTTTCTACTTTATTTTCTGACGTAGTCATTTTCTTAGAAAAGTAGTATTTGTTTAAACAAACACTTTCTTATCTATTGACTATGGGATGTGTAAAGCCCGCTTAGTTAATTTGGAAATTAGCAGTTATTTATGTTAATCAGGAAATTATTTATAGCTATTTAAATAATTTATCATTGTTATTTATGGAATTCAGATATGCATAATTATGTTATCGGTAGTTTTATATTTCGCATTTCCGGTGTCCGGTATTTTGGAACGCGGCGTTTGGCTCAGTAGAAATCACAACTTAGTATGTTAGTATTTTGGGGACGGGTTTAGACATTGGGAATGTCGGGAATGGCCGGGAATTTAGAATGTCCCAAAAATACCCCTTTAGTATGATTTTAGTGATTTTATGGTGGAGGGGCAAAATGGTCTTTTTGCCCCATTAATGTTTTGTTTTATGTGATTTATTAAATGGAAATTAAATAATTGCTTAAGTGTTATGTGGCTGAAATGAATAAATGTATGTGTTATATGTTATTCCCTTTTTATCAAAAAAATCATTAAGTGTCAAAAATTAAGGAAATTTTCATGCAAACACTCCCTTTCTCTCTTCCCCATTTCGGCTGAACCTTGGCTGTGCAAAGGCTGGTTTTTCTTTGATGATTCAAGCCCTAGATTGCAACTTTAGTGATCCCTTGTTGTGGTATGTGCTTCCTTGTTCATTTCTCTTTAAATTTCTTGGAAAAAAATGATGAAAATGGATGAAATGCATGTGATTGTGAAATGTTTGTGCTGCTGTAATTTTGTTGTTAATTTTTGGATTCAAAGCATGATTTTTGATGTTAATGAGTTGTGTGAAGCATGAGTAGCTAGGTTGTGCAAGCTTTTAAATTATATGTGAAAATTGATGATTTTTGTGAGAAAATGCCATGGTTAGTTTCTGTGTTATTGCTGGTTGTTATTGTTAGTTTGCAGAGGTGTTTTAATGCTTAGTTAAGTAGAATTAACTAGGCTAGGGTGCATGCTAGAGGGTTTAACCAAGTTTGAGTTCTTGAACTCAAAGCTTGGTCTTCAATGGTGAATTTTGCTTGTGAGGTTTCTGGGTAGGTTTGAGGCCTTGGAATGGTCATTTGGGACCTATGTAGGAGGTCTGGAAAGTTTGGGACCATTTGGGTTCGAATTGGTCAAGATATGGGAATTTTTGGTTGCCGCTGCGAGGAACCGGAATTCGGTTGAGCATCCGGAATTCGGATGGGGGTTCGTATTTTCCCGAACCGGAATTCGGTTGGGCAACCGGAACTTCCGGATGGGGGATTTTTCAGAACCCTAGTTTTCCTCGTTTTTGGGTTTTTAGGGGTATTGCCATGCTTTTTATCGATAGGGAAACTTTTAGTTTCGAGTTTTAGTCCCCGGGAAGTGATTTAGCGTGTCACTTATAGCGTTGTGGTTTTTATGGTTTAGGAGCCAGTAATCCGCCGTTCAGCTTCGGTTAGGTCGGGTTGACCTAAGACACCCGAAATCGGAATCCGTGTAAGATTAGTATAACAGTATGCATATGTAGTTTACATGTTAAGCGTGCATGTAGGAAGCCAGTTAGTTTACATTAGATATGTATTTAGGCTTCGAACCACCCAACCCTGTCACGTCGGTACAGGCTGGAGTATGACCAGCAGCCGGAGTATGACCGGTTCGACCGATCAGCCGACACCGGTTGGTGGTTCGATCTATTGACCTATCCCGTCGGTACGGCCGGAGTATGACCGACGGCGGAGTATGACCGGCTCGACCGATCAGGAGGATACTTGTCAATAGTGTCGTCCCCCGAACGTTCAAAACTCGGCACCATGTTGGACATGGCAAGTAGTGCTCGGTACCATGTTGGACATGGCGATGGCGGGACTCGGCATCGTGTTGGACACGGCGATCGGTTATATGTATGATATTATTATGCTTTTCTTGCGAGTCCGTCGACTCACGCTTTAGTTTCATGTGTAGGTAAAGGCAAGGCGATTCTTGATGGACCGTGAGCGAGCTTATGAGATTGTACATGTCGGGGCGGTTAGGCCTGGAGCGTACGATCCTCGGGACAGCACGGCTGAGATTTTGTAATTGTCGTTAGACGACTTTATTTTGATGTAAAAGTTGAACAGTGAAAACGTTTGTAAATATTTTTATAAATCGGGATCCCGAGACTTTTTGCAAAATGGTTTATAAGTTTAATGAAAAAGCAAAATTTTAATTAATCACGTTTTTCCATAAACCTCGTTGATTAGCAACGAGCTGCACACAAGACGTTTAAAAATCACGTAATACGCCTAAGTTAGTTAGGGTGTTACAATTTGGTATCGTAGCCGCTGTGTTGTCTTCCGAAGATCGTCACGACATGTACAATCATCATCAGCAGTTAGCTCGGTTCACGGTTCAGTAAGCCTTTATTGCTTTAGTAGTTTATTTTATTCAGTTATGAAAAAGAAAAGCCTGTTAGGAAGCATGTTAGTAGCCTGATAGTAGAATAGGCGCATGTTTCATTTCTAATTTCCAAATTAAGCGGCATTAGTAAGCTCGCCTTGAATACGACCTGATATGCCAACTCTTGGTTTCGCAGGCGGTTCTAACTAGATGGACGCCAGGCGGACTACCAGGAGTCGAGGCAACTCAGTGGGGTCGAATCAGGGAGAGGGAGCTCGGTTTCCCCCACCTGCTAGGGGCCGAGGTAGAGGTCCCCGAGGCAGGGCTCGTGGTCGGGGTGATGAGAACCCGCCACGGGCTGCCCGAGCTCCCCGGCCGATCGGGGAGCCCCGATTGGGAGTTACGGTTTGCGGAGATGCAAGCCCGGATCGAAGAGCAAGACCTCGAGATCTCGAGAGGTTGAGACGAGCGGGGTGCTCCCCGGCAGCCCAAAGGCTTGTAGTTCCGGCGGCACTGCCCCTCTTTGCCCGTGCCGAGATGGTAGTGGCGGCCCACGGTGGAACCTTTATATGAGCGGTTCGGAAGCAAGCACCTCCGGTATTCCTGGGAGGTCCAGATGTGTCGAAAGCCGAGCAGTGGCTTACGGTGATCACCGAATCTTGAACTTTATGGGTGTCCCCGCAACGACGCAGTGGTGTGCGCCACATTCCGGTTCCGGGAGGATGCCCCGGTATGGTGGGACATGGTGTCGCATTCACGATGTCACCACCATGACTCCGGAAAGGTTCCAGAACTCTTCAACGCGAAGTACTACAATGAGGCGGTTAGAAGCGCCAAGAGGAAAGAGTTCGTTCACCTGACCCAGCGGGAGAACAGGAGTGTCACTGAGTATACTACTCGGTTGACCGGTTGGCGAGGTTAGCCTCGGGTATTGTGCCGACCGACTTCGGCGGAAAGGAGAAGTACCGGACGGGTTGAATCCCAAGATCGGGCATGACCGCATGATTACCACGGACGACGGCACCACCTACGCTCGGATGGTGGAGAAGGCACCGCGGGCGAGGGCGCGGTGGGGTGCATGTCGAGTCGGCTAGTACTCGGTTGGTGGCGGAGCTCCTACCCTCCTCTGCATCGGGCTTCGGCGGGGAGTAGTGGTTCGGCCATTGATCGGAGGAAGAGGGCACCCACTCGCTTCGGCGGCTCGAGTCGAACAAGAGGTTCGGGGGAACCGAACGGCAGGAGTCGTCTGGTGGTAATGAGACTCGCTTCTCCTACCCCGAGTGCCCTAGCCGCAAGAGGCACCATCGGGGAGAGTGCAAGGGGCGGGGATGCTTTCATTGTGGCATGCCCGGCACTTCAAGAGGGAATGTCCCCGGCTCCGCCGGTAGGCACCGAGAGCTCCGGCGATACCCACTCCGGCCGGGGTGTTCGCGATCACGCAGCCGATGCGGATGCCACCCCATCGGTTGTTACAGTCGATTCTTATTAACGACTCGTTTTATTCAGTGCTGTTTGATTCTGGGGCTACACGTTCTTATGTGGCGGCCAGAGTCTTTAGTAAGTTGGGTAGACCCTTTGATAGATATGAGTCAGGGTTTGGAACCCTGTTACCTGGCGGAGAATTGGTTATCTCCAATAGGTGGATTAGGTCTATGCCGATCAGGATAGATGGTAGAGAATTAAGCGCTGATCTGATAGAGATGAGCTTAGTCGAATTTGATATTATTTTAGGAATGGATTTCCTATCTAAATATTCGGCGAGCATTGATTGCAAGAGGAAGATGGTGGTCTTCCAACCGGAAAGTGAAGAACCGTTCGTGTTTGTGGGTTCGGTTCAGGGATCTCGGATCCCGGTGATCTCGGCTATGTCAGCGAGAGAATTATTGCACGGTGGGTGCTTAGGGTTTCTGGCCGTGGTGGTGGACACCACTCGGCCAGACACCATTCGGCCAGAGGACATCAGAGTGGTTCGGGAATTTTTGGACGTTTTTCCCGAAGAACTTCCAGGGTTACCACCTCATCGGGAGATAGACTTCGTGATTGACTTGGCACCAGGGGTGGATCCGGTTTCTAAAGCCCCGTATAGGATGGCTCCAGCTGAACTTAAGGAGTTAAAGATTCAGCTCCAGGGGTTGCTTGACATAGGGTTCATTCGGCCCAGTGTGTCACCTTGGGGAGCCCCGGTTTTGTTCGTGAAGAAGAAGGATGGCTCTATGAGGATGTGCATCGACTACAGAGAGTTGAACAAGCTAACGGTGAAGAATAAATATCCATTACCTAGGATCGATGACTTGTTCGATCAGCTTCAGGGGAAGACGGTCTTCTCTAAGATTGATCTCCGTTCGGGTTATCATCAGTTGAGGATCCGAGAGGAGGACATTCCAAAGACGGCTTTCCGCACTAGGTATGGACACTACGAGTTCCTGGTTATGTCATTCGGACTAACCAATGCTCCTGCAGCATTCATGGACCTGATGAATAGAGTATTCAAGGATTTCCTCGATATCTGTGTAATTGTGTTTATCGACGACATCCTCGTGTACTCTCAGTCAGAAGAGGAGCATGAGTTACATCTTCAGATGGTACTGCAACGACTTCGAGAACATAGACTCTACGCCAAGTTCAAGAAATGTGAGTTCTGGTTGTCTCAGGTGTCCTTCCTAGGACACATTGTGGGTAAGGACGGGATCAAGGTGGATCCCGGGAAGATCGAATCCGTCAGGGATTGGCCGAGACCGAAGACAGTGACAGAGATCAGAAGCTTTCTGGGATTAGCTGGGTATTACCGTAGGTTCGTGGAGGGGTTCTCCAAAATTTCAACGCCCCTAACCGAGCTTACAAAGAAGAATCAGCGATTTATCTGGACAGATAAATGTGAAGCTAGTTTTCAGGAGCTGAAACAGAGATTGATTACTGCTCCGGTACTAGCTTTGCCTTCGGACGAGGAGAAGTTCGTGGTCTATTGTGACGCATCCAAACAGGGTTTGGGGTGCGTATTGATGCAAGCCGATCGGGTTATCGCTTACGCCTCCCGTCAGTTAAAGGATTATGAACAGCGATACCCGACTCATGATTTAGAATTGGCCGCAGTGGTTTTTGCACTGAAGATTTGGCGGCATTACTTGTATGGTGAGAAGTGCGAGATCTACACCGACCATAAGAGTCTCAAGTATTTCTTTACTCAGAAAGATTTGAACATGAGACAGAGGCGTTGGTTGGAACTAGTGAAGGATTATGATTGCGAGATCCTCTACCATCCCGGGAAAGCCAATGTAGTGGCCGATGCCCTGAGTAGAAAGGGTCCCGGGCAGGTAGCTAGCATGGTTCAGATCTCACCTCAGCTAGCAGAGGATATGGTCAGGTCCAGCATTGAGTTTGTGGTAGGTCAGCTACACAACTTAACGCTGCAATCTGATCTGTTAGAAAGAATAAAAGTTGCTCAGACGACAGATCCGGAGTTAGTGAAGATCCGAGATGAGGTATTGGCTGGTCAAGCCAAGGACTTTTCAGTGTCAGATAGTGGGATGCTTTTGTATAAAGCCAGGGTTTGTGTCCCGAACAGTGTGGACTTGAGGAACGAGATCTTTGAGGAGGCTCATTCTACTCCGTATTCTCTACATCCCGGCACCACCAAGATGTACCAAGACTTGAAACCGTACTTCTGGTGGAGCGGTATGAAGAAGAATTTGGTAGAATTCGTATCGAGATGCCTCACGTGTCAGCAGATCAAGGCTGAACATCAGAGACCAGCAGGGTTGTTGCAGCCTTTAACCCTACCAGAGTGGAAATGGGAGGATATTACGATGGATTTTGTGGTCGGGTTACCTAGGACCACGGGTATGTATGACTCCATCTGGGTAGTGGTGGATCGATTTACGAAATCTGCTCATTTTCTGCCAGTCAGGACAACGTTTACAGTGGATCAGTTGGCAGAGTTATATGTCAGGGAGATAGTGAGACTTCACGGGGTACCGAAGTCTATAGTTTCGGACAGGGATCCGAAATTCACCTCCAAATTCTGGCAGAGTTTGCAACGGGCAATGGGTACGAAGCTAAAATTCAGTACAGCATTTCATCCTCAGACAGACGGTCAGTCCGAAAGGACAATTCAGATATTGGAGGATATGCTGAGAGCCTGTGTTATGGACTTTGAGGGTTCATGGAGTAAATATCTACCGTTAGTGGAGTTCTCGTACAACAACAGTTACCAGAGTACGATAGGGATGGCACCCTATGAACTGTTGTACGGTAGGAAATGTAGATCCCCTATCCACTGGGATGAGACAGGGGAGAGGAAATATCTAGGTCCGGAGTCAGTTCAGCGGACCAATGAGGCAATAGAGAAGATTAAAGCTAGAATGCTTGCCTCCCGGAGCGAGCACGAAAGAGTTACGCATCCGAAACGTCGAGATGTTGAGTTCCGAGTAGGGGACCATGTGTTTTTGCGAGTATCTCCGATGAAGGGGATTAAACGTTTCGGGAAAAGAGGCAAGTTATGCCCTAGATTTACAGGACCTTTCGAGATTCTCGAGAAGATAGGTCAAGTGGCATATCGGTTAGCATTGCCTCCAGCTTTATCAGCAGTGCACAACGTATTTCATGTCTCAATGTTGAGAAAATACGTTTCAGACCCCTCTCATATAATCAGTTATGAGAGCCTTCAGCTTCAGTCAGATATGTCCTATGAGGAACAGCCAGTGCAGATCCTGGATAGAAAGGATAAAGTCCTTCGGAATAAGACCATAACGTTGGTCAAGGTTCTCTGGAGAAACAGTAAGGTGGAAGAAGCCACCTGGGAGCTAGAGTCAGATATGAGAGCTCAATATCCAGAGTTATTCAGGTTAGATTTCGGGGACGAAATCCTTTTAAGGGGGGGATAGTTGTAAAGCCCGCTTAGTTAATTTGGAATTAGCAGTTATTTATGTTAATCAGGAAATTATTTATAGCTATTTAAATAATTTATCATTGTTATTTATGGAATTCAGATATGCATAATTATGTTATCGGTAGTTTTATATTTCGCATTTCCGGTGTCCGGTATTTTGGAACGCGGCGTTTGGCTCAGTAGAAATCACAACTTAGTATGTTAGTATTTTGGGGACGGGTTTAGACATTGGGAATGTCGGGAATGGCCGGGAATTTAGAATGTCCCAAAAATACCCCTTTAGTATGATTTTAGTGATTTTATGGTGGAGGGGCAAAATGGTCTTTTTGCCCCATTAATGTTTTGTTTTATGTGATTTATTAAATGGAAATTAAATAATTGCTTAAGTGTTATGTGGCTGAAATGAATAAATGTATGTGTTATATGTTATTCTTTTTTTTATCAAAAAATCATTAAGTGTCAAAAATTAAGGAAATTTTCATGCAAACACTCCCTTTCTCTCTTCCCCATTTCGGCTGAACCTTGGCTGTGCAAAGGCTGGTTTTTCTTTGATGATTCAAGCCCTAGATTGCAACTTTAGTGATCCCTTGTTGTGGTATGTGCTTCCTTGTTCATTTCTCTTTAAATTTCTTGGAAAAAAATGATGAAAATGGATGAAATGCATGTGATTGTGAAATGTTTGTGCTGCTGTAATTTTGTTGTTAATTTTTGGATTCAAAGCATGATTTTTGATGTTAATGAGTTGTGTGAAGCATGAGTAGCTAGGTTGTGCAAGCTTTTAAATTATATGTGAAAATTGATGATTTTTGTGAGAAAATGCCATGGTTAGTTTCTGTGTTATTGCTGGTTGTTATTGTTAGTTTGCAGAGGTGTTTTAATGCTTAGTTAAGTAGAATTAACTAGGCTAGGGTGCATGCTAGAGGGTTTAACCAAGTTTGAGTTCTTGAACTCAAAGCTTGGTCTTCAATGGTGAAATTTGCTTGTGAGGTTTCTGGGTAGGTTTGAGGCCTTGGAATGGTCATTTGGGACCTATGTAGGAGGTCTGGAAAGTTTGGGACCATTTGGGTTCGAATTGGTCAAGATATGGGAATTTTTGGTTGCTGCCTGCGAGGAACCGGAATTCCGGTTGAGCATCCGGAATTCCGGATGGGGGTTCAGATTTTCCCAGAACCGGAATTCCGGTTGGGCAACCGGACTTCCGGATGGGGGATTTTTCAGAACCCTAGTTTTCCTCGTTTTTGGGTTTTTAGGGGTATTGCCATGCTTTTTATCGATAGGGAAACTTTTAGTTTCGAGTTTTAGTCCCCGGGAAGTGATTTAGCGTGTCACTTATAGCGTTGTGGTTTTTATGGTTTAGGAGCCAGTAATCCGCCGTTCAGCTTCAGTTCCGGTCGGAGTTGACCGGCACACCTGAAATCGGAATCCAGGTAAGATTAGTATAACAGTATGCATATGTAGTTTACATGTTTAGCGTGCATGTAGGAAGCCTGTTAGTTTACATTAGATATGTATTTAGGCTTCGAACCACCCAACCCTGTCACGTCGGTACAGTGGAGTATGACCAAGAATGAGTATGACCGGCTCGACCGATCAGCCGACACCGGTTGGTGGTTCAGGGCTATTGACCTATCCCGTCGGTACAGGCTGGAGTATGACCAGCAGCCGGAGTATGACCGGTTCGACCGATCAGGAGGATACTTGTCAATAGTGCCGTCCCCTGAACGTTCAAAACTCAGTACCATGTTGGACATGGCAGTAGTGCTCAGTACCATGTTGGACATGGCAGTAGCGGGACTCAGTATCGTGTTGGACACGGCAGTCAGTTATATGTATGATATTATTATGCTTTTCTTACTGAGTCTATCGACTCACAGTTTAGTTTCATGTGTAGGTAAAGGCAAGGCAGTTGCTGATGGACCGTGAGCGAGCTTATGAGATTGTACATGTCGGGGCGGTTAGGCCTGGAGCGTACGATCCTCGGGACAGCACGGCTGAGATTTTGTAATTGTCGTTAGACGACTTTATTTTGATGTAAAAGTTGAACAGTGAAAACGTTTGTAAATATTTTTATAAATCGGGATCCCGAGACTTTTTGCAAAATGGTTTATAAGTTTAATGAAAAAGCAAAATTTTAATTAATCACGTTTTTCCATAAACCTCGTTGATTAGCAACGAGCTGCACAGTACGTTTAAAAATCACGTAATACGCCT
Organism: Cannabis sativa; assembly: GCF_029168945.1. Lineage (NCBI taxonomy): Eukaryota > Viridiplantae > Streptophyta > Magnoliopsida > Rosales > Cannabaceae > Cannabis > Cannabis sativa. The sequence goes on from NC_083605.1 coordinate 8,178,295, forward strand.
AAGTTAGTTAGGGTGTTACAGGATGTTCCACCCCTAATCACTTAGAATAGATAACAAACATGTAAACCATGGTTAACAGTTCTAGCTTTTCTTAAGATTTCGATTAGGTCATCCATGAATCTAGTAATGATTTACATTAAGTATACAACCATTGCATCATTCTAAAATAGTATTACCATAGAAGGAATTAGGCAATGACTAGTAACTAATCATCAATATGCAACTCAAATTTCTGGGGAGGTAAGTTTGGCTATAATTCAAAAATCAATTTAATGATCTTTGAAATGCATATCTACTAACTATTTCTCCACCCCTATCAGTTTGCAAGATCTTTAATCACGTACCTTAATGGTTTTCACCATTGCTAGAAATTCATGAAAATTTTCAAATATTTCAAATTTCTTTGCATAAGGTATAATCTAGAGTGATCGTTTTAAGAATGCAACGAAAAACTCATATCCACCCCTGAATGTACATTAGTCTGCGAATGAGATGAACTACTTTCAGTGGATATAGGCATATTAACTCTTTGCAGAGATTGATCTTGTCAAAACCACTATGAATAAGATACAAATGCCATAGATTTAAAAAATATGTGGTTGTATCTTTTGATGAGTTAGGTTTAGTTAGATCAAAGAGTTCTTAGAATAGTGCAAGTGGATCCTGGTCACAGAATACTAAACTCATATTCCATACAGTTTGAATCCATTGATAGAAAATGGTTATTAAACACTTGTGAAAGTGAAACTGTATTGTATTAAAAAATTATTTGGAATCTAAAGTTTAAAGTCAAAGACTTAAATTTATACCAAATATAATGAGTAATTCTTTCTTGGACCACCACTACTAATTTAACTCTAAGTCTGATTTGGCCATACAAGTAGGAGATATCTAAGATTGAGGATATATATCATTTTGGGATAGAATTTCGAGATTATAATCATATGCGTCATTTAATTTCTTAAGAGAAAATAAAATGACATTAAATGATTTATAGACCATTCATCCAATGATATGTTATTGAGCTAATTCGAAATGAATAAGCTAAGAGGAATTAGGATAATTTCATTTTTAAATAAGAATCCAACGATGCTTCGATTAGTGAGAGTCAAAGTAATCTTATTTATACAATCTTCTTGTTTCATATTGTAAATACTAGTCTAAGGTGTCATCAATTGATGAACAGCTAGATTTTGCATTTACAATATTTATCTTTCGAGATCTAACACTATTATGTTTGTCTAATGCTGACAATCCATTAGGGATTTATCCCATTAGATCAACAAACCAAGTTAGACCAACAATGAAGATTCGAAATTAAACTACAATTTAATAACAGAAAATAACATGGTTCAATATAAATTCATACACAATTCAGAAATTATTAAACATATAGCAAGTAGGAATGACAAGTGAAAATACTAAAACATACAATCCTAAATAATTTCCAAGGTCTTCAACAAACTGATATCAGTGTCCCGTTTAGGCGAGAGTCAGTGATACCATCCATTGAATAGAGTTATCAGCTCATCTAAAATGATAAACATTCTAGCAACCTTTTATTCGATCAAGATTGGAATCCAGCGTTGTCCCGTTTAGGCAAGAGTCAAGGCTATTCTATCTTATGAGCTTCCACCATTGTTTCATATTTTGTAAGTCAAATACAGTCGCCACCATTAGGGTGATCAATACTATATAAAATACTTACAAATATACTTATCTTTTGAGATTAAACGGTGCTAACTTTCTAATGAACGTTCCTCCATTAAGGAGGATTACTCACTAAAACAAAAGCTATGTAAAACCAAAAATGGAGATCGAATGTCCTAATAATAAAGCTCATTATTTAAAGTGTATTTTCTTCTAATATTTATTTTAATCAATTTATTTTAAATATATATTTATTTAATTAAAATTTCTAATTTAGAATGAAAAGTTCTAAATATAAATTTTACTTAGATGGATATGAAAATAACATGAATTATTTCCATCTTAGTAGTAATTTCCAATAAATATTTAGAAAAATATTCAATTTAAGTTGTTTCAAAATTAATTTACAACTCAAAATTTAATTTTCTATAAATATATATTGCATTTCAAAAAATTAAAGTATCTAAGAATACAATTTTCGAAATTTCTTGTTAAAATAAAATAAAAATAAATCCTGGAAAAAATTATTCTAATTTTATGTTGGCCCAAAATTAATTAATAAAATTAATTTAGAACAAAAAATATAATTTTCCTATTTAAATAAATATTAAAGAAAAAATTCAAATATTTAAGTATCATGATGAAAATCAACTTAAATATTAATTTTCTATTTAATTAAATACACTAGAAAAATACTTCAAGCAAAACAGATAGTATCTATCTAGACTTTCATTGACTAATTAGTTCATTTTCTAATTAAATATATTTTACTTCATTTATTTTAATTAATCATTAAATAAAAAAATCATTGATTTAAGTTGGTCCAAAATTAAAATAAATAATTTTCAACTTTAATCTATTTTTCAAATAAAGTTCGAAATTTCTATATTAAATAAATGCAATTTCGAAATTGTGGGAAAAAGATTAATAAAATAAAATAAAATATATTTTGAAAATTATTCATATTTAAGTTATTCTGAAATAAGATTTCAAACTTAAAATAATTTTCAATTTTAATTAAATAACATGAAAATAATAATATTTAAGTATCATTATGAAAATCAACTTAGATATTTTAATTTTCAATTTAATTAAATGTATTAAGTTCAAGAAATAAATAATTAAGTATAGAGGAGACTTAATTATTAATTCTCGTTTAATACTAGGAAAAATATACTTAACTTAGATTGTACCAAAATTAATTATTAAACAATTAATTTCACAAGCTATGATATTTTCCTAATTAAATATTAGATTAAATAACTAGTTCTAGAAATAATTATCTATAATATGTTTCATTTACTAAGTGTTTTTCTAAAATTAACTTTAAAATATTAAATGAAAAATAAAATTCATATATTTTAAAAGTTAATTATGTTGCTAATTTAATTTTAATTAGGTTAGAATAATAATATAATTAACCTAATACAATTATTTAAATAAGGCAAATGGGCCTTCACAATTGGGGTAGTTCATGTGAGGGGGAGCTGGGTTCAGTATGTCGTACCCACTTCTATTGGCCCCCAACTCTCACACAAGGCCCAAAAGAGAGGAACTTAACCTTTAAATAAACAATTGTTATTCATTGAATAAGCCCAAATCTAATTGGGCCTAAATAAATTTACTAAAGTCAAAATTTATTTTAGCAACCTAGTTACTTAGTAAAACTTAAATGGGCATTCTATATGCATCTAAGCCCAATAGCCAACATATCGGCTCACACAGATCAAAATGATTTGGATGGGCCCTATCATATTAGTAGATTTACAGAGATGAAAGAAATTGCAAAAATTTACCTCTTACAAATTATTTATAAGATCTATTGACAATTGGACTATGATTAAAATCAGATCATTGGATCTGTCAACAAGTTAATCATAGCAATTTAGATTAAATAAATAGTAGGTTTGTAAAAACAATTTGTATATTAATATATAAACAAACAATACAAACAAATAACTGATTTGGAATATCTGGAAAGTAAGCTAAAATATCTCAATTTTAATATTTAAAATAAAAATTAAATTTTAAAATAAATATCTTAACTAGAATTCAAATTTAGGTTGTTAGAGAATATTTGAAAAAATTTAAAATTCAACAAACTCCTAAATTTCCTAAATTCTAACAAAAAAAATCAAAAATATCTAACCAATTTTTTCAAATATCAAGTTTATTCAAAATTTAAATTTATTCAAAATTTCTAATAAGATAATATAATAAAATATCTTGAATTTTAAGTTTAGATATTTAATTATTATATTCTAAGTCTTATAATTTAATAAATTTAAATATTACATAAATAAACTAATTGAAAAAATAAGATATTTTATATGGTTAGAATATTTAAAAAAAAATAACATGATAAGTTTGAAAAATTTAAGGTTTGAAACCCTAAAATATCTATTCAAACTAAACTAACCAATTTTTTAAATCTTCATGTTATTTTTGCTAAAATATAATTTTAATAAAAAAAATGTCTAATAAGATTAAATGTTAAACCTAACATATTCCTAATATTATAATTAATAAAATATATTTCAAAAAATAACAAATTTGGAAAAAAAAAATATGATATGGTTAGAAAACTTTGAAATTTGAACAAGATTATTTTAAAAGATAATATTTTAATATCGAAGATCATTCAAGTTTAATAAAAAATAAAATCTGATCTTATAATAAAAATAAATAAAATAATCTAAAATTTCAAAATTAACCATAAGGCTCCTTTGTGAGAAATCAAATTTTCAAAATTCAAAGCCTACTAATATAAAAAACTAATTTTAATTAATTAAAAAAAATAATAAAAATTAATTTTATTCTGACAACTAGATTATTCTACACAAAATTCTACCAAAAATTGTCTTTTGTTTCAATGAAAAATGATTTTTGAATCAAAAGTTATGACGAAAACAAGTTTGAGGCACAGGGGTATGCATTGCATACCCTGCGCGCGCGGATTGGGGTGTCTGACCGAGCATCAAGGCTGCGTGCAGCTTATCTGACCGTGGGACATGGGCGGGATAAGGGTATGCTTCGGACAAGGCTTTGTCTGAAGGGATTTTGTCCCATGCGCGCGCGCGAGTGTGCTTTCAAACCCTGATATTTTCGTTCAAATTCAAAAAATCATAACTAATTCATAAAAAATCCAAATTAGATTCTGTAAAAGCCTAAATTTATTATTTTTTTTGTCTATTTTCAAGAAAAAATAATTCCAGAGCGAAATAAAAAATATTTCAGCAACATATATTGCGATTTCTAAACTATCATCAAATAAGCACATAAACCACATGAAACCATCCAAATCAACACATAACATCGTTTTAATTCATATTTCATGAAAGTAAATCATTACCATGGCTCTGAGGCCAGTTGTTGGAAATATTTTACCCGGATCTGTAACACCCCGATTTCCCGAGATGTCACATAGGATAGTCCGTATAAAACAATTTAATAAGATAAAGACAAACAAATACTTCTTTATTGAAAAATATCCAAGCATGAGATCTCATTGTTTAAAACAAAATTCTTTTAGTACTGTAAACTTAAATAAGAACTAGTTAAGTCAAAATAATAGTTCCAAAATGTTTAGCAGTTAAAAACATTAAAAGCAAAATACTGTGCCAGCCCCCCTAACATGCGGTCCACGCCTCGAGCTCTTCATTCTCACTGCTTAGCCTTACCCTTACCTGCACACAGAGTACCCGTGAGCTAACGCCCAGTAAGAAGAGCTATGTAGGACATAACCCTCCTAACTAGTTACTTGACATAATTTGCTCTTTTATATTAATCAACAGTAATTCACATTCCATAAATATATCCACAACGCATGTTGTTCTTACATGCACACATCAAGTCTCATACCGCACATTATACTCACATACGATAATCAACTATTCTCTCATGTTGATCAGACATGAGGTAACCTACCCTGCCTTGTGTTATTCTCACACTTGGCATCCAATAGGGCAATTAATTACCATAAGTTGTACTCACCCATGATAATGTTATAACCTGCAAGTGTTATGCTCACACAAGCAGCAAGACCCTAATATTATTCTCATGCTAATGATGCTCACAAAATATAAGGAAATCACAACACTATCAAATTAAATAACAAACCAACCCAAGTTGTATGCATAACATACACCCTGTGTACAGATGTCCACTCTTCTTACCTCAGTTGCTAAGACCACACTTGCTACCTCGAGCACCTCAACGAATTTCCTTGTTGAGAACAAGATCCTAGACATTCATTAACACAACAATACACTCAAAATACATTCAAGTATGAATCTCTAAACTCATACAGAAACTTACGTAAAAATACGTAACACATAGGTCCATTTCGCTTGCATGACACACCATACATAAGCATTTATTATTTAGATTCACACAAACATATTGCATGGACTCAAACAAACATTCTTAACGTAAAACATGAATTCATACAACACATTTTTACGTAAAATTTACTAAAATACCATTTATTCTTATTAAAGTCCAAATAAATAGTTAATTAATCACCAATAATTATAATAAATACCTACAGCAACCAATAAATAATAAAACCTATTCCATTTGATATCATAGGCAGTAAATGGTATCACAAAAATACATTTTACTATTTTAACAACACTTATCTATTTTTCATAATTAACTTAAGCATTAATTAAGTAAATTCATGAAAAATACCAAAATTGATTAAAAACCGAATCTAACTCTTCTAATACACTTTATAATCTGTAATAGGTCATAAATAATTTTCTTTGAATTTTCTAAGCATCCTAGGTATTTTTCATAATTTAAATAAGAAATAACATCAATAATTCATGAAAAATACATAATCGCCTGAAAATTCAATCTACGAATTTTATAACAGTTTATATATCATAGTCCATCAAATAAAATTAATCTAGATTTTTCTGAGCAACCTAAGTATTTTTCATAATTAATTTAATAAATAACACAAATAATTCATGAAAAATACAAAATTAACCGAAATTCGAATCTACCAATTTTGCAATAGTTTATATCTCATAACTAATCATATAAAATATATTTAGATTTTTATGAGTAATCTAAGTATTTTTCATAATTAATCTATGAATTATACTAAATAATTCACAATAATTCCAAATAAATTCAGAAAATTATGAAACTTCACCAAGCACCTTAGAATAAAATAAGGAATCAAAATATACAAAAATATCTAAGAAAAACACCTCAGAAACGGTCAGAACGCGGTCGCCGGCGTTCTCGTCGGTTTCGTCGCCGGTAAAGTGTAACTTTGTCTCCGATTGCTCTTGAAGCGTCCTTTCGATTGGGGAAGCTCTCCACAATGCTCAGGACCTCAAAACGATCAAGAAAAGTGGTCCGAGAAGGCAGATCGGGGTTGTCTTCTTCGTTGGCGGTGTACCGTCTTTAATGGAGTCCAAAATTTTGGATTTTCGTTTTGGACGTTAAAGCTTCGTTTTCTTACGTCAAAAACAATCCTTAGGGTCCCATGCACTCAAATATAACCTCCCTTGACCCAAGAACAAGCTTAAGCACGTTCGAATTCGAGTCCGTAACTAAGCCGCACCTTTGAAGCTTCAAAAATGGCGAATCTTAAAACGACGACTTCCGCCCCTTATACCACGTTAAAAAGCTTCCTTAGGTCGTATATAAGTGGGGAAACTCCGAATACAGGCCTAGATCGTTTGTACAGACAGACTTTTGGGGTGCTAAGATCCAAAGTCGAGAGGGAAACAGCCCAGATCGTACGCTAAGGTCCCTAAGCAATCACTTAGTGGAAAAGGAAGTGATCGAGCGATGACAACCAGGAGGTGGGCTTGGAAGCAGCCATCCTTTGAAGAAAGCGTAATAGCTCACCGGGTCTAGCTCCATGGCACCGAAAATGTATCGGGGCTCAAGTGATTCACCGAAGCGACGAGACCTTGAAAAGCCGCTTTTTCAAGTGTCAGTAGCGGAACGTTCTGTCAATCGGGGAAGGTTTTTGGTGACAACACCTGGAGATATCAGAAGTGAGAATGCTGACATGAGTAACGATAAATCCCGTGAAAAACATGATCGCACACTTGCCGCGAGTGGAAGGCTTTCTGCGTTCAGTCAATCTACGCAGAGTGAATCGGTCCCTAAGGAACCCCCGAAAGGGCTGCCGTCCGATGGGTACACGAAAGTGACGAAGTTGCTTTGATCCCAAACCCCCACGTTCACCCAGGTTTCACTCCGCTTGAAGAAACGAAAGTTTTCGGTACCGTATACGCCGTATACGTGCTCTCTCTATCTCTCGTTGGTTCTCTGTTTTGGGTGAACGAAAATAGAGTTTAAAACCTAATTTCTATCGTGTTTAAACCCAAGCAAAATATCGCATTGAACCGAAGTGGAGCGATTCCCATTCCACCAAAATAGGCGTTCGGTTCGGTTGAATCGTGTACGTATAGCATATATATACTAACTGTTAATAATGTTAATAATAATAATAATAATAATAATAATAATAATGATAATAATAATAATAATAATGATAATAATAATAATAATAATACTACGTATAATAATAATAATAATAATAATAATAATAATATACGTATAATAATAATAATAATAATAATAATATACCCATATAACAATATCCACACATATGTATCTATTAGGCATTATGCACATGCCAATAAAATCAAATATTATATTATCATAAAAATAATCCCATACATATTTAAATCCATAAATATGTAAAATAAAAAAAATACTCTCAACTAAATAAAATTACAAAAATACCCTTTCGGAGTTAGCGGATATTACAATTATCCCCCTCTAAAAGAAAATTTCGTCCCGAAATTTTACTCAAATAATTCTGGATATTGTTCTCGCATATCAGACTCTAGCTCCCAAGTAGCTTCCTCAACCACGCTGTTTTTCCATAGGACTTTCACCAAGGTAATTGTCTTATTTCTCAAAATCCTATCTTTTTGATCAAGAATCTTTACCGGACGTTCATTGTAGGACAAATCTTCCTGCAAACCCAGTGTTTCATAGCTCAAAACATGCGATGGGTCTGACACATATTTCCGGAGTTGAGATACATGAAATACATTGTGCACCCCAGATAATGATGGCGGTAAAGCTATTCTATAAGCTACACTGCCCACTCTATCCAATATCTGAAATGGACCAACATATCTGGGACTTAGTTTCCCTCTCTTGCCAAATCTCTTCACCGAGAGTCCTTTTCGTGGTGTCACTCGAAGAAACACATGATCACCCACTTCGAACTCAATGTCCCTCCGCTTCAGGTCTGCGTAAGATTTCTGTCTGCTCTGAGCTGTGATCATTCTAGCCCTGATCTTCTGAATAGCGTCGTTGGTGTGCTGAACTGCATCTGGCCCTAGGAGTTTGTTCTCTCCCAACTCATCCCAATGCAGTGGAGACCTGCATTTTCTTCCATACAACATCTCATAGGGTGCTACCCCGATTGTAGACTGATAGCTGTTGTTGTAAGAAAATTCAATCAAAGGCAGGTATTTGCTCCATGATCCTTGGAAATCTATCACACATGCCCTCAACATATCTTCCAAGATCTGATTTGTTCTCTCAGTCTGACCATCTGTCTCTGGATGATATGCAGTACTGAACTTCAATCGAGTTCCCATTGCTCTCTGTAAGCTTTCCCAAAAAGATGAAGTGAACCGAGCATCTCGATCACAAACAATAGAATACGGTGCCCCATGTAATCTCACAATCTCATTCACATAAAGTTCAGCAAAATGGTCCATGGAGTAAGTCATGCGTATTGGTAGAAAATGGGCAGATTTTGTATACCTATCCACAACTACCCAAATGGCGTCATGCTGCTTTGTAGTCTTAGGTAACCCAGTCACAAAATCCATGGAAATCTCTTTCCACTTCCATTCGTGAGCTTCAGTGGTTGTAACAATCCCGCTGGTCTTTGATGCTCTGCTTTAACTTGTTGACATGTTAAGCATTTGGCCACAAATTCAACTACATCCTTTTTCATGCCAGGCCACCAATACAATGCTTTTAGGTCATGGTACATTTTAGTGGTCCCGGGATGAACTGAATAAGGTGTAGTATGAGCTTCTACCAATATCCCCTTCTTGAGCTCATCATTATCGGGCACATAAATTCGTCCCTTGAACCGAATTAATCCCGTGTCTGATATTTCATAATCTTTGGCGTTACTATTCAAAATTTCTTGCTTTAGTTCACTGAGCTTTTGATCTGTCGTCTGCCCCTCCTTAATTCTTTCTAACAAAGTGGATTGAAGTGTGACCTTTGCAAGTTGTCCTGTAATAAACTCTATACCAGCTCGTTCCATGTCTTCCACTAATTCCCTTGATACTCCTTGTAAAGTGGAAACTAGTCCGGGACCTCTACGGCTGAGTGCATCCGCTACCACATTGGCTTTACCAGGATGGTACATTATCTCGCAGTCGTAGTCTTTGACTAGCTCCAACCATCTCCTCTGCCTCATGTTTAACTCCCTCTGGGTGAAAAAGTACTTTAAACTCTTATGATCGGTGTAGATTTCACATTTCACTCCATAGAGATAATGACGCCAGATTTTTAGTGCAAAAACCACTGCGGCTAACTCTAGGTCATGTGTCGGGTATCTCTGTTCGTATTCTTTTAATTGCCTTGAAGCGTAAGCAATTACCTTCCCTTCTTGCATTAGAACACAACCCAACCCTTGTTTAGATGCATCACAATATACCGCAAATTGTCCCTCTTCTGTTGGTAAACTGAGGATTGGTGCTGAGATAAGTCTATTCTTCAACTCTTGGAAGCTTTGCTCACACTTGTCTGACCAAGAAAATTTTAGATTCTTCCTAGTTAATTCTGTTAAGGGTGTGGCTATCTTTGAAAACCCCTCAACAAACCTTCTATAATAGCCTGCTAAACCCAAAAAGCTTCGAACCTCTGAGGCGGTCTTTGGTCTAGGCCATTCTTTCACTGCAGCAACCTTGGCAGGATCTACTTTTATTCCCCCGTTAGTGACAATGTGGCCCAAAAATGCAACCTCGGACAACCAGAACTCACATTTTTTGTACTTGGCATACAACTGATGTTCTCTCAGTCGCTGCAAGGTCAAGCGTAAGTGTTCCTCATGTTCCTCCTCTGTCTTAGAATAAATCAGTATATCATCTATGAATACAATGACAAACTGATCCAGATATTCCTTGAAGACTCGGTTCATGAGGTCCATAAAAGCTGCTGGGGCATTTGTAAGTCCAAATGACATCACCATGAACTCATAATGCCCGTATCTCGTTCTGAAGGCTGTCTTCGGTATATCTTCATTTTTGATTCTTAACTGATGATACCCTGAACGAAGATCAATCTTAGAAAACACCTTTTTCCCTTGAAGCTGGTCAAACAGATCGTCAATCCTCGGTAGTGGGTACCGATTCTTTATAGTCACCTTGTTCAATTCTCGGTAATCTATGCACATTCTCATAGTACCGTCTTTCTTTTTAACAAATAGAACTGGTGCGCCCCACGGAGAGTAGCTAGGTCTGATAAACCCTAACTTAAGCAATTCTTCCAACTGTATTTTGAGTTCTTTCAATTCCGATGGTGCCATCCTATATGGTGCGCGGGAAACCGGTGCCGTTCCGGCACTAATTCTATCACAAATTCGATTTCTCTCGTGTGGTGGTAACCCGGGTAACTCCTCCGGAAATACATCAAGAAACTCGCAACTACCCGTGTTTCCTCCGGCTTTCTTTCAATTTTCTTGGTGTCATCAACCACATTAACTAGATACCCTAAGCACCCACGCTGCAATAGTTGCCCAGCCTTCATTGCCGAAATAATAGGAGTTCGGGGTTTCTTTCCTACCCCCCTGAACTCGAAAGTCTCTCCATCTTCTGGTGTGAAAACAACTTTCTTTTGCTTGCAGTCAATTGATGCTCCATATTTGGTAAGAAAATCCATGCCCAAGATTACATCAAAATCAAATAAATCTAATACAATCGTGTCTACAAAAAATTCTCTACCATCTATCCCGACAGTATACCCCTAAGCCAACTTCTAGAGATTACAACCTCCCCTGATGGTAACATGGTCCCAAACCGCACGATAAATAATTCACTCGGTGCATTTATATGATTTACAATTGTGCTAGCAATAAAGGAATGAGTTGCACCAGAATCAAACAAAACTTTACAAGTGGTGTTGGCCATAGGAATCTGACCTGATACAACCGAAGGACCGGCCTCGGTTCGCTTGAGTGATGGCAAAAACTCGGGCCGGAACATACTTGTCATCTTTCTTGGGTTCCGCTCTATTCCCGCTCCGTCCCCACAGTGGGCAATTGCGTTTGATGTGTCCTTCTTTTCCACATTTGTAGCATGCTTTTGCGCGACACTCGCCGAGATGACGTTTGGTACATTTAGGGCATTCTGGAATGTTTCGCCCACTGCTGCCATTAAATCGTTGGTCGTTATCACTTTTGTACCTCTTGTCTTGACTTGGCTGCCCGGACTGGTCCTGTCCCCGTTTCTTGTGGTCATTAGAATTGGCTCCACCTTTCTTAGATTCTCTCCTGGCAGCATTTTCCTTCCAAATTTTGTTTTCACTCCGCTCCGCCGTAAGAGCCATTTCGACAACTTGAGCATAACTGAATTGACCCCTTGACACAATTTCCACATCTCGAGCAACCATTGGTTTCAGGCCCTCCACAAATCGATGTGCTCGCACTCTATCAGTAGGTACCAGATCTGGAGCGAATTTTGCCAATCTATCAAATTTTTGTGCATACTCAGTCACAGTAAGACTCCCTTGGACTAACCCAGTAAATTCATCGACCTTTGCTGCTAGAACTGCTGAGTTATAATACTTCTCATTAAAGACCCTTTTGAAATCGTCCCAGTTCATGGTATCTACATCCTTTGTTTGTTCCACCACCTCCCACCAGATACGAGCATCTTTCCTCAGCATGTAAGATGCACACTTCACTCGGTCATTCCCATCCACTCTTAGCATCTGCAAAATGCTTTCTATGCGACTTATCCACTCCTCAGCCACTACCGGGTCTATGCCTCCCTCAAACTCAGGTGGGTGTTGTTTCCGAAATCTCTCTGCTAACAACTCATGTCTAGCCTCTGTAGCAGGATATACCACTGCAGCTGGTGGGTCTCTATTTTCTGCATCCTGCCTTATTTGGACTGGCTGCTCCGGTTGACGTCTCAGCTGACGAAGTTCTTCATCCTGCCTATGAATGATTCCTTCCAGTGTGGCAATGCGCTCTTCCCATCCCTGTGGTGCTTGAGGTGGTTCATTAATCCCTCCATCATCTCGGCCTTGGCCTTGGCCTCGACCTCGACCCACTCTAACTGACCTTCTAGGAGGCATTTCTAAACTCCTGAACCACACAAACCAATACACATCAAGATCATTTTGATCATCAATTTTACATGAAAATAATGTTACCCTCTCGCATGCAGAAATTTAAGGCAACTTAATTATAAGTAATAACCACTTACAGTACAGTGAGTCGAGCTCGTCTCATGGCGGTGAACTTTACATGTTAGGGCTAACCACATTCTTTAGGACCGTATTGCTCTGGTACCATAATGTAACACCCCGATTTCCCGAGATGTCACATAGGATAGTCCGTATAAAACAATTTAATAAGATAAAGACAAACAAATACTTCTTTATTGAAAAATATCCAAGCATGAGATCTCATTGTTTAAAACAAAATTCTTTTAGTACTGTAAACTTAAATAAGAACTAGTTAAGTCAAAATAATAGTTCCAAAATGTTTAGCAGTTAAAAACATTAAAAGCAAAATACTGTGCCAGCCCCCCTAACATGCGGTCCACGCCTCGAGCTCTTCATTCTCACTGCTTAGCCTTACCCTTACCTGCACACAGAGTACCCGTGAGCTAACGCCCAGTAAGAAGAGCTATGTAGGACATAACCCTCCTAACTAGTTACTTGACATAATTTGCTCTTTTATATTAATCAACAGTAATTCACATTCCATAAATATATCCACAACGCATGTTGTTCTTACATGCACACATCAAGTCTCATACCGCACATTATACTCACATACGATAATCAACTATTCTCTCATGTTGATCAGACATGAGGTAACCTACCCTGCCTTGTGTTATTCTCACACTTGGCATCCAATAGGGCAATTAATTACCATAAGTTGTACTCACCCATGATAATGTTATAACCTGCAAGTGTTATGCTCACACAAGCAGCAAGACCCTAATATTATTCTCATGCTAATGATGCTCACAAAATATAAGGAAATCACAACACTATCAAATTAAATAACAAACCAACCCAAGTTGTATGCATAACATACACCCTGTGTACAGATGTCCACTCTTCTTACCTCAGTTGCTAAGACCACACTTGCTACCTCGAGCACCTCAACGAATTTCCTTGTTGAGAACAAGATCCTAGACATTCATTAACACAACAATACACTCAAAATACATTCAAGTATGAATCTCTAAACTCATACAGAAACTTACGTAAAAATACGTAACACATAGGTCCATTTCGCTTGCATGACACACCATACATAAGCATTTATTATTTAGATTCACACAAACATATTGCATGGACTCAAACAAACATTCTTAACGTAAAACATGAATTCATACAACACATTTTTACGTAAAATTTACTAAAATACCATTTATTCTTATTAAAGTCCAAATAAATAGTTAATTAATCACCAATAATTATAATAAATACCTACAGCAACCAATAAATAATAAAACCTATTCCATTTGATATCATAGGCAGTAAATGGTATCACAAAAATACATTTTACTATTTTAACAACACTTATCTATTTTTCATAATTAACTTAAGCATTAATTAAGTAAATTCATGAAAAATACCAAAATTGATTAAAAACCGAATCTAAATCTTCTAATACACTTTATAATCTGTAATAGGTCATAAATAATTTTCTTTGAATTTTCTAAGCATCCTAGGTATTTTTCATAATTTAAATAAGAAATAACATCAATAATTCATGAAAAATACATAATCGCCTGAAAATTCAATCTACCAATTTTATAACAGTTTATATATCATAGTCCATCAAATAAAATTAATCTAGATTTTTCTGAGCAACCTAAGTATTTTTCATAATTAATTTAATAAATAACACAAATAATTCATGAAAAATACAAAATTAACCGAAATTCGAATCTACCAATTTTGCAATAGTTTATATCTCATAACTAATCATATAAAATATATTTAGATTTTTATGAGTAATCTAAGTATTTTTCATAATTAATCTATGAATTATACTAAATAATTCACAATAATTCCAAATAAATTCAGAAAATTATGAAACTTCACCAAGTACCTTAGAATAAAATAAGGAATCAAAATATACAAAAATATCTAAGAAAAACACCTCAGAAACGGTCAGAACGCGGTCGCCGGCGTTCTCGTCGGTTTCGTCGCCGGTAAAGTGTAACTTTGTCTCCGATTGCTCTTGAAGCGTCCTTTCGATTGGGGAAGCTCTCCACAATGCTCAGGACCTCAAAACGATCAAGAAAAGTGGTCCGAGAAGGCAGATCGGGGTTGTCTTCTTCGTTGGCGGTGTACCGTCTTTAATGGAGTCCAAAATTTTGGATTTTCGTTTTGGACGTTAAAGCTTCGTTTTCTTACGTCAAAAACAATCCTTAGGGTCCCATGCACTCAAATATAACCTCCCTTGACCCAAGAACAAGCTTAAACACGTTCGAATTCGAGTCCGTAACTAAGCCGCACCTTTGAAGCTTCAAAAATGGCGAATCTTAAAACGACGACTTCCGCCCCTTATACCACGTTAAAAAGCTTCCTTAGGTCGTATATAAGTGGGGAAACTCCGAATACAGGCCTAGATCGTTTGTACGTACGTACTTTTGGGGTGCTAAGATCCAAAGTCGAGAGGGAAACAGCCCAGATCGTACGCTAAGGTCCCTAAGCAATCACTTAGTGGAAAAGGAAGTGATCGAGCGATGACAACCAGGAGGTGGGCTTGGAAGCAGCCATCCTTTGAAGAAAGCGTAATAGCTCACTGGTCTAGCTCCATGGCACCGAAAATGTATCAGGGCTCAAGTGATTCACCGAAGCGACGAGACCTTGAAAGCTGCTTTTTCAAGTGTCAGTAGCGGAACGTTCTGTCAATCGGGGAAGGTTTTTGGTGACAACACCTGGAGATATCAGAAGTGAGAATGCTGACATGAGTAACGATAAATCCTGTGAAAAACATGATCGCCTGCCAGTGGAAGGCTTTCTGCGTTCAGTCAATCTACGCAGAGTGAATCGGTCCCTAAGGAACCCCCGAAAGGGCTGCCGTCCGATGGGTACACGAAAGTGACGAAGTTGCTTTGATCCCAAACCCCCACGTTCACCCAGGTTTCACTCCGCTTGAAGAAACGAAAGTTTTCGGTACCGTATACGCCGTATACGTGCTCTCTCTATCTCTCGTTGGTTCTCTGTTTTGGGTGAACGAAAATAGAGTTTAAAACCTAATTTCTATCGTGTTTAAACCCAAGCAAAATATCGCATTGAACCGAAGTGGAGCGATTCCCATTCCACCAAAATAGGCGTTCGGTTCGGTTGAATCGTGTACGTATAGCATATATATACTAACTGTTAATAATGTTAATAATAATAATAATAATAATAATAATAATGATAATAATAATAATAATAATGATAATAATAATAATAATAATAATAATAATAATAATAATACGTATAATAATAATAATAATAATAATAATAATAATATACGTATAATAATAATAATAATAATAATAATATACCCATATAACAATATCCACACATATGTATCTATTAGGCATTATGCACATGCCAATAAAATCAAATATTATATTATCATAAAAATAATCCCATACATATTTAAATCCATAAATATGTAAAATAAAAAAAAAATACTCTCAACTAAATAAAATTACAAAAATACCCTTTCGGAGTTAGCGGATATTACAGGATCTAGATTCACTAACAAGTATGTTTCCTTAACATCCTAATATGAATTCTAAAACAATGAAATAAACACATATAAAGTTTAGTAAACCTTACATTGGCTGCAGCGGAATATAATAACTCCTTCCGTTCAGATCTCTAGCCCTTGATTCCTTTCTGTAGCAGAGCATCACCAAGATTTGAACCTGAATCTCTTTCTCTCCTTCCTTTGATGCTGATTCTCCTTCTTGTTGTTTGGAATATCCTACAGTCTTACACACTATGATTGAGATACCACTTGATGTGTGTGGGAACTACTCTATCACTCAAGGATTTCGAAATTGAAGAAGAAAAGAGAAGGGAAGTGGCGGCTATAGAGAAAGAATAGGAGGCTCAAATTTCATCTGACAAAGTTAACATAAGTTAAGTTGAATGAGAGCCATACTATCTATTTATAGGCAACCACCTAGGTTTAGGTTGAAATTATTTGACATTAAAATAATGAAAAAATAAATGATAAAATCCATTTAAGTGTGGCCGGCCGTGGGCTTTGGATAATGGGCCTCACTTATGTAATTTTGCTGTTTTATCATTTCTGCATCTCATTTTCTCAAAAATGCCAATTTTCAAATTTAACCACTTAAACGCCAATTCCTATTATTTAATAACTAAAAATTAATTATTAAATAATATTGTCATTTAATATATTTATTAATTAGACATATAAAGTCTCTTAATTAATAAATAAACTTAAAATCTCTTTTCTTTACAATTTCGCCCTTGCTTAGTGAAAATTCACAATGTAGACATAGTCTAACTTTAGAATTATAATTGATTAATTAAAATCAATTAACTGAGTCTTACAAGGAGTATGGTCTCACCTAGTATGGGGACCATGGGCCTATATAACCGAGCTTCCAATAAGTCGAACCGAATTTACCAAGTAAATTCCCTAACTTATTAATTCCTTATTGAATCCACACTTATAACTTGGAATTGCACTCTCAGTTATATAGAACGCTCTATATGTTCCACGATATAGATACGTCATTAGTTATCCATTGTTATAATCCTAATTTGATCAATGACACTCTAATAGATGATCTACATTGAATAGGGACTAAATTACCGCTACACCTTCAATGTATTTTATCCTTAAAACACTTAGCTCCGTATAAATGATATTTCAATGAAGTGAAATGAGATCTCCACCATTTATCTCTGTTTAGCCAAGCTCGAATGATATCATCGTTTCACTTCTAAATTCCTATAGAAGTTATAGACTCCATATTTATGTTAGCACTCCCACTCAATTATACTATCATAATCCAAAAATGTACGTATCACCCTTACCCAAAAGTAGGCTTAACTAACAAATCAAAGAACATGTATAATACTCTTGAGATCGAACCTAAACATATCAGGATTAAGATCATTTGATCTAGGATCAACGGGTAATATTGAATTGAATAGATATTACGGTAAATTTTAATATATCTAATCAAAGTTCAATATCGGTCCCTTCCGATGTATACTCCATACATCCAATACTGGTAAACTTTGCCAATGCCCTGGAAAGGACATAACACTTATCCAAGGTGTAAGAATACCTATCGCTGATTATACCATGCCGCCTAAATACGTTGTTCGACAAATCGGTGGAATAAACTTTCGAACATATAATTAAGATTATATTCCACTGTGCTGACAACACTATAATCATTAACAAATTCATGTGTTCTAGACTTAAATAGAATTCATACATTATATATAATCATGAAATAAATCATGTGAACCACGCAACATTAAATGTTATTTCTGATCTTTATTAATAAGTAAATCTGATTATATTGAAATGAGTTTTACTTAGGGCATAAATCCCAACAAACTCCCACTTGCACTAATATAAAACAATATGTGCATTTCAAATAATCTCAACACCTTGATATACAAATCAAGTGTAGTAGTAGTATACTCATCGTAATAGGATCTGACAGGTTGAATTAACCACAACCTTTCCTTCACCATTACTCTACCTTAATCACAAAATCCTTGATAATGTGAAATTCCTCTCTATATGTCTACTCTCTTGGGATACTGGATTCTATACTTTTGGAACCTACTTTTTGGTTAATCAGGAAATAACACTAGTAGTTAAGACAAGTTGGAACGGTGCCACAAATGTATAGAACTTTTCTTAGACTGAATAAGTACCTTTCCAGCAACTTTGACATTCAGTCTCTCTCTGGTAGACTAAGAGACATCAGATAGGTTCTTACACTTCTCCAAAATCACTACTCCACGCCCAGAGTAATCACCATCTTATCAGCAGACTTTCTAGCACAAAGGCAAGTCTCGAAATCTGATGTGGTGAGTCTAAGAGTTTTAAACACACCCTTATCAACTAACATATAGTTCCTCTTCTTAATCTTAAGATTTACTTGATTTTCTTCCAATGTTCCTCTCCTTGATTAATTTGATACCTACTCATTACTCCTACTCAACAGCAGGTGTCTGGTCTAAGGCATACTAAAGCATATCTGAGACCTCTCACTGTTGATTTAAGAAATTCTTTCATGGCTTTATCTTTTCTGGAATAGTTGAGACTTTTCCTTAGATAAATAAAATCTATGCATAGAAGTCGAGAAGCTTCTATAGATTGCCATTAGAAAGAAAATGCTTCAGCATCTTACTAAAGTAAGTCGCTTGCATTAGAGTAAGTAATTACAAGGTATACCACAAGCCATAGGTTTAGATAAACTCAAACCTTCAATACTAGGAACAGGAAGTCTTGTTAAGTCCATTGAATAGACTTATAAACGAAAATTTCCTTTTATGTCCTTGTAATAGAAAACTTTAGGTTACTCCATGTGAATGGATCAAACCATAGTTCTATTGGCTTTTCTTCTTAGTTTCTTATCTTGACTATCCATTACTTGTTTAAACTCAAAATGGATTTTAATCACTAGTGTCTTCCAAGTCATGAGAAGGTGAGTTCCTAGAAACCCTCCCACTACGACAAGGTACCGTGAATTATGTCTAAGAAAAATAAATGGTATTGACCTCTTTAGTTGTGTCAAGACAACAGAGGCAGTGGGATCATCTTTTAAAGAATAAGATGATAGAACACTTTTGGAATCAAGAAAAAAAAAATCTCATTTATTTGCTACTTTATTTTCTGACGTAGTCATTTTCTTAGAAAAGTAGTATTTGTTTAGACAAACACTTTCTTATCTATTGACTATGGGATGTTCCACCCCTAATCACTTAGAATAGATAACAAACATGTAAACCATGGTCAACAGTTCTAGCTTTTCTTAAGATTTCGATTAGGTCATCCATGAATCTAGTAATGATTTACATTAAGTATACAACCATTGCATCATTCTAAAATAGTATTACCATAGAAGGAATTAGGCAATGACTAGTAACTAATCATCAATATGCAACTCAAATTTCTTGGGAGGTAAGTTTGGCTATAATTCAAAAATCAATTTAATGATCTTTGAAATGCATATCTACTAACTATTTCTCCACCCCTATCAGTTTGCAAGATCTTTAATCACGTACCTTAATGGTTTTCACCATTGCTAGAAATTCATGAAAATTTTCAAATATTTCAAATTTCTTTGCATAAGGTACAATCTAGAGTGATCGTTTTAAGAATGCAACGAAAAACTCATATCCACCCCTGAATGTACATTAGTCTGCGAATGAGATGAACTACTTTCAGTGGATATAGGCATATTAACTCTTTGCAGAGATTGATCTTGTCAAAACCACTATGAACAAGATACAAATGCCATAGATTTAAAAAAATATGTGGTTGTATCTTTTGATGAGTTAGGTTTAGTTAGATCAAAGAGTTCTTAGAATAGTGCAAGTGGATCCTGGTCACAGAATACTAAACTCATATTCCATACAGTTTGAATCCATTGATAGAAAATGGTTATTAAACACTTGTGAAAGTGAAACTGTATTGTATTAAAAAATTATTTGGAATCTAAAGTTTAAAGTCAAAGACTTAAATTTATACCAAATATAATGAGTAATTCTTTCTTGGACCACCACTACTAATTTAACTCTAAGTCTGATTTGGCCATACAAGTAGGAGATATCTAAGATTGAGGATATATATCATTTTGGGATAGAATTTCGAGATTATAATCATATGCGTCATTTAATTTCTTAAGAGAAAATAGAATGACATTAAATGATTTATAGACCATTCATCCAATGATATGTTATTGAGCTAATTCGAAATGAATAAGCTAAGAGGAATTAGGATAATTTCATTTTTAAATAAGAATCCAACGATGCTTCGATTAGTGAGAGTCAAAGTAATCTTATTTATACAATCTTCTTGTTTCATATTGTAAATACTAGTCTAAGGTGTCATCAATTGATGAACAGCTAGATTTTGCATTTACAATATTTATCTTTCGAGATCTAACACTATTATGTTTGTCTAATGCTGACAATCCATTAGGGATTTATCCCATTAGATCAACAAACCAAGTTAGACCAACAATGAAGATTCGAAATTAAACTACAATTTAATAACAGAAAATAACATGGTTCAATATAAATTCATACACAATTCAGAAATTATTAAACATATAGCAAGTAGGAATGACAAGTGAAAATACTAAAACATACAATCCTAAATAATTTCCAAGGTCTTCAACAAACTGATATCAGTGTCCCGTTTAGGCGAGAGTCAGTGATACCATCCATTGAATAGAGTTATCAGCTCATCTAAAATGATAAACATTCTAGCAACCTTTTATTCGATCAAGATTGGAATCCAGCGTTGTCCCGTTTAGGCAAGAGTCAAGGCTATTCTATCTTATGAGCTTCCACCATTGTTTCATATTTTGTAAGTCAAATACAGTCGCCACCATTAGGGTGATCAATACTATATAAAACACTTACAAATATACTTATCTTTTGAGATTAAACGGTGCTAACTTGCTAATGAACGTTCCTCTATTAAGGAGGATTACTCACTAAAACAAAAGCTATGTAAAACCAAAAATGGAGATCGAATGTCCTAATAATAAAGCTCATTATTTAAAGTGTATTTTCTTCTAATATTTATTTTAATCAATTTATTTTAAATATATATTTATTTAATTAAAATTTCTAATTTAGAATGAAAAGTTCTAAATATAAACTTTACTTAGATGGATATGAAAATAACATGAATTATTTCCATCTTAGTAGTAATTTCCAATAAATATTTAGAAAAATATTCAATTTAAGTTGTTTCAAAATTAATTTACAACTCAAAATTTAATTTTCTATAAATATATATTGCATTTCAAAAAATTAAAGTATTTAAGAATACAATTTTCAAAATTGCTTGTTAAAATAAAATAAAAATAAATCTTGGAAAAAATTATTTTAATTTTATGTTGGCCCAAAAATAATTAATTAAATTAATTTACAACAAAAAATATAATTTTCCTATTTAAATAAATATAAAAGAAAAATTTCAAATATTTAAGTATCATGATGAAAATCAACTTAAATATTAATTTTCTATTTAATTATATACACTAGAAAAATATTTCAAGCAAAAGAGATAATATCTATCTAGACTTTCATTGACTAATTAATTCATTTTCTTATTAAATATATTTTACTTCATTTATTTTAATTAATCATTAAATAAAAAAATCATTGATTTAAGTTGGTCCAAAATTAAAATAAATAATTTTCAACTTTAATCTATTTTTCAAATAAAATTTGAAATTTCTATATTAAATAAATGCAATTTCGAAATTGTGGGAAAAAGATTAATAAAATAAAATAAAATATATTTTGAAAATTATTCAAATTTAAGTTATTCTGAAATAAGATTTGAAACTTAAAATAATTTTCAATTTTAATTAAATAACATGAAAATAATAATATTTAAGCTAATCCTTTAATCGGGATTACTAATTAAAATAGCGTAGAATTTAAACTTTTATATTAAACAGACTGAAAATAAACTTGTAATATATTTAAACTTTTAAAAATAGTTGGGATCCCAAAAATATTTACAAACTTATTACAAGTTCTTTTTTACTAGCCAACCTAAGCGGCAAAACAGAATACAAAAGTCAACACTGTTAGACCCATAACCCGCTTGGTCTGAAGTGGCGTGAACATGTACATTCTTCGTCCTGCTCCTGAAACTCATGGCTGATCAGCTAATGCCTTACCCTTTCCTGCACAGTAGAGCACCCGTGAGCCAAGCCCAACAAAACAGTATAAATCATAATAAACATAATATGCTCATTTACATATGTCTGTATAGCACAGACCTGATCACTATATTAACATGCCCATTTATGTCTACGTGGCGTAGACCTATGTGTTGCGCTCACACATCTAATTAAATCTATGTGACGTAGACCCACGTGTTGCTCTCACACGTCTAAATACATTAAGGCCTTACCCTTTCCTGCACAGTAGAGCACCTGTGAGCCAAGCCCAACAAAACAGTATAAATCATAATAAACATAATATGCTCATTTACATATGTCTGTATAGCACAGACCTGATCACTATATTAACATGCCCATTTATGTCTACGTGGCGTAGACCTATGTGTTGCGCTCACACATCTAATTAAATTTATGTGACGTAGACCCACGTGTTGCTCTCACACGTCTAAATACATTAAGGCCTTAGAAATGGTTCATCTTGGTTATGTGTACCGAGTCCAACCTGATTATTCCTTGAGCGCATAATCCCTAAATTTCATTTCAATTAACATGGCATGGCATTATACACATATATCACTAGGGTAATAACCCTAGGCTATTAGACCGTTCCTATTAGGGTAATAACCCTAATCCCGGTTAGTAAACATTCATGCATATCATTCTTAATATAAGCGCCACTGCGCATACTCTATGTGCTAATCACTGTCTTACCTGTTGTTCAGCAATAGAAGGAGATTCCGAATCCCCGGGTGCTCCTGATCAGGTGCCGGTAATCCTAGTCACACAACCCCGGATTTCACAAATAGGGTTAATCCCTAATTTCACTTTCACAAAATATAAAGTTGGCATTCAAAATATAGATAATCATAAAGAACTCAGAACGAGCTTTCCAACAATATAAAGAATGTCCAAAACAGAGTCCCGAGTCAAAAGTTATGGCCAAAACAAAATTGGAAAAAAGATGGCTCACTGCCAGGTTTTATGGCCGCGGCGACCATAGATCTGGCCGCGGCCACTGGGTTCGAAAAACCCAGAAAACCAGATTTTAAGGTCTAAACATGCCCACTTTACCATATAATCAAACATTAACCAAACCATACCCAAAATTAATTTCTTACAGATAAGAATCATCACAACAAAGAGTTAAAACAACAATTCCAACATGAAAACCCCTAATTTCAGATTATTCAACAACACAAAAATCAAACTTCTCCAACAAGAACTCAAGCTCAAAACTTGAGCTTGATCTCAAGCCAAATCAAACAATTCCAGCAGTAAAAATATCAAGAAATACTAGGTTTCAAACACAAGAATCAACCTAGAATTTTATCCAAGACTCAAAGGTAAAAAACACCACAAGATAAAGGAATTAACACCCAAAATATACAAAACCATGCATCAATTCCATAACATGCAACTCAAGAACAAAATAATCAAAACATTCTTTTTACCCTAAAATTTCAGCAAGAATTCAATTAAAAGAAATCTGAAAACAACTACCTCAATTCCTTCACACTCCAATTCCAAGCCTCCAAACAAAATTCCCCAACACTTAAGCTTGATTCAAGCAAGCTCCCAATCAATTTTTCCTCAATTTTGAACTAGGTTAGATAGAGAGTGAGAGAGAGAGTTCGGGTGAGTGAGAGAGAGAACCAGAAAATCAATCCCTTTTTCTTTCAAAAAAACCATTTAATTCAAAGTAAATTAATTATAGTCAAATGACCATTTTGCCCTTAGGGCTATATAACATACATATTCATTTTCAAGGGCATACATGTCATTTCACACTCAAATATTGCCAAATAAATTTTAGATTATCACATGTCAAATAAAATGCCAAATAATCAATTCGATTTACATTTTGGGCCCGAACCCGGTTCGACCCGAAATTCCCGGGTGTGACTATACCGTGCAAACCTGTCAGAACACACCTGAAAAGACAACACAAGCATACTATATAATAATATAGTTCTATTAAGCACGTAATTAAATTAATCTCAACAATTTACCCTTCTCGGGTCATAATTACCAAAATGCCCCTGGCTCACCAACGGGGTCTTTAACATGTTAAATTTCATATATATTGAATTATATAATAATATAATTCCTCAATTAACTCATAATTATCTAATTAGGGTTTTGCTAATCCTTTTCTTAACCCCAGGTATTACATTTAGTGTGAGAAAACAGTTAGAGGGACAAGAACTTGCAAGATAGAGCAAAAAAAAATGTGTAACTCAATGTCACTGAAGAAAAAAAAAAGAAAATGAAAAAGAAACACATTAAAAAGTAAGATGTGTTTGGAAAAAAAGTTTATTCAAGAAAGAAAAAAATTATTTCAGTGATGTTCGAGAAAAATAAATATATCTTTTCTCAATCTTGGTAAATGTGGGAACACTATGGGGTTTTGAAAAAAAAAAAGGAAAGTAAGAAGCTTGTGGGTTCTGTTTGTGAGCTTATGATATCTTCAGCCAAAACCGTCTTTTGTCGATTTCTGAATATCAGAGCCATAATTTCTAAACCTCGAAAAGACCTAATGATTCCAAAGGATATATTAAACATTAGTGGAGAGAGGTAAGCATGCAAGCTTATGAGCTATCGGGCTGTGGAACAGTTGGAAAGAGTAGAACTTTTATAACAATGTTTCATGTGTGAATAAATTCTGTGGTTGTGCATAGTGTTATGAATTGAGCATCTGAATTAATTGTTAGAGTTAGTAAGATTGAAATTCTAGTTTGTGCAAGGAAGAAAGTAGAGCATGAGTCAGCAGTGTAATGATTATCTGATAGCGTAGTTAGTTTTTTTTTATCTTACTCGGGGGCAAGTAATAATCTAGTTTGGGGGAATTTTGTTAGGTTATAATTAGCCTATGTTACGGGTCTAATAAGTAAGCATTTTCTCGGTTATTGGTGTCTTTTGGAGCAGTTTTACGCTTGATTTTCCTTGTTTCAGGTTTCCGGGGTATCAAAGTTCAAATTCAGTCAATTGATGAAAAGATGGGACAAACTAGTGAAAAATTGGACAAATCTGCTCTTCGGGTGTCAGTAGTCGCGACCATGGATCGTGCTAGTCGCAACCCTTTTCTATGGTCGCGACCACAGTCGCGACTTGGAGTTTTGGCAGAACCTTAGTATTTTGAGATTTGCCTGTAGTCGCGACCAGCCGTTAAGTTGGTCGCGACCAGGTATAGAAAAACGCAGTTTTGACCTAATTCAGATTTTTTCTCAATTGGAGGCACATCTTTCATCCCTATATAAGGAATACGACTCATAGGGTCAAATTCAGGTTTCAGGATTGTGATCCTCAGGATCATCATCTTAATCTTCTGGTTCGCCTTCTTCATTGATGGGTTTTCATCAAAATATTTCTCATTATGTTGAGTTTTCTTGGTAGGATGGCTAGTTACTTCTGATGTATCTCCTACAACAGTTGCTTTC
Organism: Cannabis sativa; assembly: GCF_029168945.1. Classification (NCBI taxonomy): domain Eukaryota; kingdom Viridiplantae; phylum Streptophyta; class Magnoliopsida; order Rosales; family Cannabaceae; genus Cannabis; species Cannabis sativa. The sequence goes on from NC_083605.1 coordinate 8,204,591, forward strand.
GCATGTGTAGTAGGAGGGTTCACACCATTCGTGGGAGTGTCCCCATCACAAGCACCAGATTTACCGACAGTGGTTCTCGTGGCTACCATTGTTTCAGCTCACAACTTTGGTATCAACTCTTTCTTCGGCTCTTAATGAAAGCACCAAAATGTTTACTGAAATTTTCGAAAACTAATTATAATTATATTTAAGCTAAAGAAATAGATAAAAAAAAAACAAAAAGCAAGACAAGAGATTTTATGTGGTTCAAGGATTAACGACCTCTAATCCACGAGTCAATATTATTATGGCTGGAAAAGCCTTTGAGTATTGCATAACTATTTTGCCAAGTTTACAAACCATTAACTTGCCTTAGTTCTCAAGTATCGAGATTCTAACCCTTTGCATGAATGCATTTTCTTATATTTATAGACTTAGCATTCCTATATGTAACCCTTACCCACTGATGGATAAATACAAATAACTTATTGACTTTAGGTTCATCTAGTGAAGCCTGGCCCATGAAGCATTGATCTTTTGTTGACGTGGATGCCACGTCATGTTGATAGTTGTCAAAACGTAGCTTACATTTGTGGACAATAAAGATACATAAATGCTTGATTGATAATTACTTCATTTTCTTGCATAGAATATCTGATTCTCGGACATAATCCTATAAATAAAGTGTTGATATTGTGGGATTTAATAATAAATGAGCGAGATACTATGATCAACATCTGGAGGCTCATTAATTACTCTTCCGGAAGTGCTGCTTGATGCTATTCAAAGACCTATTGTGCTAGATATTTATCTTGCCTGGACGAGTCATCTGTCAGTCATCTAGATAGCTTGACTTCGCCAATGGATTCAATCCATTATCCTGGTTGGGCATTTGTTGGGCCTGTAGTAACTGAATTAAGCAATCTTGAAATTACACGTGTCCTTCTTCTGAAAACACAAATAACTGTATGAAAAAAAAAAAAATTGAATAATATAAGTTCAATAAATTTTTTTAACAAATTTCTAAAATTATAATTTTTAATTTAAATAATAGTATAAAATGGTATAAGATATTGTAAAATAACATAAAATAAAATTCTTATCTTAATTTGTTCTCTTTGGTTATAAATCAAAGATAGGATAAAATAATTGTGTTTGTATTATCAAATAGTGATTAATTTTTTACACACGAACGATTTACCTTAAAAGTGTGTGGAGAGGTTGAGTCAATAATGACTCTTAAATAAGTTTTTCCAAATTTTCTAAGATTTTTTTGTCTGCATAGATAGTTTGGGCTTGTTGTATACGTTATACCTATAGTTCAATCTATTGGTCATTTGTATAGATTTTGATACGTCATATATTTACAAGTTTAGAGGTGTGGATGAGTTTATTGGAGTTGCCGAAATGCAACTAAATTCTTCTAGAGTTACTCGATGTCCTTGCATGAGATGTGTGCATTTTAAGACTTTCGATAATATTAGGGTTTTTTGGACGACAGTAAAACTTTCTCGCGAATAATGTGGTTTTACGGGAAAGTTTTATCAGTGCAGGATGTCACCGACAAAACATTTTAGTCGAGGCTCAACCGGCGACTAAAAGGCAGTGGGCCACATTTCACCGGCAAATTTTGGTGCAAGTGAAAACTATATATGCCAGCGAAGGTCCTAGTTCGTCGGAAAAACTTCAATCCTTCTCCGATTAAAAACACACCGACAACTTTTGCTAGCAAATTTACTCGCCAACAAAAGTTCCCTAATGAGTTTAGTTGATTTTTGCTAGCGCTAAAAGTCACTGACAAAAGCCTCTTCTCTTGTAGTGACCACAATCCATAAACAACCATTTCCCCCAATTCCAAACATTATGCAATCAATCTATCGCCAAATCCATTGTCCCCAAATTCTCAATTAATTATTAAGCGTTAGCCACAATTCAATATTTAATTCACATACAATCACCTCCCCAATGTATAAGAACATAATAACGGTAGCTATTCGGTAAGTCCTCGGCACCGCCTTACCTAGACAGGCATCAAAAGTGATAGTCTCCTATGAGTACTAGTCCTTTGTATTTCTTGAATGGTAGGATCTAGTCTACAGTGACTCAAATTCATACTGGTAGAAATTCACAACTACCTATCATCTCGTGATAATGTCGTGATTCGAGTTTTTCACAACTCTCGATGAATTATACACATCCCCAAGGATAGCTGATTAAAATAAACTCAGTTTTTGCAAATATTACTAGTTACAATGGACACACTCCCCACAAGGAAAATTGGTTATTACAATCTCTATTTCTGCAATTATAACCTACGGACCTAGTCCCCCAAAGAAAACTTAACAAACCGGTTTCTACAAATATGACTTGTCACTACGAATACATCCCCTAAAATAACTAGTTACTCGAAACTCAATTTTGATACTAGGCGCTTACTAGCCATAACCACTATTTATTGTGGGAAAATTACGACTAAATGTGCAGAATCAAAACAACTAAACTTTAAACAATCAAACGATTAGCAATGACAAGATTATCAAATCGACAACAATGATCGAATGTAAAACAGGAGCAAACAAAGTATATGAAACCAGAAGCAATAAATGCACAAAATAAAGAAATCAAAACCAAGATATATACTAGTTCAAGATTGATAGTTCGATGTGATCTATGGCTCTACTTCAGTTCTGAAACACCACTGTAATCCTTTTTTATTGATTGAGCAAGAATATATACAATACAGTCGAGACGAGATTCTCTATTGAGTTCTCACTAAGTTTTTCAACTCTCACACTTACGCCCAAGAATTTTCTTCATCTATAAAAGATTCTCCTTACAAAACACAAACTCAATCTCTCTTTTTTCTCTGCACCTCTCTCTCTACACCTCTCAATCTTTTCTCACTCAAACTTTCAATCTCATATGAGCAGAGTTCTGATCTCTCGTGATCTTACTCCCCGAAATAACAAGTCAAGGGTGATATTTATAGCCTTAGGATAAAGATCTTAAAGTCCGCCGGTGGCTGCAAGAAACGAGGTTGTTAAGTTAGTTATTCCTAACTAACTTAACCAACTCCTCTTTAAGCGAAGTCTCCACGTCAGCTTAAGTGTCAGAGCCTCCGGGAACATATACGAGCTTCCAGACTCGCGGACTAAAGACACTCGCTAAAGATGCTTCTCGATAGGATAGAGTATACTGAAGTTGACTATCTAGAATTACCCTTCCAGGAAAGACAACTAGCTAACAAGAACTCCATCCTGGAGTGAAGGTAGCTTTCATGAAGATCGGACCCAGAGTGGACATGACAGACATCCGAGAACTCCCTTCCGGACTCGGCTATCATTCCACAAACTGCGAGTAAACAACATTCTAGAAGTGACATTTGCGGAGACCTTTTCATTTAGAGGAACTATACCACAAACAAACCCCTACATAACCTAGTTTAAGTAATTAAACAAAAAGACACTAGTATCAACGAAGTCAATTTATCTTAAATGGATTTCTTATCTCCATGCAAAATCCTTAATTCTTGTTAATCGCTTTCTCGTTATCTCAATACACTATACTAGGATTTAGCTATGGCATTAATTAGCTACCACTAATCTAGATACTACTATCCCTATGCTAACCCTTGCAAGCTCCTAATCACGATCCTAACATGAAAACGGGTTTTAGGTACTCGACCAATAATAACGTTGGAGTCTAAAATTAAATGTAATAACAAGACCACAACACAAGTATGCTAAATTTAGACAAATACTCACCACAATAATAGACCATCATAAATACTACATATTTTAATTCATTAATTATTATAAAAAAAAAAAAAAAAATTAGATGCTACTTGGTGATTATGTTGAGCACATCAAAGAAATAATTTGGTAGCACATCTGCCACATCAATCAAACACTTTCATGCACGTATATAAAATAGTATTAACTAATAATAATTATTCTTTTTTTTATTTTTTTGAAACAGACTAATAATAATTATTCCATCTCTAAAAGAAATACTAAATAGACTCGCTATTATATTTTCTTTCTTTTTTTTTTTCTTGAAAAAAAAAATCAAATTTTCTTTCTAATTGAGTTACACATTAATTGTGTAACGTTTTAAACTATATTTAAATATATTAAATTTATACCTTCATTTACTTTTTACTATTTCACTCTATTTTGCCCAATTGAAATATTTATTTCCCACATAAAAAAGTAAATGGATATAATTATAAGGTTTATTTGTAGAGCATATTCATAAAATATATAGGTTTTGGCAAGTTGATCCTTAAATTTTATTTTTTATTTTTTAGTAAATTGATTCTCAAACTTTTATTTTTTTTCAAAACATATAAAATCCTCACTCTTAAATGTTGGTATTTTATTTATTTAGTTAGTTAGTTTCGTATTAATTTTAAATATTTTTATATTGATATACCTTATCAAATTAAAAAAAAATACATATTTTTTGATTATATGTATTTTTTTAAATACACCAAAATAAGAAGAAGCAAAAACAAATCAAGATATATTTTAAACATTACAAAACTATATAAACATGTGAACCAATAATTTATCTTTTTATGAACAACACTTGCACAAAATATTTCTAGTACCAAATAATTCATTTCCACTTCAAGCAAATATTCCTTCTCATCAAATAATTAATGTGCATGCACAAAAAAAAAAAAAAAAAATTCATATATATAAGTCAATAAAAGTATTTAGATTCTCTAATTGTTTTCCCTACTATTAGAGAATGATCATTTTTTTAATATACGAAAGAGCTTAATATGAAATCTATTTATATAAGTAGTAAAATATTATTTTGTAACCAAAATATATTTTTAATAAACTACCAAGTAATTATATTATAAAATTTATTTTTAACTTATACTCACTAGGAAATTCATGAAATTTTACCAGCGTTGATTAGAGATAGAAATTTATACCGCGGGGATGGGTAACCGCGTGGACCCGCCTCTAATGGGGTGGGGATTCCCTGTCTTGGTAGTTAATGGGGCGGTAGTGGGGGACAATTTCAATACCCGAAGCGGGGATGGGGCGGGGGCGGGGGACAATTTCAATACCCGAAGCGGGGATGGGGCGGGGGCGGGGATAATACTATCTGCATCATATCCGACCCCGATATAGATATATATAATTTCCTTTTTATATTTAACATATATATAGTATATATATGATTGATAATCAAAATTATATATCATATGCTTAAATTATGAAAATCTAATGACGATAGTGAACTGGTGATCATTGGGATTACATGTGTAAAGATATTTTCTTCTCGATTCTTAATTTCATCTTTGTTTATTTTTTAATTTGTTGGGAGGCTTGAGAGGTATGAGACTATGATCCTATACTTGGGTTATGATTTTTTTTTGTTTTTTTATTCAAACTTTGAGACATATTTAGTTTTTATTTTCTACTAGGTTATGCATTTTTTAGGTAGGTTTATCTTTTATCTTCTATGAATTATGAATGCATAATAAATATTTGTGAGAATATTGGTTTAATTTATTTTTTCCAATAATTTTCAATTAATTTTTTTTTTCATTTTACCTTAATGGATACCCGATGAGTTCCCCATAACCGATGGGTATTCCCCTACCCCGAATCCGTTGGTTATTAGACAGGAATGGGGCGGGGATAGGGGTATAAATAGGTAGCGGGGATGGGCCGGGCGGGGATTGCATTCCCCGTACATTAACCGCCCAATTTCCATCTCTAGCGTTGATGTAAAATTTAATTAATATATATAAATAAAGCACATTTTAAATATTTTGGTAAAAAAATGAAATATTATATGAATACTTAAAAAATTAAAATAATAAATGAATATATTAATATAATTATTTTATCAAAGTATTAAAATTAAAAAAATAAAATTATTTAAATCTAACACAAAAAAAATTAAAGTAAGTAAAATAATTAAAAATATCAATATCTAAGAGTAAGGACTTAATATTGCTAATAAAATAAAAGTTTGTAGATCAATTTACCAAAAAATAAAGTTTGGCGATAAACTTGCCAAAATGTATATAGTTTGAGAACCAATTTGCCAAAAAATAAAATTTGAAGACTAACTTGCCAAAATCTATATAGTCTCAATTCTCATGATAATTGGTTAGGGTGTGACTGGTTTAGGATTTAAAAACTATTTTATGTTTTTGAAAATTAAAATGGTGGGGGTCCACCTAAGAATTCTTGATTGGTTGAGTATTTTCAAAAATAAAATTTGAATACTATTTTGAGTTTTAAGCTAAAAAATGAAAACACCGTTTTTATGTTTTTTGTGTTTTCAAATCATTGAATCCAAAACCTCTCCAATTATTCTCTTACTTTTTTATTTTGAGATTCCCAACCAATCACATATTCAAGTTTTTAAAACTCAAAAATATTAAATCACACTACAACCAATCACATATTTAAAAATAATTTTTCACTTACAAAATTTAAATTTTTGTTTCCAAAACACACTTTTAAAAAACACAATTTTTGAATCGCAATACGTCACCTTGTGATGTTTGGCAGCTCAAGTGCCTTTACATTTTCCATATCTAAATATAGTTTAAAACATTACATGCATATTTGACATTGTTTTCTCTTTTTTGTTTTCAAAATGGTATTTTTAGAAAGGAAAACAAAAATTAATTTTTGAAGTTTTTAAAATACAAGTCCCGTTTAATTAATGTTTTCTAAAAATAATATAGACAAAGAGTGAGTTCTTTAAAACAAAAAAATAAAATTTTATTATTCCCAAAACTTTTATTTTTTGTAATTTTATTTTCAAAAAACAAGATCAAACACCATAATTGTTTATTAAAAACCAATTTTCTATTTTTAAAAACAATAAAATATTTTGTTAATTATTATGTCAACCATGCACTACTTATTTCACTCAATTAAAACGAAAAAAAGAAAAAAGTCTCCTTACCACTTTACTCCCGAAAGTAGTAGTTAATAAAATTTAAAATGCATAAAAAAAATATAGGAATGGAATGGGAATGGGAATAAGAATAGGAATGGAATGGAATAAAATTTAAAATGCATAAAAAAAATTGATAAAAAAATAATTAAATTTTTTTTCTTGTGACATTGGAATGGTCATTCCTTCCTTTTTAAAATGGAATAGCCATTCCACCAAAATGGTAGAAAGAGCATTCCATTAGAATGTCATTCCAATACTTTAAAATGCAACCAAACAAATGAATGGAATGAAAATTGTTTCCTTTCCATTCCATTCCATTTCATTACCTCCAACCAAACGCCACCTAAAAGTTATTCATAGCTAATTAAAAGCTGGTAATTATTTCCATGGCTCTATGAGTTTAGTCAACGCAACTTGAGACGACCCGCCATTTGCCATAGCGGCTTTGGCTTCATTCTTCATTCTCACCACTCTACTCCGGACCGACTCACCTCTTTCTGAGTTCATCAACTCATTAACTCGCTTCTCCACTTCATGAGAACTCACAAACCCATCTTCACACTCATTCATAGGCACAGCAATCTTGATTTCCTCAACCAACACCACTCTGTTAAACCTCTGTTCCGCGTAGAGAGGCCACGCCACCATTGGAACACCAGCACACACTGCTTCCAGCACCGAGTTCCAACCGCAATGACTCACAAACCCGCCTACCGAGTCATGACTCAGAACCTCCACTTGTTCTACCCAATTCTTCACCACCATTCCCTTCTCCTTAGTTCGATCCAAGAACCCGTACGGTAGCAACGAGTCTAAATCCGGGTCGGGTAGACCCGAATTAGCCACGCTGACCGGACTCCTTACCACCCACAAGAACCTCTGCCTGCTCTTCTCCAATCCAACGGCTATTTCTCTCAATTGATCAACAGTAAACGACCCCAGACTTCCGAAACAGAGGAAGACGACGCTTCGACTCGGTTGTGAGTCGAGCCAAGTAAGTGACTCGGACCGTACATTTCGTTTTCCTTCTTTGGTAAGGATCAACGGTCCGATGCAATGGATCGGAGGAGTACGGCCTTCAGGGACGCAAGAGCCGTCTAACATGGCTTTGATGGCTGTAGGCTCAAGTGAGTCAAACGTGTTCACAATGATTCCTGTAGATTCACATAAATAATTAGCGCATGCAAGAAACTGATCATAGGCCTTGTCACGACGGTCGAGCAAAGGCTTCCCCATGTCAGAAGACGGCATAGGAGGAACTCCAGGAATATCGAGGAGGATATTTTGGTCTTTGAAGCTCTTCATGGTATTTCCGTGAAGGGTGGGCAAATAAAGAAAGGCAGCTAAGTTAGAAGCCGCTGAGGTGTAGAAAATGAAACAGGGGATTTTGAGTTGAGCAGAGACAGGGAGTGTTTCAGCACAGAAGAAGTCGATGATGAAAGCGTGAAGGGTGTAGTTTTGGGATATGGAGCTGAGAGCTTGGTGTACGGCTGATTTGTTAAAGGTGGTGAGTTCGAAGAGGATGTTCTCATGGTGGAGCGAAGAGGCTGAGATGGATGGAGGGAAAGAGGTGGGTTGTGGGAGGTGATGGAAGGTGATAGAAGGAATGGTGGCGGTGACGGTGGCGATGTAGGGAGCAGTGTCACCGGAGTTGTAAGGAGCAGTGGTGATGATGATTTGAATGGAGAGTGATGGTTTGAAGGTGAGTATTAGCTTTCCAAGCTCAACCATGGAGATTAGGTGTCCTATGGCTGGTGCTGGATACAACACTATTGCAGGGTCCATATTGATCAGAATCAGATGATTTTGGTTGGACTAACAAACAAGGCTTTTAATTTCTATCAATTCACCTCTTTTTTACGTAGAGCTGCACAGTGATGCTCTTCTCAAGGTGTCTGACATGGAAAAAGGATGAAAATTATAAAAATCCAAACTTGAATTATTTTAACTGTTTCCAAAGACTAGTACGTACCGGGCGCATTGGTAAAATTTTAGCCGTAAGCACTACCAGTAGATTCTCTTATCTATCCTTCAATATTCATTACTAAATTCTTTAGGATGAAAAAATAAGAAGGAAAATTTACATCTAAGTACATTAATTATAATTTAATTTCAAAAATATGGTAGGTCCATTATAATTCTAAACTATACCGTTTAAACATATCGTTTTTAAATTAATTGGTTTTCATTTTGATGAGGTCAGCCCATCATATCCATCCTTCCAAGATGTCAATCAACCTCCAAAAAAATCAAGCTCCACGTGTTTTGTTAGCTTTTTTCAAATTTGTAGTTAGTTATTTTTGTGTGCAATGGCTTATAATCAGATTTTTTTTAAAAAAAAAAAATAGGAGTGAGTAGAGTGTTTATAGGGGTAAATATAAGTCATTTCTATCCTTTCTTATTTTTACATTTTCAGTTTTTTGTCTTTTTCTTATTCTTCTCCTTTTTTTTTTTCTTTTATTTTCTCAGAGTTCATGAGTATGAATTAGGGGTAAATATATATTGTTATTTAGGTTTACTATGTAAGATATGTAAAAAATACACTAATTAGTTTGTTATTTCATAGGCATACATGATGATAGGTTGTGTTTGAAACTAAAACATAAATTATTGTTCCAATATACGAAAAATAAACTAATAAGTTTATTGGCGTATATCATTATGTTTGATTGTAGTTTACTCTGTATTGAAAAAAAAAATGTTGTTCCAACAAACAGAAATTAGTATGTTTATTGACATATATAATGGTAGGCTATATGAAATGAGATGAATTATTGTTCCAATATACAAAAAGAAAAATAAAAGTTTATTTCAATATGCTAAAATAAACTAATAGATTTATTAGTATGTACGATGATAGGCTATACGAAAAGACTGTTATGTAAACAAATAATGAAATTTTGTTTCAATATGCCAAAATAAACTAATTAGTTTGTTATTTTATAATAGGCACACATTGTGTTTGAAATAAAAAATAAATTGTTGTTCAAATATACGAAAAATAGACTAATAGGTTTATCGGCGTATATTTGATTATAGTTTACTATGTATTGAAAAAAAAATGTTGTTCCAACAAATAGAATCTAGTAAATTTATTGATATATATAAGGAAGGCTATATGAAATGAAATGAATTGTTATTCCAATATACAAAAAGAAAAATGAAAATTTGTTTCAATATGCTAAAATAAACTAATAAATTTATTAGCATATACGATGATAAACTATACGAAAAGGCTACTATGTAAACAAAGAATGAAAATTTGTTTTAATATGTCAAAATAAACTAATAAGTTTATTTGACATATATGACTAGAGGCGTATATGCCAAATAAACTTATGAGTAAGGCATTTCATGTGTGTACTTTGTATACAACCGGATTTGATATGGCAACCTAAAATAATAGACTAATTAGTTTATTATTTTATAGGCACACATTGTGTTTGAAACAAAAAATTCATTGTTGTTCCAATATACACAAAAAATAGACTAATAGGTTTCTTGGCTTACATCATTATGTTTGATTATAGTTTACTCTGTATTGAAAAAAAATAAAATGTTGTTCCAACAAACAATAACTAGTAGATTTATTAACATATATATAATGATAGAATATATGAAATTAAATGAAATGTTGTTCTAATATACAAAAAGAAAAATGAAATTTATTTTAATATGCCAAAATAAACTAATAGTAGGTTATATGAAATGGTTATCTGAAATGTTGACTATAGGCTACTCTATAAAAAAATAAAATATTTTTTTTTTCAATATGTCGAAATAAACTAATAGGTTTATTAGCATATATGATGGTAGGCTATATGAAAAGGCTATTGTTATGTAAATACAAACCTTATAGTTTATTTTTGTCAGTTTATTATGGTAGTGATGTATGGTAGGCTATAGGATGGTAGGTTCATGTTTGAAGCTTTTAGTCGTGGGGTTATTATTTGAAGTGATAAGAAGAACGATAGAGATGAAGCATCGATGATGATAATGAAAATTTTGTAATTATCGACCACAATGCGAAATGTAAAGTTGCATTTTGTTTCATGTTTTTTATCACCTTGCTGTGTCGACTGTTTGATTAATTTGTCGCTTCGTGGTCGAAGTTGTAATTTCTGGTTTACGATTGAAGCTTTTTATCGGTTTTAATGGAGTTTTTCCGATGAAATTTTGGATCAATTTTTTTAAAGTGTTGATTGAATTGTTCTTTTTTCCAGCAATGATTTCGTCTCAAATTTTTCAGGTATTGTCGGTAGTTTGTGGTACGATTTTAGTTATGAACTCATTATCGATCTTATGTTGTTTATGGATGAAGCTTTTTTTTAATCATTAATGGAGTTTTTTTGGTGGAAAATAATTTTTGATTTGTGATTTATTATTTTACAAGAAGTAAATTTATAAGTTTTCATTTTGGTTGGTGTTTCATGCACTGATTCAAAGTCTTGCTATTGTAATTAATGGAGAAGATAGTATGTTCTTGGTGCAAAGTGACTGATTTGTATTTTTAATTACGGTAACTAATTTTTTTTTATATACGGTATATATTGCTTACGTGTCACGTTATATAATTGATGGAAGTTATTTATGTTATTAAAATATATATAAAAATTTCCCAAATAAGAATATGAATGATAAAAAAAATTATTTTGTAGTTATATTAGAATGATTTTTTCTTTTATTTGAAAATAGAATAATTATTTCACTAAAATAGTTAAAAGGGCATTCCTTTAAAATTTTGTTCTAATAATACTATGAAATGCAACTAAACAAATTAATAAAATGAAAATTAGTTCCTTTTCATTCCATTTGATTGCCTCCAACCAAACGCCACATTGTTAGCCCAAAAATATACAATTAAACACTTAATTAAATAAATGTAAGTAATATGTCAAGCAATAATGTATAGCAAATAATCAAACTTGTAAAGTAAAAAATTTAAGGGTAAGAAATTAAAAACTCTTGATTTTTACAAGATTCAGTAGAACTAAGCCACCTACATCCCTGGTCTTCAAAACTATGGACCTAGCTTTGAGTTCCAATATCGAGCCAAGTTAACGGGCTTGACTAACCCTTACAACTGGGAAATTTTTACCAAGGTGTTTCTAAATCTCTTACAATAGTATTGCACCGCCAAGGACTATCAACCTCTTTCTCGGATTGTTGTAGTGGCAATCTCACTCTAACCGATGTCAACCTCACCTCAATCACAATATGGAAATACGTTTGAAATTACAAGCAAATTCATTTTAGAAGTATGATGATACAGAGAAACCTAGAGTGATTAGCAAGCAAACTTAAAAGAATTAAATACAAATTTTAGCTCAAAGTGTGTGAAAAGTGTTTGTTGAATTTTAGACTTGGGAGCTCATTAAACTCACTTGAATATGTTAGGTATATGATATAAATGCTCATCCAACTACTATTTTTGAGTAAAATTCAAGTTTATATAGTGTTGGGGTGAAATATAGCCGTTAGCACGATTTTCAAAAAGAATCCTAGGAAAAACAGCCTACCGTTTTCTAAACAGACTACCGTTTCTAGGAAAAATGGCCAAATTGTAGATCGAAAACAAGGCAAAGACAAATCTTGTATTTTTTGGCTCTAAAACGCACATAACTCTTTACTCGATTATTCGATTTCAAAAATTCCAATTTTATTCTCTTAGTTAAATGAAATGTGACTTAAAAAGTTAATCAAAATTTTTTTTGAACCATTAGGTGAGAAAACTTGTTGCACAAGTTAGTGAGTGGGCCAAAATTTAAAGTTAAAAACCCTAGTATACTATGCAAATCACTTTAACAAGACTAAAGTAAACTTATACCATTTGATTGTGTGTATTCTTAATATAGATGAGCTTCCTAGATTTATTTGCATGTTTTGATCCAAAGTTGAATTTTCTTCGAGAGTTGACTTTCGGGTTGACTTTTGACTTTGAGCTTTTGAAGTCCTCTTTTGAATAGGATCTTGAATTCTTGATCCCTTGATGAATACTTTGCTCTTATCAAGTACGAAGTAGTTGATATACTGGTTGAATCCACTTCGGGTCACTTTTGAGAATTTTAGTAAAATTACCATTTCATTCTTGGAGTTAATTTTGCCTTAAAAAATTTTATTTTACCTTTTAATTATGCTATAAAATCAACAAAATATTAGTAACAAATGATAATCAAATATTTGTTAATCATCAAAACAAGGAGACCTAAAAGTTTGAATTAACAATCTCTCCCTTTTCAATGATATCAAATATTTGATTATTTTGAAAATGAGAGATAAAAAATATTGAAGCAATATATATTAGATTAGCTCCCCCTTAATGTGTGCAAGGGTAAAAGAAAATTTACCTTTTAGTTTTACCTTGCATGATTTTGTAACTCCCCCTTCAATTTTATACTTAAGTTTAAAGAGTATTAGATATTCCAATAAAAAAAAAATTGAGGCTATGCCAAAAAAAAAAAAATAATCATAGAATTTCTCTCTATTTTAATTCATCAAAAGGGTGGCAAGGAATTCACAAAATAAAACATAGCATTCATCATACCATTCATCATAAAAAAAGAATTTAATCACATATCATTTACCGCAAAACATACCATTCATCGTAAAAAAGTTAAACACATAACATCCAAACTAAGAAAAAAAAAAAACATACTTAACACATAAAAATCAAAAACGCACTAAGCCTTGTCACACATACTAAACAAGAACAACAAAACAAAAAAAAAAAACAAAAACAAAAACAAAAAAAAAAATGAGAAAAGACACCACAAAAAATGCAAGAAAACTAATTTAGTGGAGGTCCGAAACGATCCATGTATGCCCTCCATTGTGTCATCTCTTCTTGAACATTGGCAAACCCATGGACAATGTCACTCCTCATGGTATTAATGTCATTGTTGAGATTGGTGAATTGAGAGTTGATGTCATTTCTCAAAATTTGAAATTGAGTATCAACCGAGGTGTGAAGGCGAGCAAAATCCTCCTCAATACTGTATTGGGGAAAGTGAGGCATGAAAGGCGCTTGAGGATACACTTCTTCTTCATCTTCCTCTCCTTCTTCTTCTTCACTAGCACTAGGAAGTGCTTGGCCCTCTCCTTGAGCTTGGGAGTCTTGTTTGGTGTAAATCTATCTTTCTTCATCTTCACCAAATTTGTAGGACATACCCTTAATAGTGATTTCTCCTAAAATATGAGAATCTTTAAATTCTAGAACTTCAGTTTCATTATTGGTGGGAATACTTAAAAGAGAAAATAGGTAGCTAAGAAGGGCACCATATGGTAAGGCCTCTTTTTGTGTAGACTTAAAAATTTCATTGATGGTTCAAATTATGTGATAGCCTAAGTTTATATTCTTACGACAATGATGTTGAAAAGAAAATTTTGGTCAATAGCACTAACTTCATCTTTGTGGCTTCTAGGTGCTTGGACTAACAAGGTTTTTGAGTTTCTATCAATTACCTCTTTTACGTAGAGCTTCACAGTGATGCTCTTCTCAAGGTGTCTCACATGGAAAAAAAAAGATTATTATTATAAAAAATAAAATTGGAAAATTAGTTCGTTGGTCTATAAATTTTTTTTCCTTTTTTGTAAATTAGTTCTTAATTTTTTTTTTTTTTTGTATACATAAAGTCCTTACTCTTAAATCTTTGTAATTTATTTATTTATTTAGTTTTATATTAATTTTAAATAATTTTTATATTGATATACCTTATTAAATTTAGAAAAAGATATATTTTTATTTATATGTAATTTTTTAAATCTGCACCAAAATAAAATAAAAACAAATCAAGATATGTTTTTTTTTTTTAAATATATCGAAATAAGAAGAAAAATATATATTTTTATTTATGTGTATTTTTTTAAAATTAAATCAAAAAATATTTTAAATATTACAAAACTATATATATATATATATATATATATATGAACTAACAATTTATCTTTTTATAAAAACCAAAGACAAACTGACCTAAAAACTAAAGAGAAAGGCTATTTTTCTAGTTGTGTAATCAGTTTTCCCAACATAAAAAAGAAGCTTCCCATCCCAATCTTGAACTTGAATTCTATCATTCAAAAAGCCCATAATCATGGACTTAGACCGACCCAATATATTAAGCAAACCAAGATAAGTATTGTGTTCAGAAACTTCTGCCATTTGTGAAATATTGCAAAGATCCAATCGACTTCACCCCTCCACATTGGCACTAATAAAGACATTAGATTTTGCCAAATTAACTTGCTAACCTGATGCCTCTTAAAACTTATGAAGAAACTCCAAAACTCTCGTAGCATCTTTAGGAGAGTTTTGCAAAAAGTATAACTATCATCAGCACAAAACATATGAGAGATAACAGGAGCTTGCCTGTAAACTTTGATTTCTCTAATCCACTTTCGAGATTCATACTCAAATCAATGAGGAAAGACCCTCAGCACATATTATAAATAAATATGGAGACAATGGATATCCTTATCGGATGCAATGAGTTGGAAAGATAGGCCCCATCTCTCTACCACCGTGTACAATAGTATAAGATACTAAAGTGACACAAGTAAGAATCAAATCAAGCCATCTCTCCGTAAATCCCATTTGAAGAGAAATTGCGCGAAGATAACCCCATTCCACCTTGTCATGCGCCTTACTTATATCCAAATTAAGAGTCATACTACCCTCTCGACCTCTCCTTTTTTTTCAAGTAGTGCATGACTTCAAAAGAGACCATGATATTGTCGGAGATTAGATGACCCAAAATAAATACACTTTGAGTATCAGACAAAACAACATCCAACAACCCTTTCATTCTACTAACAATCACCTTTGTAATCACTTTGACCAACACATTATACAAAAAAATAGACAGCAAGCCCCATCACAAAAAGTTCTTTTTCTTGGGAATGAGAACCACATTAGTTTCATTAATACCTTCCGGAGAATACCACAATTAAAAAAACCTCGAACCATCCTCACCATAGCAGGACCAACTATCTCTCAATATTTTTGAAAAAAAGCGGGAGTCATACCATTCGGTCCTGGCCTCTTGTCTGGGTGCATTTGGAACAGAGTATGCTTCACTTCTTCTTTTAATACAAGCTTGAGCAACCTCCTCCCGCAAGTTAGCATTAGAAGTCAAAAATAAATTAGAAAAATAATTCACCACCAACTCTTGCAGGCCATGGTCCCATTCCACCCAATCACCTTGATTAGTTTTCAGCTTATGAATGTAATTGGTACGACGCTGAGAACTTGCTTTCGCATGAAAAAATTTGCTATTTTGATCTCCAGATTGCAGCCACAACTGCTTTGACTGTTGGCGCCAATAAATCTCCTTCTGATAAAAATAGTAAATAGTTTCTTTTAAATTAACTGCAACCACAGGCTCAAAATCATTCTTATTGCAAATCTTTTAAAGTTTGACTTTACATGCTTTTATCCTTTCCCTAAACTTTGTCGTAATATCCCTTCCCCAAACTCGTAGCTTATCACCCCACACTTGCACCTTCTGCTGAATATTCATCAAATAACTTTCTTGTTGGGATTTATGCCCTCAAAATTCTATAAAAATATTTTTGATTATTTAAATAGAGTTAAACATTTGATATGTGTGTGAATATTAAATATCGAAAAATTCTTTATTCATATATGAAGTTGTGGCTTGTAGCTGTACAGAGAACTTAGACCACTTAGCTATGAATAAAACAGTCAACAACATATTAAAGTTATAGAATCTTTAATCAATAGTTGCTAGTACGGTTCACTGATGTCCGTTCTTCGGTGCAAGTAGTCTTGGTTTGAATTACGGATGTAGTGAGACATCAAAATTAAGTATTGTATATAATAGAGATTATATATGACAAAGACCGATATGAATAAAGCTGTCTTTATCAACATGTCATTAATCATAAAGACCTAATTCATATCATAACAATGGTCAATAGTAGATCGGCCTAAATCGTGAGTTATCATGAACTCTTATTCATGTTATTAGTTTCTTTGATTCACTCGTTAAAGTTTCTCAGAGAAGATGATTCTTACAACTTCTATTTTGGGAATCTAATAACACGAATGGCTGGGAAGATGATATACAATTATAGAATCTTAACTTTCTTAATGGATCGAATGTTGATTCTCTTTAAGTGTTAATTCTAGAACTGGAATGTTGTGCACAAATTCATATAGAATCTTGAATTATACTTCCACCAGTGAACTAATGGAACTAAAGGTAAAGAAGTAATTAGAAAGGTAAAATGCTATTTTGACCGAAACTAATTATGAACCAACACATCGAGGGATAATCATAAGAATTGATTATATCAATGGACACTGCAGTTAAACTCAGTAAATATAATTCCATAATTACTAAGAGTGCAATTCTATATTTATAGTGGAGTAATCATGGAATTAATGATCAAGAAATTATTTGGTTGATGGAACTCAATCAATAATCTAGTTTATTGGAGCTTAGAATTATAGGTCCATGGTCCCTGAATCGCCACCTTGAAACACTGTCAATAGTAGGGATAAAGAGCGGTATATAGATGTTCGAAAGAAAATTTATTTTGAATTGGCAATATAGTAATTATTTATTTTTGTAATAAATAAATGATTCTTTAAAATTAATTAAATAGGAAAAAAGACAAAAATTGTCAAGATAAAATTTGTCGAGATAAAATTTGTTAAGACAAAAGCTGTCAGGACAAAAAATACCAACCTCGTCTTAAAGACAGTGGTAAGCGACTAGCTTGTTCCTATCCCTATAGGATTTGTCTTTCTGGGTTGATTAATTATTTAATTAATTCAATTAGGTAAATATCTAATTTAAAAAATGGTTAAAGATATTTCAAGATTGTTGAGATATTCTCTCAAGTAGTTGAGAGATTCCTTCATAAATATCAGTAACCAAATTCAATTATAGATATTTATTTATTTAAACAATTAAATAATAATTCAATTAAAGGGATTTAAATACTATAAACAGGAGTCTGATTTGAGAAATCATGATCATTCTTTTACACTGCTAAATTAGAAATCTATAGAGAGAAAAAGGAAACTATTTTTTCTCTTAGTTGTTCTTGCTCATGTGTTGAGAATTCAACAAGAACAAAGGTTGTGCACTTTATCCTAATAGCTCACACTATTCTTTGTGTGTGTATGATTGATTTAAAGACACTGGTGTGACTCCAAATTGCATATTCCTCATCAATTGATTAAGAAATACAACTTACGAGAAGTTTCAAGGATATCCAGATAAACTTCAAGAGGTATACTCTAAACTTATTAATTTTACTGTTTTAATATAATGTACACACATCTATAGATCCTAAAGGCTATGGTACAATAATAATGAGATAATACATAACTCTCCTATTGCATACCTAATTTAGTAGCATAAAACCAATATTCTTTCCCAACTCTTCTTTAGGTTACTTTTTTATTTTATTTTTGTAAAAATATTTATGTTACTTTCAAGTCTATTCAATAAACTAATAACTGATAATAATAATAATAATAAAAAAAAAAAAACTCAAATAACTTATTGGTAAACATTTAAATTGCTAATTAGTTATTTTAAAGTTATAATTTTGGTTACATTTTAAGTTTATTGTAGAAATTAATTAGTTTTCATATAATATAACAAATAAGCATAGATATTAAATAGTTTTATTTAAATACTTTATAGTAATATTTAAATAAAACTATGTAATATATATTTAGTCTTTCATATTTTTTGTTATATATATGTATATATTAATTAATAAATATAAAAAAGAAAAAGTAGAATTTACAAGTTACTTTTAAATCAAACAAAAAACAAACATTTTATTTTTAAAAAAAAATAGTAACAAATGTAACTACAAAATTATTTTCATACATAATATAATCTAATAATGGTTGCATTAGATTGGTTGCTGGAATTGGATTTCTTCCCATTTCCTTTGAGCTTGATTGTTTAGATTGATCTCTGTCTTTTTAAGAGATTTTGTTTCTGTAATGAATTTAGGATCTCTTTTGATGTTTTTTTAGTTTACTGTCCAATTTTCCTAAGGCGTTTCTTATTCATGTAAATTATTTGATCATTATGGCTACACATAAATTAGCTGTGCACGCACTTAGAGTGATTGGTGAGCTAATTTAGATGGAAGATCTTTGATCTCTCCTTTTAATGTACTCAGCGCTAATTGAATTGTAATGTAGTAATGTACAATAATATTTTTATTAATTAGTATTTTTTTTTATAATAATCTTTTGTTATTTGAATTTTATAGTAATAAATATAATTGGATGGATGTAATACACGGTACTCATAAATGACAAGTATTGTAATTTAAATATGTAACGTCATTATTGAAAATAAGATAAGGGAAGGGTTTTTTTTTTTTTTTTTTTTGAAGGTAAAGGAAAAGGGTTGATGTTGTTATAAATAGTATTAATTATGTCGATGTCCAAATCTTTTATTTATTACCATTAATGTAATCAACATTCCATTTTTCTTAGTTTCACTTTCTCTTAATTTCTTAATATTTGACTCTTGTATGTGTATAAATAGGAGATCACCTATTGGAATAAAACACTCAGAAAATTCTCATCTCTTCTCTATTTTCTTTCTCTAAATTATAATATTACATAATACTAATATTTCATAAGACGTTATCAGCACGAGCCTCTAACCAAGGTATGACAATGTTTTTGTTATGTGATCTCGAATTGCTTCAAAGTCATGATACACTAAATATATATATGTATATATATACTCATCTGACTGAAACACATTCGAGTTAGCCATTTTTTTTAATGAATTAATATTTATACAATATATGTCTATGCTTATATATATCTACATAGATGCTTATATATTATATATGTGTGTTGATTTGTTTATCATATTTTATTGTTTAATCTTATTATCTTATTCTATATTGTACTATATTTTGTTGTATTTTTTTTCAAAGTTTATGTATATGTCTAATAATTTACACTTTATATTGATATAGTTTTATCCATGGCAAACCTTGCAAAACTTGATTTTGTGGCACTTGATATTTCTGGAAAAAACTATTTGTCATGGATTCTTGATGCTGAAATCCATTTAGATGCTATGGGTCTTGGAGACACCATCAAAGATCAAAATACTGAAACAAAACAAAATAAGGCCAAGGCTATGATTTTCCTTCGCCATCATCTCCATGAGGGGTTAAAATCTGAATATTTAACCGTAAAAGATCCTCTTGTGCTTTGGCAAAATTTGAAAGAAAGATATGACCATCAAAAAACTGTCATATTGCCAAAGGCTAAGAATGATTGGTTGCACCTGAGGTTGCAAGATTTTAAATCAGTAAGTGATTATAACTCTGCAATATTTAATATCACTTCTAAATTAATGTTGTGTGGAGAAAAAGTTACTGACTATGAAATGTTAGAAAAAACATATACTACTTTTCATGCCTCTAATGTGCTCCTGCAGCAGCAATATAGAGACCGAATTTTAAAAAATATTCAGAATTGATTTCATGTCTTCTAGTAGCTGAGCAGAATAATGAACTTTTGATGAAAAATCATGAATCTCGCCCAACTGGGTCTGCTCCATTCCCTGAAGTGAATGCTACAATTGCTGACAATCATAATCATAGTCGTAGTCGTGATCATAATCGAAGTAATAGACGTGGTCGTGACCATAATTAAAGTCGCGGTCGTGGTCGCGATCGCGGTCGAAGCAATGTTTGGCATCGTAATGGTCAAAATAAAAATTCATATACTCCAATGAAAAGCACAACTACTGAGAACAAGGGAAAAGGTCCTCAAAATAATAATCATAGAAATTCTGAAAATTTATGTTCCAGATGTGGAATAAAAGGACACTGGGCACGTGCTTGTCGTACGGCAAAACACCTTGCTGATCTTTATCAAGCATCTGTGAAAGGAAAGGAGAAAATAGAAGCAAATTTTGCCTATCAAGATGATGGTTTTCTCAAAGAGCCTTTGGATATTACACACTTAGATGTTGCAGATTTTTTTAATGAAGATCTCATTAATAACAACATGAATATCGATAATGGAGATGGGAATGTCCACAATTAGTCACTTTTCTTTGTTTTGTTTTTTTTTTATTATTATTATCATTTATTTACTTTAAGGTGTTTATTTTATTTGGCATATTTATGTAATGAACTTTTATTATTTAAGCATTTATATTTTGAACTTATTATGTTTTTTTTTTTTGTTAATGAAGTAATGGACATTTGTCATTCTATACATGATTCTACAAATAATGGTGATAATATGTGTTTAGTGGATAGCGCAACCACTCACACAATACTCAGAAGTGATAAATATTTTTCAAATTTATCAAGAATGAAGGCAAATGTTAATACAATATCAGGCACTGCAAATTTAATTGAAGGCTCCGGAAGAGCCATTATATTGATGCCTAGAGGAACAAAAATTATTATAGATGATGCCTTATTATCCACCAAATCAAAAGGGAATTTGTTGAGTTTCAAAGATATACGTCGTAATGGATATCATATTGAGACAATAGATGAAAATAATTTTGAATATCTTTGCATTACATCTATTGTTTCAAGAAAAAAATGCATAATAGAAAAATTACTTGGTTTGTCTTCAGGTTTGTACGTTACACGTATAAGTACAATAGAAACTCATGTTATTGTGAACGAGAAGTTCACAAACCAGAAAAATTTATTTGTTATTTGGCATGACCGGTTAGGCCATCCCGGTTCAATTATGATGCGTAGAATAATAGAGAACTCACATGGTCATCCATTGAAGAACCAAAAGATTCTTTTATCCAGTGAGTTCTCATGTGCTGCTTGTTCTCAAGGAAAGTTAATCATTAAGCCCTCACCGGTAAAGGTTGGAATTGAATCCCCTGGATTTCTTGAACGAATTCAGGGCGACATATGTGGGTCTATTTGCCCACCATGTGGACCATTCAGATATTTTATGGTATTGATAGATGCATCAACTAGATGGTCACATGTTTGCTTATTATCTACTCGTAATGTAGCATTTGCAAGATTGCTTGCTCAAATAATCCGATAACGAGCACAATTCCCAGACTATGCAATCAAGACAATCCGCCTTGATAATGCTGGTGAATTTACATCATATGCTTTTAATGATTATTGTATGTCAACAGGGATAAATGTTGAACATCCTGTTGCTCATGTACATACACAAAATGGTCTAGCAGAATCATTTATTAAGCGCCTCCAATTAATCGCAAGACCATTACTTATGAGAACAAAACTCCCAATTTTAGCTTGGGGACATGCTGCGGCACTTGTACGCATTAGACCAACATCATATCACAAATTCTCCCCACTACAATTGGCTTTTGGTCAGGAGCCAAATATTTCCCATCTAAGAATCTTTGGTTGTACAGTATATGTTCCGATTGCTCCACCACAACGAACAAAGATGGGTCCTCAAAGGAGGCTTGGAATATATGTTGGGTATGAATCTCCATCTATCATTAAATATCTCGAACCCACAACTGGAGATGTATTTACAACACGTTTTGCTGATTGTCATTTTGATGAGACAAGTTTCCCAACTTTAGGGGGAGGGAAAAAGAAACAGCTGGAAAAAGAAATTATATGGAATGCACAATCATTATCTCAATTTGATCCTCGTACAAATCAATGTGAACTTGAAGTTCAAAGAATAATTCATTTGCAAAATATTGCAAATCAATTACCAAATGCATTCACTGACCCAAAGAAAATTACAAAATCACATATTCCAGCTGAAAATGCTCCAATTCGAATTGAAGTCCCAGAAGGACAATTAATTAATGATTCTAAAGCACGTTTGAAACGTGGTAGACCAAATTCTGCTCCAAAGATAAAAATCCTCGAAAAAGAAAGGGAGAAAATAATCAAGATGGCCCTAATGAAGAGGCTGAAAATTTAGAGGAAGATGTTGACATAAACAAATCTCTTGAAGAGATTCGAAATACTGAAAATATTAGCAATAATGAGATCTCAATAAATTATGTCAATACAGGAAAAGAATGGAACCGACTCGAAGTAATTGTCGACAATATTTTTGCTTATAATGTAGCGCTAGAAATTATGAATGAAAACAAGGATCTTGAACCTAAATCTATCAAAGAATGTCAAAATAGAAAAGATTGGCCAAAATGGAAAGAAGCAATTCAAGCAGAATTGAATTCACTTGCTAAACGCAAAGTATTTGGACCTATAGTCCAAACACCTGAAGGTGTGAAACCCGTTGGATACAAATGGGTATGTTTACGTAAAAGAAATGAGAAAAATGAAGTTGTGAGATACAAAGCAAGACTTGTAGCTCAAGGTTTTTCTCAAAGGCCAGGTATTGATTATGAGGAGACATATTCTCCTGTGGTGGATGCAATAACATTAAGATATTTGGTTAGCTTGGCTGTGAGTGAAAAACTCGATATGCGATTAATGGATGTAGTCACAACTTATTTATATGGATCACTAGATAGTAATATTTACATGAAGATCCCTAAAGGATTTAAGATGCCTGATGCATATAATTCAAGCAATCGAGAAATGTGCTCAATTAAATTACAAAGATCATTGTATGGATTAAAACAATCAGGACGCATGTGGTACAATCGACTTAGTAAATATTTATTAAAAGAAGGATATAAAAATGATCCTATTTGCCCATGTGTTTTTATAAAAAGTTCAAGTCCTGAGTCTGTTATCATTGCTGTATATGTTGATGATTTGAATATTATTGGAACTCCTGAAAAACTTTCAGAAGCTGTGGAATATCTAAAGAAAGAGTTCGAAATGAAAGATTTAGGAAAAACAAAATTTTGTCTTGGTCTACAAATTGAGCATTTAAAATGTGGAATTTTCATTCATCAGTCAACTTATACTGAAAAGATTTTGAGACGGTTTTATATGGATAAATCACACCCATTGAGTAGCCCAATGGTAGTTAGGTCACTTGATGTAGAAAAAGATCTTTTTCGACCTAGAGAAGAACATGAAGAGCTCCTTGGTCCAGAAGTACCATATCTAAGTGCAATAGGAGCATTGATGTATCTTGCTAATTGTACAAGACCTGGTATAGCTTTCTCTGTCAATTTATTAGCAAGATTTAGTTCTGCTCCAACATATAGACATTGGAAAGGGATTAAGCACATACTCCGCTATCTCCAGGGTACGCAGATGCAGGATATTTATCTGATCCACATAAAGCCAGATCTCAAACTGGCTATTTGTTCACTTGCGGTGACACTGCTATATCCTGGCGATCAACAAAGCAAACTCTGGTGGCTACTTCCTCAAATCATGCTGAGATACTTGCAATTCACGAGGCAAGTCGAGAATGTGTTTGGTTAAGATCAATGACACAACATATTCGAGGAACATGTGGATTAACATCTAATAAAGAAGTACCAACAATTCTCTATGAAGATAATGCTGCTTGCATCGCTCAACTTAAAGGAGGGTACATTAAAGGAGACAGAACTAAACATATTTCACCAAAATTCTTCTTTACACACAATCTTCAAGAAAATGGTGATATCGATGTTTAACAAATTCGATCAAGCGATAATCTTGCAGACTTATTCACGAAGTCATTACCAACATCAACTTTTGAGAAGATGGTTCACAAGATTGGAATGCGTCGATTAAAGGATCTTCGCGAATGCCAAAATGAGGGGGAGTAATTTCATACTGCACTCTTTTTTCCTTGACCGAGTTTTGTCCCGCTGGGTTTTCTCGACGAGGTTTTTAATGAGGCAGTTATTATGGACATCCAAGGGGGAGTGTTATAAATAGTATTAATTATGTGGATGTCCAAATCTTTTATTTATTACCATTAATGTAATCAACATTCCCTTTTTCTTAGTTTCCCTTTCTCTTAATTTCTTAATATTTGACTCTTGTATGTGTATAATTAGGAGATCACCTATTGGAATAAAACACTCAGAAAATTCTATCTCTTCTCTATTTTCTTTCTCTAAATTATAATATTACATAATACTAATATTTCTTAAGAGATGTAAATTTTTAGAAAATTTTTTTTACCAAAGTTGACTGTAGGGTCGTAGTTAGTATTTTATTTATTATTATTATTCTTTTTTGGTAAGGTAGTTTGCATTTTATTGAAAACATACGGGGCAAAAATTACTCAAATAGGTACTAGATGAAAACACAAAGGTCCATTTTGATATTTATTCAAAAAAGAAAAAGAAAAAAAAGTCCATTTTGATAGAAATTAAACAACTGCAGATCTATTAACTAGGAATAAACATAAGACTGAATTGATACAAACTGATAGTAGATATTGATAGAATTAAACTAAACAACTTCGATGGTGTTCCTTCAAATCCATGCCCATAAAACAGAACACATAAAAATGAGGTTATAGAAAAGAGTTGAGATTCTCATCAATTTACTTAATTATTATTCCAAAGCTCAATAACCTTGGTCAATGCAATCCAACCTTCTTAGCTGCAACAGCTCCTTCTTTCAATTGCCAAACCCATTCTCTAACCTCCTTCCCTTTCACCGAGTCCGAGTCCATCAACTCTTTCACTCGGTTCTCCAACTCAGTTGCACTCACAAACCCATCTTTCGATTCTCTAAAACTCAGTGCCACTTTCAAGCCTTCCACCAAGAAAATCCTGTTCATCCTCTGGTCTGCATACAAAGGCCACCCCAACATCGGCACTCCATTGCTAATAGCTTCCATCACTGAGCTCCATCCACAGTGAGTCACGAACCCACCAACCGAGTCATGACTCAGAATAGCCATCTGTGGAGCCCAACGCTTAACCACCAATCCTCTTTCTTTTGTCCTTTCCAGAAACCCTTTAGGCAATATTTCTTCCAATTCTCTCTCCTTATTCTTCTCATCGCCATTGTTGTCAGGTGGGTCTCTCACCACCCACAAGAATCGATGGCCACTATTTTCTAAACCCACAGCCATGTCGGTCAACTGGGTCGCCGAGAAACGCCCCAAACTTCCAAAACACAAGAACACAACGCTTTCACTTGGCTGCCCATTTAGCCAACTCAAGCAACCACTTTCATCTTCCAATTTCGATCCCATATTAGTTTTGATCACCGGTCCAACTGGAAAAACCGGTGGGATCGATTTTCCCGGTAAGGGAAGCCCATCCCTAAGAGCTGTTATAGTTTTATTCTCGAACATATCAAATGAGTTTACCAAAAGCTAGCCCACTAGCTTTCGTCATGTGTAAAGACACATCCAAAAGTTTCTTGCAGCTATCAGTCCTGAAATCCTGATTAGCCTCAGGAAGTTCCGAATTAGGAATCGTTGGTAACCATGACACATTTATAGTGGGCTTATATGCATCTTCGTCATCAGGATTTGTTCTGCTCTCTAAGCTTTCTCTGAGAATGGTGTAGTACAACATCAATGAAATACTACCTGCTGAGGTTGTGAAGTAATAGTAAGTAGGAATGTTGAGACCAGGAGACTTCAAAAGCAGCATCGCAGAAGAAATCGAGAATGAAAGCTTTGAGTTTTGAGGTTTGAGAAAGATTTTGAAGGAATTGATGGAGGTTGGGGTTGTTGAGATTTGGGATGAAGAATCCAAGTTCAACAGGACCCAAAGTTGTATTGGGTGGTAGAGTGATTTGTGGTAAGTAATGAAACTTGATGGAGGGGATGGTAGCTGAGATAGTAGCAATGTATTTTGCACTGTTGGATGAGATATCTTTGGATGTGTTTACTGGAGTTGCAGCAGCAGCCGTTGGATTGGCCGGTAATCCTATGATTACGACATTGATTGAGAATGTTGGGTGGTGTGTGAGTATGAGCTTGGATAGCTCGACCATGGAAACTAGGTTGGCTATGCCTAAAGAAGGATATAACACTATGGAACTCTCCATCATATTAGTTTTACCGTAGTGAGACAAACCTAGCAATCTATTCAACTTATAGTACTCTTTGAATATTGAAGACTACACCAAGTCGGTGGACAAGTTGACAACCATGTAAGTAAGAGTGTTCATCTAACCACATTTAATATAAACTTTACCACTCAATCTCATCCAATTTATTTCTGTCATCTAATCGATCTAGCATCTAATAAATATAGAATTCGATCGGTTGAATTCATAAGATATATTTAATATATATCTATTAGTTTAATTTAAGTTTTTTTTTTAATTTTTTATTTTTTTAAAATTGTTTTTTAATTTTTAAAGAAAAAGAAAATTTTTTATTTTTAAAATAATTAATTTTATTTATTTTTTTATATTTATTTACGTGGACCAATAAAATTGTGCCACGTGTACACTGTGTACACGTAGACATTCCACCATGGCAATTAACGGCCAAAAATAGATGGAAGGGGCTAAGTGCTAACAGAACTTGGGTTTAGGAAGTTTTACCACCAAAATTTTAGAATTGGGGGTTAGTTATAAAAACGTAACAACTTAAGGAGGTTATGCCGCAAATAACTCATTGTATATATAAAATGTGTGTTGGGTCATCAAATAAATAAGTCAAATTTATGTGGTCTATTTTGGAATAAGGTTTATGACTTAAGGGCATGATTGTCATGATTTTAATATGTGAATACCATAAGGACAATTTCTAATTTGATGAGGGGCCAAATAAAAATAATCAATAAATATTACCAACAGTTTTGTCTGTTGGTAATATAAACGGTAATGGTTTCCAATTTGCAGTACCGTATCTTTTCATTTTCTTGAAACCCCATCATCAAGAGACAAAGTTTACAGAAAAAGAACTCACTGCAAATTGGAAGATCATACCAATTAAAGATCATTTAAATGTCGATTCTATGGACTCCGGTACGCTTCCGCTATTCCTTAATCCTATTGTTTGATTCTCATGAATTAATTAGGGCTAAATTAAGTTTTACAGTATTCATAACAATCTATTCTATCCATTGCATGTATTTCATGTATATTTATTGGTTTACTTTGGGTTTATCCAATATTTTAGACATAGCATTTAAAATTTTAATGTTAAGTTTTATATATATACATATATTTTACTACGTATAACAACAAAATATTTAATTACTCATTCAAACTAAATAAAAATAATAATTAGTTTGATTGGATGTTAGATGTATTAAACTTTTGAATACCTCATCCAACATTTAATCTGATCTGATTGGATATTGAAAAATAGTATTCAATTCGATCCCATCACAATAATATATCTAATATTTGGCAGTCGATTGTAATTGGATCGATTGGTTATCATTGGATTGATTTATGCACACCCCAAAATAAAAAACCATCTACATACGAATATACTAATTTAGTGTAAAATCTTAAATTTTTAGTGTAACAATATCTCACTAAATAAATATATTTTGTATTTTATATTATATACATCAAATAACCAATATAATTATATCATAACTACTAAGGATTTGAGATCTTAAATAATTTAATAACATAAAATACTTATTAAATCAATTAAACGTTACACATTTAAAAAAAATCTTAAATAAAATCGCATCTAATATTTAGTAAATCATTATTTTAGTTAGTGTTGATTTTTATTTATGCTGTTTTTTTTTAGTTTCATAACGTAGTATTATGTTGTTTATATTTAATTTAATATTAATATTTTGATATTATTATTTTATATTTTTTAATATGTTAATATTTTAAATTAATTATTTTATTTTAATTTGAAAACTAACGTGTAAGATTAATTTTTAAAAAAAATTAAAATAAAAGCTATAATGAAAAAAAAAAAAGGTTTTACAATAAATTGGTCTAGACTCAAAATCTAATACCATTAATAGTATAAAATTTAACACATACCAATTTAATATATATTTTGGGGTACCAGTAGAGTAATAATAATAATAATAATAATAATAATAATAATAATATGGTGCAGCAAATTCTTGTCCATCATGCTCCCCCCACTCATTTTTTTTATTTTCAAAATATGAGATGTCATGTCATGCTTTTAAAAAAAAATAGAGATCATGTCGTGCAAATATTTTAAAAGGGTATACCCAGCACAGCCTGTAGGCTCGATATATTTGTGTCGTGCTTTGTACGTGCCGACCGGTTTTTCTAAAATAGGTCCGTCCATTTTCATATCTAGACTTAAATTCATGCTTTACTTTTTTATATTTTTTAAAAAATTAATAAGTTAATTACTAAACTATTTATTTTAGAGTTTAAATTACATTTATGTAATTTTTAAATTTTTATATTACACTTTATAAATAAATTAATATATGGTTTAAGACTTTTAGTTTTACATTTTTTAATAATTTTAATTATAGAATTATAATATTCAGTGTTATATTAAAATATTATTACTATTTTTTATTTTTTATTTTTTGATGAAATATCAACTTCATTAAATTTAGCATTCGGAATAGGAGTGTTCATCCAATTTAATCTGCATTATGTTGCTCATAGTGTATCCGATCCGCACTAAGTGTGGATTTCATTTTTTGGATCCAATCCGCACAATAGCTCAAATCCAATCCAATCTGCAAAAGTACAGATTGGATCGGTTATTTTGGATTGGTTACTTTTTAATATTTATTAAATACTTTTTTCACATAACTAGCAATAAATAAAATAAATTATAGTTATTTTATGTCTCTAACAATAAATTAAAATAATAAATAACAAATTCAAAGAAAGAAAAAAAAATTGTATGTATAAAGAAATGTTTAATTTTGTTTTAAATTGTATGTAGAAAATATATGTATATAATAATAGAATACATATTTGATCTATTAAGTTTTAAGATAGAATTGTATTATATGTGATTTTTAAATTACTATTTTCTTTACATTAAAATGTTATTTGTATATGTAATTTTTTAATATTTTTATAAATATTTGTGAATTGGATTGGATCGACTACTTTTGCATGTCAATCAATATCCAATCCGCACAAGTGCGGATTTTGAATTTTTCAATCTAATCCAATCCGCACAAGTGCGGATATCCTCACTTTGCGGATTGATTAGATTGGATTGTGCAGATTGAATTGAATTGGCTATTTTATAAACACCCCTAATTCGAAATACAAAATATCCAGCATAGCAGCTGGAGCATTAGACACACAAATGCTAAGATCAGAAAAAGATCAAGACATCCTAGCAACAACATGTGCTAGGAGTTTGCTGATCGTTTAACAAAATAAATTTTAACATAAGGCAGAGAAAGTAATAAAAAATAACAGTTTTTCGGGCTTGTCGCATGTCGAGCTAGTGTATTTGTGCTTATATGTCGTCTTTCGTGCTTCTCGTATTGTGTCGTGCTTAACCAAATATTTTTCGAGCCGTGTCATGCTAATTTATAACATTGTATTGTGCCGTGCCCAAACTTATATTTTTTCGTACTTAGTAGTGCTCGTACTCGTGTTCTCCAAACTCAGTTTCATGTCGTGTTGAAAAATTCGACCCATATTTCAACACTAAATAACAGTATAACACTACCAAAGTCTATATTGATTTGTGCATTCGAGATTTTGAATCTTTAAATTGGAACTTTGTTGTGACTAGTGTTGATTTCTTTAAGCGCAACAAATTTTTCAATATTTACATTTTTTCTATACTAATTTTTGTTTCATGCTGTTGTGTATTGAACGGTTAGCTTTAAATAAAAAATAAAAAAATAAGTGTTGGATTCATTTCAACTTGAAAATTGAACTAATTAAAGCTTTCCAATTTTTTAAGAGAAATTTCTCACTGTGAAAGACGGTTCACGAGCAAACGACTTGTTTTTTTTACGTGGTGATCGAAATTACATATGATTAACGATGCAGCAATTTATAATCGGTGACAGCACCTCCTCGAAGCACGATAGCTCACGTCTAATTGAAGGGCACCATGCTTTGCCAGACCATGAGCTGCAAAAAACTTATCACGAGCTACATGCGACAAAACTGCCTTCAAAAATTTAGACAATAAAATTATGATATCCTCACACTGTACCTCCAACTCATTAAACCTTCCTTTGTTGATAGCAAAAGAGCCAAAGTTTCGACTTGTAATACTGAAATACTATCTGAAAAATAAACAACAGGAAGAAACAACAGGTATCAGAAGAGACAATTCTTGAATGAAACTAATCGACAAAGTCTCTGTAATCGTAAACCCTCCACAAAACCGATCTACAAAACAACAACAAATAAAGTTTTATTACTACATAATTTAATAAAAAAAAAAAATAATATACTTCAATAGTATTCTAAAAAATGTGTCAAATTTAACATATGCTAAAATTTATGCCAAATTTAACACAAGATATAATCCTATGCTAAATTTTATTCACAATAAATGCCCATTTTTTAATTACTATAGTGTCACTAATTATTATAATTTATTAATTTTTATAAAACTTTACATTCTTTATTTGTCATGTTAGTATTATTTAAGAAAAAAAAATAATCATTATTTTATTTATTCTCAATAAAATATTGAAAGTCCATCAATAATAGTTTTTTTTTACTTATTTTACACCTTGTGTATTGGAAAACAATTGTAAATAGTATGTCAAATATAGCACAAATTTATGTTTTATGCCAAATTTAACACAAATTTTACATCTTTCATTGGAGTTCGTCTCATTGTTCAATAATATTGTGTAATGAGACAAAGGTAGAGCTAGTAAGAAACATAAAAATATAGAGTAAATACCATTTTAAATTTTGTATTTTACAAAAATTATTAATTAAACCTTCTATTTTGTTTAATGATAAATTAGACCCTTTATTTTTGAAATTCTAAAAAGTAGTACTCTA